>NC_056748.1:92346156-92476156 GCF_019279795.1 Protopterus annectens
AGATCGCCTCTAAGTAAGCGATATGAGACAGAGAATAGTTGTTTTTTTCTTTTTAGTCTGTCCTTATAGGACAAGTGTTTTTGGCCTAGGATCCTATTTGTGAGGTACTTTTACGGCCTCTCCAGTTGTTGCAGGTGTCTAGTGAGGTACATGCCAAATGGGGCATTGTACTCAATGACTGGCTTAATGAGGGAAGAGTAGAGGGAGTCAATGACCTCTTTCTTCCTGGATGAAAAACCCTTAGTAATGAGATGTGCCACATAGAAGGACTTTCTGACCACATTGGCAATGTGGTGATCAAAAGAGAGGTTGCTGTCAACCTGTGTTCCCAGATCTCTTGTAACGCCTTCTGTATTCAGTGGACTACCATCAATGTGGTAATTCATGGGAACTAGGTTTTTCCCAAAGGGGATGACAACACATTTTTTGGCATTGCATTCTGAAACCAGTCATTGATCTCAGTGAAGCCATTCTGTAGGATGTCAACATCACTTGGGGAGTTAATAATAGCTTCCAACTGGAAATTGTCTGTAAACTTTGTCAGCCAGAGTCCCTTCATGTTGGCCTGGACTTTAGAGAAGTAGACACCAAACAGGAGAGGACCCAGGACTGATCCCTGTGGGACTCCACTCGTGACTGGTTGGCAGTCTGACTTGGAGTCAGCTACTTTCACACTGTGGGCTCTATCTGTGAGCCAGTTTTCAACCCACCTAGTGATACAGGGGCTGATGCCTAACTTAGTGAGTTTTTCTATGATTCCTGAGTGGGGAATGGTATCAAAGGCCTTGGCCAGATTAAGGTAGACTGTATAAACCACCTTGCCTTCATCCACAGCTCTGGTGACTGACTCAAAGAAGTTGACCAAGTTGAGCAGGCATGATTTGCCCTTCACAAAACCAAACTGTGTGGTATCCAGAGTTTGGAGATTCCCTATATTTCTTTAATGTGGAGTTATTTGCATGACTTTTATCTCTAGAGATTGTGTATATTAATGGATATTGATGGATTGTAATGACAGAAGTTTGAGTGGTATTTTTGTGGTGGAAATGCTCTGTAATGGGTAGTTTGTCATTATTGGTTCATACATTTTGTTTCATTGCTTACTGGAAAAATGTTCAAACCAACAAGTTTAAAACATACTCTAACAAGTGGTGCCATATTGTACAAGGAATATAATGTAATACAGTCAGGGTGGTGCATCAAAAAACACATGCATGTATGCATGGTACAAAAATATGTGCAAGGGGCCAATGGTTTAGAAACAGCCCAAAGGTAAACTTAATCCTCCATTAGTCAGTTGCATTTTCTTTGAATGTGGGTTTCAATGCCATTTTAATGAATGTGAGTTTCAAGGGCAGAGAGGATTACTGTTCATGCTAAGTCTGTTTTTTCATTCTGAGACTGTATTGTTGTGTTTAGCAAATGGCTGTCAGTGTTTAGGTTCATAGGTTCATAGGTTCATACTAGGCTATCTGCCCTAGGGCATTTATAAGCCTAGCCAGAGTGTGTTTGGCTTTCGCCACACATTTTAAATTAATTTTGCTATGCCCTTTTTCGAGGTTAGTATACTGTGCCTCTGTCTAACAGTGACACAGAAGTGATACCCAGGGTAAACCTACGATCTCCCATCCACTCATCAAGATTCCTCTTGAAGAGAGTCAATGAGGGACTCTGCCTAACCTGGACTGGGATTTTATTCCAGAGTGAAGGGAGCCTCTGGGTTATGAATCTGTCCCTCCATCATGTCCTGTTTATTTCAGTGCTGAGGTTCAAGTCTCTCGAGCGCGTAGCTTGATGGGATTTGGATTTTCTGAGGTGCAGCATGTCCATTAATTCTGGGTTGGGCATGGCTTTATACGTCAGGCACAGATCGCCTCTGAGCAGGCGGTATGCCACTGAGTAGAGCTGGAGTTTCTTTAACTGGGCAGCATATGGCATCTGTTTGAGCCCTTTGATCCTCTTGGTGAGGTACTTTTGGGGTCTTTCCAGTTGCTGTAGGTGTCTGGTAAGGTACATCCCAAAAGGGGCATTGTACTCAATTATGGGCCTGATGAGGGATGAGTAAAGAGGCACGATGACCTCCCCTGATCTAGATGTGAATCCCTTCATGATTAGGTGGGCTATATAAAATGTTTTTCTAACCACTTTGGCCACGTCATTGTCAAATGAGAGATTGCTATCAACTTGGGTCCCCAGGTCCCTAATTACTTCTTCTGTACTTCTGTTTGTGCTATAAATTTTGAAATAAAAGTTTTAAATATCCCTAATCATTGTAGAGGTAAAGAAGTATGCACACTGAGAAATCTGAATAGTGTTTGTGTAACTGGGGAGAAATAGCCAAGTAAAGGGACACTGGAATGGCTGGGAGGAGGCTGTTGGGAGGAGACTATTGCTGGGGGGCTGATCCATTTTCCTGCCTAGGGCCACATGTGACCATGATCTGGCTCTGCATAAAGTGTTGATCAGCACTTGTGAAGAAGTAAAACTGAACTATTATAATAAAACTGAAGTAAACCAGGCTTTGTAAGATGCATGTTATGCTTGTAAATAACCAGTTATAAATGGCACTCTTAATCTTCCCATTTGCTCATTGTTATGACATTATATAAATGATTAAACCTATATTTCTTTTAGGCTGCATAAGCAATTAGTATAGTTAATTTGAGTGGTCTAAGAAAATTCTAATAACAATGAAAATGAAAAATATAACTTATTTTCAATGCATATAGCCCTGTGTTTAATACACTGGTCATCTTTATTTTTAGACATGTTTAGATTGTGCAAACACAGAAAAAAATAGTTGTTATTAGATATTGTTATTTTGTAAACATTTTTATTGTGGGTTATGCTATTTTCACATTAAAGAAATTTATATCACACGTGTGCATAAACGCATACAAAGGCATTTGCACATGCACACACACACACACACACACACACACACACACACACACACACACACACACACACACACACACGTCTGCACACATACATAAACACACACTTAAGTAGTCACATGCACAGCACATGTACATGCATACATACACACATGCTCGCGCATGCAGTGAAATAGTCTTGCACACAATACTTGTATACACACACACACACACACACACACACACACACACACACACACACACAACAGTAAGTTGATACAGTACATAAAGTATTTTGTAAACTTTGTTTAACAACAACCCAGCTTTAATTTAGCCTTATAAATTGTTGTGATCTGTTGAAAGCAGACCTTATCATTGGGGATTCCTCTTATTATTATTATTATATCCAATATAAATTTATAACTTTTGGTCAGAGAAATGATGCAGTGTAAAGGTAAAAGGTCACGAGCATCATCTTGTAGATATATAGGCAGATGAGAAATAGGCTAAAATTATTTCTGAGGCCAATTATGATCAAGAATCAAACAAATGCCCATGTCTTAAAGACCAGAAATAGGATCTGGTTTACCTAATAGCACTGTATTGGAATTTTTTGTGCCAGTGAACTGACTAGAATCTGGTTTACCTAACAGCACTGTACTGGAATTTTTTGTGCCAGTGCACTGACTAGGATATGGTTTACTTAATAGGACTGTATTGAAATTGTTTGTGGCAGTGCACTGACTAGGATCTAGTTTACCTAAGAGCACTGTATTGGAATTGTTTGTGGCAGTGCACTAACTAGAATCTGGTTTGCCTAATAGCACTTTACTGGAATTTTTTGTGCCAGTGCACTGACTAGGATCTGGTTTACCTAATAGCACTTTACTGGAATTTTTTGTGCCAGTGCACTGACTAGGATCTGGTTTACCTAATAGCACTGTATTGGAATTTTTTGTGCCAGTGCACTGACTAGGATCTGGTTTACCTAACCGCACTGTATTGGATTTTTTTTCCCAGTGAACTGACTAGGATCTGGTTTACCTAATAGCACTGTATTGGAATTTTTTGTGCCAGTGCACTGACTAGGATCTAGTTTACCTAATAGCACTGTATTGGAATTCTTTATGTCAGTGCACTGACTAGGATCTGGTTTACCTAATAGCACTGTATTGGATTTTTTTGTGCCAGTGCACTGACTAGGATCTGGTTTACCTAATAGCACTGTATTGGAATTTTTTGTGCCAGTGCACTGACTAGGATCTGGTTTACCTAATAGCACTGTATTGGAATTGTTTGTGCCAGTGCTCTGACTAGGATCTGTTTTACCTAATAGCACTGTATTGGAATTTTTTTGTGCCAGTGCACTGACTAGGATCTGATTTAGCTAATGGCACTGTATTGGAATTTTTTGTGCCAGTGCACTGACTAGGATCTTTATTTTTTTGTGCCAGTGCACTGACTAGGATCTGATTTACCTAATAGCACTGTATTGGTATTTTTTGTGCCAGTGCACTGACTAGGGTCTGGTTTACCTAATAGCACTGTATTAGAATTGTTTGTGTCAGTGCACTGACTAGGATCTGATTTACCTAATAGCACTGTATTGTAATTTTTTGTGCCAGTGCACTGACTATGATCTGGTTTACCTACTAGCACTGTATTGTAATTTTTTGTGCCAGTGCACTGACTAGGATCTGGTTTAGTTAATTGCACTGTATTGTATTGGGATTTTTTTGTGCCAGTGCATGGACTAGGATCTGGTTTACCTAATAGCACTATATTTAAATTTATTGTACCAGTGCACCTACTAGGATGTGGTTTATGTAATAACACTGTATTGGAATTTTTTGTGCCAGTGCACTGACTAGGCTCTGGTGTACTAAATAGCACTATATTTGATTTTTGTGTGCCAGGGCACTGACAATGCTCTGGTTTACCTAATAGCACTGTATTGGAATTGTTTGTGCCTGTGAACTGACTAGGATCTGGTTTACCTAATAACACTGTACTGGAAGTGTTTGTGCCAGTGCACTGACTAGGCTCTGGTTTTCCTAATATCACTGTATTGTAATTTTTTGTGCCAGTGCACTGCCTAGGATCTTGTTTACATAATATCACTGTATTGTAATTTTTTGTGCCAGTACACTGACTAGGATCTGGTTTACCTTATAGCACTGTATTGGAATTTTTTGTGCCAGTGCACTGACTAGGATCTTCTTTATCTAATAGCTCTATACTGGAATTTTTGTGCCAGTGCACTGACTAGGATCTGGTTTGCCTAATAGCACTATACTGGAATTTTTTGTGCCAGTGCACTGACTAGGATCTGATTTACCTAATAGCACTGTATTGGATTTTTTGTGCCAGTGCCCTGACTAGGATCTGATTTACCTAATAGCACTGTATTGGAATTTTTTGTGCCAGTGCCCTGGCTAGGATCTTGTTTACCTAATAGCACTGTATTGGATTTTTTGTGCCAGTGCACTGACTAAGATCTTGTCTACCTAATAGCACTGTATTGGATTTTTTGTGCCAGTGCACTGACTAAGATCTGGTTTACCTAATAGCACTGTATTGGAATGTTTTTGTGCCAGTTCACTGACTAAGATCTGGTTTACCTAATAGCACTGTATTGGAATGTTTTTGTGCCAGTGCACTGACTAAGATCTGGTTTACCTAATAGCACTGTATTGGAATGTTTTTGTGCCAGTGCACTGACTAAGATCTGGTTACCTAATAGCACTGTATTGGAATGTTTTTGTGCCAGTGCCCTGACTAGGATCTGGTTTACCTAATAGCACTATATTGGAATGTTTTTGTGCCAGTGCACTGACTAAGATCTGGTTTACCTTATAGCACTGTATTGGAATGTTTTTGTGCCAGTGCACTGACTAAGATCTGGTTTACCTAATAGCACTGTATTGGAATGTTTTTGTGCCAGTGCACTGACTAAGATCTGGTTTACCTAATAGCACTATACTGGAATTTTTTGTGCCAGTGCACTGACTAAGATCTGATTTACCTAATAGCACTGTATTGGAATGTTTTTGTGCCAGTGCACTGACTAGGATCTTGTTTACCTAATAGCACTGTACTGGAATGTTTTGTGCCAGTGCACTGACTAGGATCTGGTTTACCTAATAGCACTGTATTGGAATGTTTTTGTGCCAATGCACTGACTAAGATCTGGTTTACCTAATAGCACTATACTGGAATTTTTTGTGCCAGTGCACTGACTAAGATCTGGTTTACCTAATAGCACTATATTGGAATGTTTTTGTGCCAGTGCACTGACTAGGATCTTGTTTACCTAATAGCACTGTACTGGAATGTTTTGTGCCAGTGCACTGACTAGGATCTGGTTTACCTAATAGCACTGTATTGGAATGTTTTTGTGCCAGTGCACTGACTAGGATCTTGTTTACCTAATAGCACTATATTGAAATGTTTTTGCGCCAGTGCACTGACTAGGATCTTGTTTACCTAATAGCACTGTACTGGAATGTTTTGTGCCTGTGAACTGACTAAGATAAGGTTTACCTAATAGCACTGTATTGGAATGTTTTTGTGCCAGTGCCCTGACTAGGATCTGGTTCACCTAATAGCACTGTATTGGAATGTTTTTGTGCCAGTGCCCTGACTAGGATCTGGTTTACCTAATAGCACTGTATTGGAATGTTTTTGTGCCAGTGCCCTGACTAGGATCTGGTTTACCTAATAGCACTGTATTGGAATGTTTTTGTGCCAGTGCCCTGACTAGGATCTGGTTTACCTAATAGCACTGTATTGGAATGTTTTTGTGCCAGTGTCCTGACTAGGATCGGGTTTACCTAATAGCACTGTATTGGAATGTTTTTGTGCCAGTGCCCTGACTAGGATCTGGTTTACCTAATAGCACTGTACTGGAATGTTTTTGTGCCAGTGCACTGACTAGGATCTGGTTTACCTAGTAGCACTGTATTGGAATGTTTTTGTGCCAGTGCACTGACTAGGATAAGGTTTGCCTAATAGCACTGTATTGGAATTTTTTTGTGCCAGTGCCCTGACTAGGATCTTGTTTACCTAATAGCGCTGTATTGGAATGTTTTTGTGCCAGTGCACTGACTAGGATCTGGTTTACCTAATAGCACTGTATTGGAATGTTTTTGTGCCAGTGCACTGACTAGGATCTGGTTTACCTAATAGCACTGTATTGGAATGTTTTTGTGCCAGTGCACTGACTAGGATCTTGTTTACCTAATAGCACTATATTGAAATGTTTTTGTGCCAGTGCCCTGACTAGGATCTGGTTTACCTAATAGCACTGTATTGGAATGTTTTTGTGCCAGTGCCCTGACTAGGATCTGGTTTACCTAATAGCACTGTATTGGAATGTTTTTGTGCCAGTGTCCTGACTAGGATCTGGTTTACCTAATAGCACTGTATTGGAATGTTTTTGTGCCAGTGCCCTGACTAGGATCTGGTTTACCTAATAGCACTGTACTGGAATGTTTTTGTGCCAGTGCACTGACTAGGATCTGGTTTACCTAGTAGCACTGTATTGGAATGTTTTTGTGCCAGTGCACTGACTAGGATAAGGTTTGCCTAATAGCACTGTATTGGAATATTTTGTGCCAGTGCCCTGACTAGGATCTTGTTTACCTAATAGCGCTGTATTGGAATGTTTTTGTGCCAGTGCACTGACTAGGATCTGGTTTACCTAATAGCACTGTATTGGAATGTTTTTGTGCCAGTGCACTGACTAAGATCTGGTTTACCTAATAGCACTGTATTGGAATGTTTTTGTGCCAGTGCCCTGACTAGGATCTTGTTTACCTAATAGCACTGTATTGGAATGTTTTTGTGCCAGTGCACTGACTAGGATCTTGTTTACCTAATAGCACTGTATTGGAATGTTTTTGTGCCAGTGCACTGACTAAGATCTGGTTTACCTAATAGCACTGTATTGGAATGTTTTTGTGCCAGTGCCCTGACTAGGATCTTTTTTACCTAATAGCACTGTATTGGAATGTTTTTGTGCCAGTGCACTGACTAAGATCTGGTTTACCTAATAGCACTGTATTGGAATGTTTTGTGCCAGTGCACTGACTAGGATATTGTTTACCTAATAGCACTGTATTGGAATGTTTTTGTGCCAGTGCACTGCACTGGGGAATGAGGTCAGGATCATTATAGTTCACACAGTGAAGGAAAGACTGCATACTCTGTGAGTTGAGCTTCCCCCATTAGGGGAGAGCAGCACATTTCCAGGTGTTATTCTAAGAGTCCCCTCACAATTACTGACAATTTAATAGCACATGTAGTTTACATACATATAAGGGAGGCTGTCAGCTGCTACACAGATGCTGTTGTCCGTGTACAGCCTTTCTCCACTGTTAGAAAGGAAAGTATCCTTTGCTGAAAAATGCAGCTTTTCTGTGACAAGGGTTTGGAGACTTACCCTGCTTTTCCCCATGAGAGATAGCATGCCATGATCTCATTCTCCTCTTTTAGAGTGCTTCTCACCCAACAGTAGCTCAGGTTAAAGTTTCTTGATAAGTGACAAGATCGCCTGCCAGTTGTTGGATAAGTCAAGATGATTTACTAAAGTAAATGGCATACGGGATTTGTGCTGTTTCAAACCAAAAATTTAAATGGATGAGTTATTTAAAATATTTTCTTAATCTTGATAACTCTTGTTAGAACTACGATAATAATTTTAATAATGTAGCAACATTGTGATATTTGCTTGTCATTAAGCCTAAGTATGATGTTCAGATTCATTTAGGTAAAGAATTGCTGTGAGCATGTGGATTAAAATGACAGGTAAAGTATTTCTCTGTGTATCTGCCTATACATCTACAAGATGATCTATCTATCTATCTATCTATCTATCTATCTATCTATCTATCTATCTATTTATTTTTCTATCTACCTATCTATTTTTCTATCTATCTATCTATCTATCTATCTATCTATCTATCTATCTATCTATCTATCTATCCATTCATCCACCTTGAACTGTTTGCTACATGCAGCATTATGTGCTAAGCTTTGCTACCACAGCATGAAGGAACATTTTGTTTGCAAGCCTGATTTGTTTAGTATGAGGTTTTGAAGGTGTGTCTTTTGGCTGCAGACACAGGTCAAAGTTAGTATGCATTGCAGAGAAGCAGAGGGTAACTGGCTTAAATACCTAGCTTAGAAGAACAGCCAGAGAGTAGGGGCATCCTAATACAGCATGAAAAATATTGTTTGAACTTAAAACTCAGCGACAAAGTGGAGTCAAGGTACTTTATGAGGCTGGAGGAGTTGAAATTAGATTGCTAAAATCTATCATACTGCAAGACAACAGCATCTCAGAAAAATGAAGCTTCCTAGCAGCATGTTAGACTCCCACATATGAGACACAATTTCTAATCATTTACACAATTCTCAGTATATGGTCTGGTAGAAGTTAATACATCACACATAAATGCTGAGGTGGGAAAAAGATCAGGTATCAGGAAGAGTAACAATAACATTACTGCTGGGTTTAGCCATCAGCAAAATATTTTTAGCAAATAGTGTAAGTAGCTTAGTGTTTATCATTATATATTTCAATAAACATTGATGAATAAATCTCACAACATAATTTAGAGTCTGGCACATACTATATCTAACTATTGACCTGAAATGGATAGATGCTGTTCTTTGGAACATGGTTCACTGAAGGTTCACTAAAACTTATTCCACTTTCATTCATTCTCGAGAACTGAAGGCTAGAGTCTTTTCCCCTTTGTCTACAGATGGCACGGCAAACTGAAATGATCAAAAACTGGATAAAAACAGCTAGTTTTCAGTGACTAGTGTAGTTTGGTATGTTCTGCTGCATTCATTTTGAATTCTTTCATGATAATGTAATGTAACTGAAGTATATAAACCATTTGCTGATTATGTCATACTGTGATTATGTCATGCTGTGATTATGTCATGCTGTCATTACTTCATGCTGTGATTACGTCATGCTGTGATTATGTCACAATGGAGTTACACCAAGAATTGTGCTTTCGGGTCTATATTAGATTTTCGAAAATTTCGTAGAGCGAATCACTATAGGTCGACGCCTAGTGATCGATGTACGAAATAATCAAAAATCTAAAAAAAAAAAATTAAAACACAGAAACATAAAGTAAAGGGTGTAGTCAGGGGGGCAAGCCCCCCTGCACCCCCCACATCCCCTGCTACTTAAATATACCAACTCTGAGATCGCGCTACAGTGTAGGAAATGGAAATCTTCCATTTCCGCACTGTATTGCACTGAAGTGCGATCTCGGAGTTGGTATATTTAAGTAGCAGGGGGTGCAGGGGGGCTTGCCCCCCTGCATACACCCTTTAGTTTATGTTTCTGTGTTTTTATGTTTTTTTATTTAGATTTTCGATTATTTTGTAGATTGATCACTGGGTGTCGACCTATAGTGATTCGCTCTACGAAATTTTCAAAAATCTAATATAGACCCGTGCTTTTATACCCATGAGCAGTGCTAGTTTCTGGCATACTGACTTACATACATTACCTTTCAACTTCTGCAATATACACTGTGTGCAAACTGTAACCCTTTATGTACCATTTCTGTTTGTTCTCTTCTTTTTATGATACTGCAGCTGTGGTAGTAGCTGATATTGTAAATGCTATTTGAAAAACTTTAAGAATATAATGTGCATTCCTATGCAGAATTTGTTTATTCCCATTAGAGCAATTAGTTATAAAATACTTACACTAATAGAATGTTTAGACTGGAGCTCCAACTTTTTCAAATTAGTAATGGTTAATCTGTGAATGAAACATGAGCTCCTTTGAAAACTTATTTTTTAAATACAACTTCACTGCTGTACTATTTCACTGGATTTTAAGCATTTCTTCTAAATTTCACATTAGAGGTAGATTTTATCATCTATTTTCTTTGCATCTTTCCTGGCAGTATTTATACTACAGTAAACTAGGTTCTTAGGTTCAAATGTGATTACTAGGCTAGTGGCACAAGAGCCTTCACAAGCCTAGCTAATAATACCCAGGATATGAAAAGATTATATTTTAATTCACCAGATGTGGAATGCAGTAGTAACAGTGTAGTGGGTCTTTGGGTCATTTTATACACTGTCTCTGTCCATAAGGTAAATGGGCAGTAACCCAGGAGTGAATTTACAATTCCCTATCCATTTATCCAAATTCTGTGAGGGACAGCATTTGTTTTAAGAAGATGGGAAGTTTATTCCATACATAGGATAGCCTTTGAGATACAAATCTGTCTTTCCTGCAAGATCTGTTAGAATCAGAAATAAGGTTCAGGTCCATGGAATGCGTTACCCTTGTATAATTTTTCTTGTGAATATATAACATTTTCATCAGGGCTGGATCAGAGAATGCCTTGTAGGACAGGCATAAGTCCCGTCTCAGTAAACGATATGAAACAGAGTAAAGGGATAGGAACTTTACTCGATCTGTATAAGACATGTGTCTTACACTTTGTATTTTTTTAGTGAGAAACCTCTGGGGCCACTCCAGTTGGTCTAAGTGTGTGGTTAAGTACATGCAGAAGGAAGCATTGCACTCGATTATTATGGGCCTGATGAGGGCCGAGTACAATAGTAATATGACTTCCTTTGATCTTGATGCCAAGCCTTTACTTATAAGTTGAGACACACAGAAGGATTTCCTCACTACTGTAGGTCTGTAGCTACCTGGTGGTCAAAGTTTAGGTTACTATCTATCTGTGTTCCTAGGTCTGTCACCACTGGGTCTACTTTTAGGGGTGTGCAATTAATATTATAATTTGCAGGGATTTCTGATTTACTGAAGGATATGACTATACATTTTTTTAGCATTTAGTCTCCGACCATGGTTTTGTCATCAGTTGTGTCTCATTTTTAGGACTGTTTGTAGGATGTCAAAATCATTTGGTGATTCAATGATTGCTCCCAGCTTACAGTCAGCAGTGATCTTGGTGAGCCAAAGGCCCCCAACATTGGCCTGCACTTCAGAGAAGAATATACCAAACAGGAGGGATCTCAACACTGAGTCCTGTTGGACATCCCTAGTAACAGGTTTCTTATCAGAAGTGGATTCATCTATTTGGACAACATGTGTCCTGTCATTGAGCTATTCGGCTATTTGTCCATCTGATGAGGTAGGGGTTTATGCCTAACTCAGTAAGTTTATCTATAATCCCCAAGTAGGGGATTGTGTCAAAAGCTTTGTTCAGATCTAGATAAGGGGTGTGTACAGTTTTACCCTCATCAATGGCGCCGGTGATTTTCTTGAAGAAGTCCACTAGATTGAGCAGGCAAGACCTGCCTTTGTTTAAAGCCAAATTGGGTCTGGTCCAGTTTTTGGAGGGTTTCTATGTCGTTATTGATCAGGTCCATGATAATTCCTCCATAACCTTGCAGATAAGACTAGTCAAGTTTATCAATCTGTAGTTCCCCTGAGTCAGTTGATGGGCCCATTGTGCAGACTGTTGTAGTCCTCCATTCTTCTGGGACAAAGATTGCTTGGAGGCTGTGGTTAAAGAGGGTTTCTAGTAGCCTGATATATTCTGTTTTAAGGTATTCAAGAAGTATTCTGGAATGTTGCTGGGACCTGTGGAGACTGTGCTTTTGGCTTTTGTGAGCACAGTAAGGATCTGTTCCCTCATAATTATTGGATGGTTGCAGGAATTTCTTTGGGTGTGGTAGGAGGTGATGGGTGGAGTTTGAACTAAACTTGTTAGCCAGCACATTTACTATATTTCAGGCTGGGCATAAGTGTTTCCTTTCATGATTAACTTGGCACATTGCCGAGCATTTCCCCTGAGGTTACAAACATAATTAAAAAAAAAAAAGCCTTATGGTTATCTTTTACCTGGGAGGCTATCTTTGCCTTATAGTTTGCTTTGGCAGATTTGACCAGCTGTCTAATTTGTTTGTTTAGGCTGATTAGTATCTTTTTGCACTGATTTGTCTGTTCTTTCTTGACCTGTAAGAGGATTTTTTTTCCTTTTGTTGAATAGCCTATTTATGCTGGGGGTCTAGCAGGGTGGTTTATTTTTGCCAGTAATCATAGGTTTGACTCGGACAGGTACTGCCTACTCTATGTGGATATGAATGTGGTTGTACAGTGCTTCTGTGTACAGCTCAGAGTGGGCCTCATCATCATCTGGGTTCAGAGGGGCTTGGAAGTTTAATATGCTGTCACTTAGAGGTAACTGGCCTTAGCAAAGTTTTCTTAACAGGTTTGGAGTTTGATGGGGGTCCTAGGTTAGTTTTAATACTAAAGAAGATCTTTTTGTGGTCATATCTTACCAGGGAGGAGTTATTGCTTGGTAGGGAGCAGCATCCCCTATGTTTGTGAGTACTAGGTCTAGGATATTTGTACCACTAGTTGGGGAGCTAACTAGTTGGTCTAAAGCTTTAGCATTGATGTAGTCCAAAAACCTCTAAGCAATTTAATTATAGGTTGTATAAGTCTCCCTGTTTATGGAGAGGAAGTTGCAGTTTCCCATGGTGTTCGGCTGAATGTTAAGAGATACTAGTAGGTTTAGGTACGAGGTATGATTTTTCCAGTCTCATGTTAGGGGATCTGTAGTTAGCAAGAGTATGATAGGGGATGGCACCGATGGTTAGCTGGGCATGGAGCAGCTCAAGCGAGTCATGCTGTTTGACCAGTCAGGCATGTACTTGTCCTTTATGAACACAGAGACACCTCCTCCCTTGAGATGAAAGGGATCAAAATGTGGAAAGGCATTGTAGCCATTGATAGCCGGGGTGCTTTCCTTGGTTGTAAACCATGTTTCCATGACTGGACATATGGCTGTGTTCTCCAGAGTGAGGAGTGCTTCCATGGAGTGGTTTGTTTATTTAAACTCCTAGCATTGAGCAGCAGTAGCTTTAAGTAGTTGTGAGTGATTTTTATTATATTGGAGGGGTTATCAACTTGGCACGGCCTAAAGAAGACACTACGGAAATAGAGAACGTTTTTGCCAATGTTCAGAAGCAAAGTGGTGACAAGTGCAAACCATGTCTGGCAGATCACTGTGGTCTGTCAATCATGTCTCCCCAGGATGGCAGATATTGTATGCCTTGTTGTGAGGCCAGAAACTAATCCAATTCTTGAAGTCAGTCATTTTTTGCTGGTACTGTGGCATCATCACAGAAAAGGCAATACCTGTCTAAGTCAATAGATTCATACCCACATAGGGCACATATTCAGAGAGCTCTATTATGCCTCTCTCTTCATATAGTCCAGAGGTACGTCTTAGATTGTTTACACCCACATGGACTATGACCGTGACATACTGGTACCTAACTGCATGCATGATCTGGCGGATCCTGGCTCCAGACAGACAGCTCACTATGATATTCTCCTTGTTTAGCCTGGTGAGGGGGGGCATCAGTATGTCTTAAAATGGAATCCCCAATAACTAGAATGTTTGACTGTGTGGTGTGTTGCCATATGGGCTTAGAAGCAGAGCTACTATGCTTTTCAGAGTTATGTGTTTTATGAGGTGCTGCCTTTTTTGAGTGTGTGCAGGGCCACTGAAAGATGCTTTTAAGATGTCTTAGAGGTATGGAGTGAGTACCTCTGCATATGTGGGTCTATATGTTTATTTCTTTCTGTTGGTAATGAGTGTTTTAGGTGTAATGCTAACAATCTGGTTTGCATTTTTCATGTGTGTATGTGAGAACTTTGCCTCCAAAGACATTGTATATCTACATCCTTGGAAATAAGTTCACTAACCCTGAGAAATGCTCTCAGAATATAGAAAAAAAAGCATACAACATACCAGAGCTACAACAACACAGAAACAAACTTTGCAAAGATTAGAAATATTTTGACAGACCTAGGAAAACTTTGGCAAACTCAGAACAGCTTTTGCAGTATCAGATGAGGTTAGGAAATATCAGAATACTGTTAAAACAACCTAAGAGCAGTACAGTGACAAACAAATGGCATTTATTTTACAAGTGCAAGCTGAAAAGCAGTGATAAATTCAACCAAATCAATAACTATAGCATAGAGGTATTAAATAACACTGAGACAGTTACAGCAAGTACAGATAAAATACTTGTATCAGTTTTGAAGGTCCAGATTGTTTTAGAATCAATCCAAGTCTTGTAGTCACAGGTGTCCAAGACATGCATAAGGAGTCTATGAATAAATGATACATCACGTTTAAGGATATGATGGGAGACATGTAAGTAAACTTAGAAAGCTCATTTTACAGGATCGAAATTCAGTCAGAAGCAAAAAACTGTGAAACGGTATTGTATTTATCCTTTGTTAACCAGATTAGTTCTACTAGGATAGTAGCCTCTTTTTAAGGGAGACGTGAAGTGGTATTTATACTACTAGGGGAAACTTGGCCAGGACATTGGGGAACTTCTCCTATGCTGTTTGATAGGTTCTGTGGGATCTTTTACATCCACCTAAACTACCACCAGCTCAAGCAGATGGGGCCTCAGTTTGACATCTAATTCAAAGGACGACACACTCAGGAGGGCAGCATCTCTCTCCCCTCATACTGCACTGCAATGTCAACAGTCAATGTACCTGGTGTGGGAATAGAACCCACAGCCCTCTGCACCAAAAATGAGCATGCAGCCTGTTGCACCACTGACACCACTACTCTTCAGGATTAGAAATACAATTTATATTAAAGTGCTTCAGATGGGTTAATTATATAGAGGTGTGTGGTGCAGAAAAAAACTGTGAACAGTGTAGTAGCTATCAAGTTACATAGAACACAGGTCTACATTAGAACTGCTGGAGGTGGATTAATGCAGAACAATAAGACTAAGAGAGTCCAAAAGGCCAATCAGGGACAGGGGAAGCAAGACCTGGCCAATGACATAATAGGAGCAGAAGCTGTCTGGGATGGAACATGTCTGTCTGTACAGGAAGCTATGAGCTGCTAGTGGCCTCCATCTTGAAGTTCAGTGTTTGATTTCTCCATTCCCCATTTATTATATGATTAAAAGAGAGTCATTTAAGTTGACAACGGTCTGAAGTCATGCTTGAAAAGAAGCACTAGCACCCAACGAGATTAATTGGTTAAAAAACTAATTGAAAAGAAAAGGCAAAGGTATAGAAGGAAGATTGAAAAACAGAATGGATAATAAACTAATGCAGCAAAAATGCAGAAAGACTAGAAATGGACCAACTAACTAATATTGGCATTAATAGTTTGCCATATTAAATTAACGAAGACAAGTCACCATTTTGTTGTGGACGGTTTAGGAGCTAAAGACATTTTATTTGAGCAATGAGAGTCCAGCAGACATAAATGCATTCCTGCTTTAAGTGCTGTCTTAAAGATGCTGTTTTATGAACAGCAATTCTCACTTTAACAAATATAAATTATATGATACTTGTAAAGTAAATGGCTAGTCACCGTGCCTTCACAAAGCTAGAGTATTAATTTGTAATGCTCCCACTTCGTGATTGTGGTTAACTGTTCAGCCAAGTGTATGTTGGTACGTCTGTTTGTATGTGTGTGTGTGTGCGTGTGTGTGTGTGTGTGCGCGTGTGTGTATGTGTGAGCGCACACGTGTGTATGCGTGTAGTGGGGAAATGTTTTATAATGGAACAGGTGTTGTGCTGTCACCTATGGCTCACAGCAGGCTGTCATTTAATAGTTTAGTATTATGACAGTATAAAGAAAAATACTGTTTTCATATACTTACTGTCAAAGTTATGCTTCTGTTAAAAATAAGAATATTACTTCAGACAGTCAGTCGCTGCCCCATTATCTTTGTAGCGTGAGGTGTTGTAGTCAATTCTAAAATAATAAGCCAGCTAGGCAAGCTAAAACAATACAGGAAAAGTGGGAATGAACGCTAACAACCACAGTTTTAATAATATATTCTGTATTAAAACTGCTTCATTCTCTGAAAACATTTAAATGCTTTTTATTTTAAATGGTTGTTATTATAGCTAATCAAATGCAACTTTGAGATGTTTGAAATTATACTTTCTTTCAAATCCCACATAATAGAATCTAGGTCAAAGGAAGAATATAGCTAGTGAAAACTTCTCTGCAGCTTTTGCATACCTGCTGCCTTTTAACTCTACAAACATCGCTGCTTTGAAGACATAAAGACTTCTACTTGAAAGTAATGCTTTCAATAGAGGACTGTCCTAAGGTAGATTATGTTTGCCACTGTAGCACAAGGGGTAAAGTCTATGATTTGCTAATGAGTTTGCTTTCTCCAGTTACATACTGTGCGACTTTTAGCAAGTCATTTATCAGAAAGTGCTCTCAAGTCACCCAGAAAAAAATAAACATTTCTTTCTAGAATCTCTTGCGTGGCAAAAAAGTCCACATTAAGAAATCTAGTTATAATATTGATATGCATGACTGTATTACAATCACGTACTATTTTCTACATACTTCTTGTCCTCTACATTAGCTATAATTAAACAGAAATGGCATTAAAGTGCTTTAAATGATATTTATTTTAAAAAAAAATTCTAGTTTAGCAAGATTCACAGCCTTATATAAACATTACAACTCCATTCCCTGCAATGGCAAATTTCATATCAGTAGAATTTTTTCCAGTTTTGATGATTCTATAATTGTGCCCCCAGTGTCCATGTATAAGGAGACTCTCTCTTACACTGCTCTGTCCTGAATTTCCCAATAACAAATTCAGACATTTGTGATATCATAGATAACCACAAGTCTATGCAGATGCTGAAAAAGTAAGTTATAGGTTTATAGGTGTTTACTAGGCTAATGACCACAAGGGCCTTTTTAAGCCTAGCCATGCATTCCAAATCTAAGACGAGTTCTGATACCCTTGACACATGGGCCCGGGAGATGAACCATTTACATGTTGCCTCTGTCCATTAGAGACACAGGTGCTAAACCAGGGATGAAGTTCTGGTTTCCCATCTTAATTGTCCAAGTTGCACTTGAATTGAGTTAGGGAGGAACTCTGCTTCACATGGATGGGGAGCCTGTCCCATAGACGGCGAAGCCTCTGGGATACATACTTATCTCTCTAGCAGGTTCTATTTATATCACAGACAAAGTTTAAATCTTTAGAATGAGTAATTCTTGTGCTGTTTGTTTTGTGGATATACAGGAGGTCCATCAGAGTGGGGTCTGACAATGCCCTGTATGCCAGACATAGATCTCCCCTTAAAAGCCTGTAGGAGACAGGATACAGGGATAGGGCCTTGAGGCAGTCTGTATATGACATATTACTTATGCCCTGTATTCTTTTGGTGAGGAACCTCTGTAGATGTTCCAGTTGTTGGATATGTCTGGTTAGGTACATACAAAGAGGGCACTGTACTCAGTGATAGGTCTGATGAATGCCGAATACAGTGGAACAATGACTTCCTTTGACTTAGATGCCATGCCTTTGTTTATAAGTTGTAGCAGATTTCCATAATCCTCACAACTGCTTGGTATTTCATTGAAATTATTGTCTTACATGCCAGTTTCTTTCATAGAAATATCACAATTATTGGTCCTTCCAATTTGAGTATAAGCCACTTTTATTAATCTGTCGGCTCCTTTGTAAATGAATATGTTACAAGCTTCTTGAAATCCCGCTTTTCTTCATCCATCAGATGAGATATTAAACCAGTGTCACATCTGCCTGTGTTGGTGGTAGCTCAGGTGGATGTAAACGATCACATAGTGCCTACTGAAAAGACTAGGGGAAGTTTTCTGATGACCTGGCCAAATTTCCCTTTGCCCATAAGAATATCACCTCTGATCTTCCCTGAAAAGAGGCCATTGGCACAGTGGGATTACTCCAGTCAACAAAATGCAAATAAATAAAGTTTCTATCTGAGCCAAAAAGTTATGAATCAAAAAAAGCTCTCCTTGGCTGCTCCTTATCATATCCCAGGCAATTATTCCTTAATTCCAGTTGTCAGCCTTGGATGCAGCTCTCCCTGGAGTAGCACTTTTGATTTCTTACAGATGTAAATTCTATTGACTGTTTCGTTGTGGCACTGGAGAGAAAGAACGAGACAAATGTTTTTGAATAGTAGGCCGGGTTCTTCAAGGCCACCGTGTTTGTGAGTCATCAGTCACATGAACGTTTGGTCATGTGATACAGAGTGCTGCTGTTACATTCAGCATGCTGCCATTGTGTTGCCATCCTATTCTTCTAGCACTGATTATTATTATAACTATTTAAGCAAACAAGTGTCAGGCACAATTTATCCGGCATCAGTTTTTTCCCCTTTTAGCAGAAAGTACTGCTTCTCCAGTCATTTTAAGGAAAGTCGTGCTGCACAAAAACAGTCTGGTAACAGCAGGACATTTGTGAGTTTATGTCAGTGTGTGTGTGTGAATGTGTATGGGGGCATAGGTGTGTGTGTTTGTGTGTGTGTGTGTGGGGGGGCTACATGTGTCAGTGCACGTGTCTGCCCGAAGGTTACTCCAGGGACATTAGTTGGGGGATTGGATAGGCTTGTGTATGTTTGTGTGTGTGTGTGTGTGTGTGTGTGTGTGTGTGTCTGTGTGTGTGTGTGTGTGTGTGTGTGTGTGTGTGTGTGTGTGTGTGTGTGTGTGTGTGTGTGTGTGTGTGTGTGTGCATTTATGTGTATGGTTGAATGCGGGGTCTCTATCTATGTGACTGCAATTGGGAGGGGCGTGTGTGTGTGTGTGTGTGTGTGTGTGTGTGTGTGTGTGTGTGTGTGTGTGTGTGTGTGTGTGTGTCTGTGTGTGTGTGTGCATTTTATGTGTGTATTGATAAGTGAATGAGGTGCATGGGTTGGCTAACTACCACAGGACAATGCTGTTCTGTAGTTGTATTAGTTAACAGTGATTGAGAGACATGCAAATTAGCTGATAATGAGGTCTGTCCTCAGCTTGGCTAATGCATCTGTGAATTATAAAAACACCACATTACGAAAATAGCTCCTTTTTCCCACAGCTCTTGCCGGGCGGGGGCTGTTTCTGAATCTTTGGGCTCATCATCAACTTGTTATATTGTCAGAATTAATACTTCTAGGCATATTTTGTCTTAGTGTAATGTGTGATATCTGTAAGATTAAAGAAATACATTTGAAAATATGTTAATTTTAAGGAGTAGCGTGGTGGAATTGTACAAAAAGTAAATATCACAATATGTCTAAGGTGCTTCATCTGGGCTAAAATTCATAAAAAAGCATCCTAAGAGCTAAAAACTATTTTAGAAACTTTTCATGCGTCATACTTGCAAATACACAGCTGAAATGGTTTCATTGGTAACATTATGATTAGTCTACGTGTAACCAAATGATCATGTTAAATCTGCACTAATTTAAACAGCAATATCAGGCAGTACATTTTTTAAAGTTACATGTTTTGATGTCCACTTCAAAGACTGATTAAATTCTCTTACCCATCACAGTATAATATATAAAAAAGTTTGTCTAAAAAAACAATACAAGCCAAAAACAAACTAAATGCATGTTTTTTATAGTCCTGCTACTGTATGCAGAGAGGGAGGGATGGTGCCAGCTGAATAGTCTTTACCCCATCAGTTATTGATTGACTCCTATGATTTGTAATAGTTAACCACCGAAACTCGCTTTACTGGAGTGTGCTGTTTTTAAATACTGTTATACTATACTTTACTTAATGGTTTTTGAAATGGAATTGTTTTGTTTTCTTGAAACCGAGAATTAATCAATTTTAGTACAATATGGAATCTGATATATTTCACATTGGTATGTTTGCTCTTTACACAAAGAAAAATAAAAAATACTGTGTTTGCACTGAAAATGGTGTCTCCTTTTGGTACTGCTTAATGAAATATAAAACTCCAATAGTTATGTTTCTTACAAGGTAGTCTTTGTAAACAAAAATACAACAAAAAAGAAAAAATGTCTAGTCTTCTGTTAATAATATACTACTCTCTGGAAAAGCTGCCACTCCTAATCTTGTGCAAACACTTCCTCCGAAATAGCTTCTCAGTTTAACACATTTTTATAGAAAGTATTAAAGCCCTTACTACAGATTGTCCACCTAACAATCCTGACACGCACTCTCTCAGACAGCAAACCCTGCTTAATTTCACCCTAAAACCCATTCCAACCTCCTACATCAAACCATTACTCCTTAAACTGAAAGTTTGTTTTCCTTCAGCAGATAATTGCCCAGAAGAATACCCCAACCTGGTTGCCAGTACCACAGCTTCCTATATATTCTAATTAATAGATCTATCAAGAAATCATGTGTTCCTTCTCTCTGGAAAAAGTAATCATCCCTCTTGATAAAGGAAGAACCTCCTCTGATATAACCAGTTTCAAACCTATTGCTAATATTATCTCCTTTGTCAAAAATTCTGAGAAGTGCTTTCACAAGCAACTTCAACATATTCTTCAGGAAGTTTCTGACCCCCACGCAACATGGTTTTAGACCCACTCATAGCAACACCACGGCCTTATTGACTTTCACAGATGCTATTAACAAAGCCAGGGATGAAGGCAAAATTGTTTCCTCTGCATCCCTTGATCTTTCTAAAGCTTTTGATCTAGTCTCTCAGCAGAAACAGCCGTACTACCTGTCCTCCCTCAGGCTATCACAAACCGTGCCACTATTATAGCTTAACAGCTACTTATCCAATAGATACCAGTCTGTTAAAGGTTTTCCACTCTTCCTGCCAGTACTGGTGTGCCACAGAGCTCCAGTCTCACCCTCTGCTCTTTAGTGTATTCACTAACAATTTACATAAATCCTCTCACCAAGTTTCCCTCATACAGCTCGCTGATGATTCAACCCTAATATGCAATTGTGACAATCTAATACATCTTCAGAGCCTTTAACTCTGTTGAAAGTTGTGTGCAGGACAATCACCTGCTATTAAATCCCAAAATTACTTCTCTCTTTCCAAAATCCCATTTCCATGAAAAATAAACAATTTTAAAATTTCTTCCTTAAATAATACCTTGATTAAAACTGCCCCACATACAAAACCACTTGGCATGACAGTTGATGACAATCTTATATTGAGTTTACATCTCCACAACAGCATCAACAAAGCTCACCAAAAACTAGGCAGCCTACATAGAGTAAAGAAATTCCTTACAGATGCTACCAAGGTAAATCTAGTTATCACTTACCTGTTATGCTCTGGATCCCCTATCACAACCAACTTACAAAACTCATTTAATTATAAACTTGAAAAGTCCTATAACAAGGTCGCCAGATTCACTTGCAAAATAAACCTTACTGGACCCACCACTGTTTGGCACTAAAAAGACTTACCTGTCTCAAGCTTCCTCACCACCTATCTTATACTCAGCTCACCTTAACATGTAAACCATCCATACCTCATCCGCTTTCCCAGCAATTAGACCCCTACTCCAATACTGTCTTCCAAGCCATCCCCTTTGGTCAAATAATAAACAACTGCTGACCATCTCCAGTCCACAAAGGGCTGCTGAGGTCAGTCTCTATACCAATAGTGTAGCTAGAACTCGGAATAAAACTTCCGTATCGATCACGTCTGTCACATACTTTCGTCTTTTCAAACCATTAAGACTTGCTGTCTGACTCTGGCTTTGTTCCTGCTCATCTGTGACTTAGATCTCTAACACCCTTCATCACCTTTCTTATACCTCCCCTTAAAGTATTAAATCACATAACTTACTTATTCCCTTCTACTACCTCCCTTTATTGTACTTTTTAAACTACTATACTTACTTCTAATTAGCACAACCAAATTACTGTTCCATCACTTTTTCTCTGTTAACACTCGGACTTGCTTATCTCTTCTAATACCTCACTCAGTGGCATTTCTTAAATTACTCCTACCTATCTTATACACCACTCACCTGTTTGTAAAGTCTCTGTACAAGGCTTCTAAACGTAATGTTTGAGAATATGGATACAAATTTTATTATACTGTTATGCTATACATACACTGAAGCTGCATTATAACATTTGTTATTGTAAATTTTGATTGATCCAGATGCATGCTATTGGAATGTGGGAGGAAAGCACAACACTCGGGGAAACCCACCCAAACATATGGAGGACACGCAGTCTCCACACAGAAGGCACCCCAGATGAGAATCGAACCAGAGAACCTCTTGCTGTGAGAGGACAGCACTAACTGCTGCACCACTGTACCACCTAAAAAAAGTGATGACATTTTTATACATATACACTTTAACTAAGGACTGACCCTGGATAACTTTGTTAATGTACATGACCTAAACATATTTGTCTTATAGACATGCAGATTGCACTGTACATCTGAGTCTCTAAGAAAATTATTGACAGTTTTTTTAAAGAAATCCGAATTCCACAATTTATGAAATACTGAGAATCTAAGAACATAGTGAAAGAAATAGTTTGGTAATAAATCCTGAACAATGTTGTTGGCACCCTGCCAATATATTGAAGTTAAATGCAGTTTCTGGCCATATTAAAATTCCTCAGGTAAGAATTTTGCAAATGAACATAAATAACAGCAGTTTTAATTTTAGCATATGCCATCTCAATGCACTTACATACCAGATTTTACCATTGTAATGTGGAGAATATACATTGTGAGAGTTCCTTAGCTGTTGATAACTGAACTTTGCATACTTTAAATACTCACAGGGCTGGATTCAGAAAGGACTGCCACCAGCGGTAAGCCATAATACAGGCTGCTACTACTGGCAGAGGCCATTTCTGGTTTGGAGATGAGCCCACCACAATCATTCTACACGGCCTGTAGGTTTACCATGATGGACATAGCTTATTGCTAAAGAGGCATTATGGGGAGTGACCTATGCTAATTGGCAAATATTCTTTTTGCATTCAACCATTACCTTCAATGGGTGAGATTGTGCTTGAGTTAAGAGTCAGGGATTTCAGTGGACAGGTTGTGGTCAGGTGTTTGTGCATGTATCTATGGGTTTGGATGTATGTGTGAATCTATGGAGAGGGATGAATAGTCTCAGGTGAGTGCATGTCTGTGGGTGTGTGTGTGTGTGTGTGTGTGTGTGTGTGTGTGTGTGTGTGCGTGTGTGTGTGTGTGTGTGTGTGTGTGTGTGTGTGTGTGAGAGAGAGAGAGAGAGTGTTTCTGCATGGGTGATTTCAGTGGGGGAGTTAATTACGAAACAAGTATGTAGGTAATGTCTATGCACGTGGGAAGCATGGGTGAAATGGTGAATGTGTGTGTGTGAGTGAAATTGTATGGGGAGCTGTATGAGACTGAGTATGTGAGTGTGTGTGTGTATGTGTGTGTATAAGGGGGGGCTGTTATACCTCTGAACTCCCATAGACTAACAAGTAAATTTTACAATATTGAGGGGACAGAACACACCAGGGAAATGGTATTATCCTAGAGACACTTAAAAAGTTAATAGAACAAGAGTTTTGCAGCACAAAATATGTATGGGTGGGGGGATACAAGATAGCGGAGATACTATATAAATAGGTTTACTATCACAATGTGGAAAATCAAAAAAGTTTTCCACTTTTTCATCGAATTCATTATCCGAATTTGATAATACAGAATTACCAAAATGTTGGAAATGGTAACCATGAAATTGATATTCGAACATCTGAAGTTTCAATGTCAAAATTCCATGTTACCAATAATGTTTTTGCCAACTCCAAGATCACACTACAGTGAGGAAAAGGGTAAATTTCCCGACCCCCACTGTAGTGCAATCTGCTATCAGAATGTTGATCCCATATTAGCGAATGCACACAATGATTCACTAATGAGGATTCGAACATTTCCACATCAGCATTACAGAAACTGGAAAACATGCATTCGGCCATCCTGATTTTGCATAAGTGCTGTTCCACATTTTGATAGTAAACCATATAAATAGTACAGTAAAGGCACTTAAAAAGTTATTGGAACACCAGTTTTGTAGCACAAAGGATGCATAGGTTGGGGACACTAGACACGAGGAATAGGAAAGATTTTCCTAAATCACTTAAAATGTTAAGACAACAACAGGTTTTGAAGTACAAGAGATGTAAGATGTCTGGGGATAACACTAGACATCAGGGACACTCATTAAATATTACCTTAACTCACTCAAAAAATAAGAACAGGGGAAAAAGATTTGAAACGTATCCTTAGCACAGAGAGTGAGTCATCCAGTAAGCAGACCTTTAGTCTTTCTGCAGTAGCACTAGATACCAGAGAGAGCCTTTCAATATTATTATAAGTCATTTAAAAATAGTAGAACAATGGAGAGAAAAAGCTTCCAACTTGCACTATTGGCTTAGGAAGTCATCTGTACATCAGTGCCGACCGTACATAAGGATGTATTTTGTGCCGATCGTACATAAGGATGTATTTTGTGCCGATCGTACATAAGGATGTATTTTGTGCCGATCATACATAAGGATGTATTTTGTGCCGACCGTACATAAGGATGTATTTTGTGCCGATCGTACATAAGGATGTATTTTGTGCCGATCGTACATAAGGATGTATTTTGTGCCGACCATACATAAGGATGGATTTTGTGCCGATCATACATAAGGATGGATTTTCTGAATGATTGAAGTATGAAACTCTAATGTCTGACATTACTGACTGACTGTAATGGGCTTTCAGTGAAAAAGGACAGAGCAGGTATAAGGCCAAATCTGGGGTGTCCTACAAAATCAGGGGCAGCTGAGAAGGATAGAGGCCTGTCCATCTGGGGGGCTGCTATACCTCTAAATGTCTGTGCTTACAACTTTGCAGAACATTAATAGACAACAGGCATTGTATAATAATAATAATAATAATAATAATAACAATAATAACACTAATAATAATAATTATTATAATAATAAAGGTCCAATGTTTGTCAGTATTGGCCAGCTATAATCATCCATGACTTACAAGTGGCAGGAGAAAAAATAATAGGCTACATCAGAGACATTCTGTCAACTCAGGGACAGGTAAGAGGTATGGTGGCAGTGTGTGTGTGTGTGCGTGTGTGTGTGTGTGCGTGTGTGCATGTGTGCGTGTGTGTGTCTGTGTGTGTGTGTGTCTGTGTGTGTGTGTGTGTGTGTGTGTGTGTGTGTGTGTGTGTGTGTGTGTCTGTGTGTGTGTGTGTGTGTGTGTGTGTGTGTGTGTGTGTGTGTGCGTGTGTGCGTGTGTGTCTATGTGTGTGTGTGTGTGTGTGTGTGTGTGTGTGTGTGTGTGTGTGTGTGTGTGTGTGTGCAGAATGAGAATCAATGGATATGCCATCCTTGGGATTTTAAACCACTTATATGGCAGGTCTGGTAGATGGACATTTGTTAACAAATATCAGCCTCTTTCTCTCATCAAGGGTTAATGAGAGATCTGTTTATTTATAGGATCAAAGGAAGTTACTAGGCTAATGGCCCTAGGGCCCTTACAAGCCTAGCCTAGTTCTATCTTTATTACCATGATCAGCACATTTTGTCCCTGTCCAAGAGGGAGACAGGTGGAACCCCCAGGGTGAATTTATGGTTAACCAACAGCCAAATGGACAGTAGCAGCAACAAGCAATCCAAAACACACACAGATAAATACAGATTAAACTTAGAGTCAAAAACCTTTACCTGTTATTCACTAAAATAATCGCTTTTATTCACTAACAATAGCAAAGCTGTCAGGCATAGACAAATTGCAATTGCATTGACGAAAGGATATGCCTGAAAGCTTTGCTGTTGTTTGTGAATAAAAGTGATTATTTTAGTGAATAACAGGTAACCTTTTGGCTGAAAGTTTGATCTGAATTTATGGTTACCCATCCAGTCATCCAGATTGCGTTTGAAGAGGGCCAATGAGGTGCTCTGTTTAACATGAAGTGGGAGTCTGTTCCAAAGGTGAGGTAACCTTTGGGAGATAAATCTGTCCCTCCAGCAGGTTCTATTAATGTCACATACCAGGTTAAGGTCTTTAGAGTGAGTAACCGATATATCATTTGACTTATGTTGATACGGCATTTCCAAAAAAGCAGGGTCAGAAATTGTCTTGTATGCAAGGCAGACATCTCTGAGCAGTCTGTATGAAACAGAATAAAGTGACAGTGATTTCAGATGATCCACATAAGACAGATTCAGAAGAATTTGAATTTTCCTTGTGAGGAACCTTTGTGGTCTCTAAAATTGCTGCAGTTGCTTAGAAAAGTAGATACCAAAAGGGGCATTGTACTCAATTATTGGCCTGATGAGGGAGGAGCACAGGGAGGTTATAACTTCTTTTCTTCTGGATGCAATGCCCTTACTTATGGGATGAGCAATATAGAATGCCCTTCTTACCACTGTGGAGACATTGTGGTCAAAGGTAAGGTTACTGTCAATCTGCATGCCCAAGTCTCTCACCACTAAGTGCATACTTAAGGTGTTGCTATTGATGTGGTAGGTAGCAGGAACATTGCCCTTATTGAAAGGGATGATAATACATTTTTGGCATTGAGTTTAAGGCCTTGACTTTGGCACCAATCATTTGTTTGTGTAAGACCCTCTTGTAGGATTTTGAGATCATTTGGAGATTCTATGACCACTCCCAGTTTGCAGTCATCAGCAAACTTTGTCAGCCACAGACCTTTAGTTTTTGCTTGTACTTCAGAGAAATAGATTCCAAACAGTAGAGGTCCCAGGACTGATACCTGTGGAACACCACTGGCTGGAGGTCTGCTGTTGAAGGTAGAACCCAGGTCAAAATGGGGGAATCCATCAGTGAGCCAGTTAGTGACTCATCTAACAATATAAGGGTTGATACCTAGCTGGGTGAGTTTGTCAATGATGCCTGTGTGGGGGATTGTGTCACATGCCTTGGCTAAGTCTAGGTAGGCTGTATGCACAGATTTCCCCTCATCCAGGACCTTGGTGACTGTCTTGACGACGTCCACCAGGTATAACAGGCATGATCTCCCTTTGACAAATCCAAACAGAGTAGGGTCAAGTGTTTGGAGATTACCTACATCTTTGTTGATAAGGTCCATGATGATTTGCTCAATGGCCTTGCAGATAAGGCCAGTCAGGCTAATCAGTCTATAGTTCCCAGGGTCAGTGGAAGCACCATCATCTTTATCAAGAGAATAATGGCAATTCTCCATTCAGATGGGATGAAGCCAATGCTTAGACTGTTATTGAAAAGAGCCCCCAATGGTGTTGCTAATTCTTGTTGGAGCACATGTAAAATGCAGCCAGGATGTTATCAGGTCCCATACATGCTGTGTTTTTGGTCTTAGAGAGGGCATTTACGACCTGCTCTTTAGAGATACAAGGCAGGGGACAGGTGGTATGAATGTCATGGGGTATGTGTGGTGGGGACAGAAGAGTGAAGTTTTCACAGAACCTGTCAGCCGACAGGTTAGCTACGTCCACAGGCTCATCATTAACTAGCGGTTTGGCACAAATGTGGGCCTTTCCTTTTACGTTACACATGTATCTAAAGAATGCCTTATGGTGGTTATTTGAGGAATCTAATTTGGATTCATAGTTTGGTTTGGAGGAGCTCACAAGAAGTCTTATTTGCTTGTTTAAGCTGAGGAGGGAGTGTTTCCAGTTTACGGCTCACTCCCTCTTACTCTTAGACAGCAATTTCTTTCTCTTATTGTAAAGCCTGTTATTGGCAGTTGTCCCCCAGGCAGGTTTGCTCTTCCTTGAGGAGCTTGTTTTGGTCCTGTCAGGTATGTCCATGCCAATGTAGTTATACAGGTGTTTGTATAAAGCATTGGTGTAAAACTCAGCATAGTTGCCAGTTCCATCTGAGGGGGTGGTGCAGTGAAGCTATTTATACCATCACATAAGAAGTTATAATCTACTTTGGAGAAGTTTTTTAGTTTAGTTGCTGCTGGGGGGTACAGGTATGATAGCTACTTCAAATGAAACTGATTTGTGGTCAGATGTTACCAGGGAAGACCTCCCAGTGGGGGTGCTACAGTAGACCCCCATACTGGTAAGCACCAGATCCAGGATGTTGGCACCCTTGTGGGGGTGTCAACCAGCTGGTTCAGAGCATTGGAGTTAATGTCTAGGAACCTTTGGGCAAGTGAGTTTGAGCACAAACAATTTATCCAGTCAATGGATGGATAGTTAAAGTCAGTCAAAACCATGGTGTTTGGATGTGTCTTGATAGACTCTAGTAGATCCAAATAGGCAGAGTGGGTGTCCTGATTCATGGAGGGGATCCTGTAACTGGCAATAACTTGAACAGTTGTGCTACCAGCAGTTAATTGCACCTGAAGTATCTCCAGGGAATCATACTGTTTAACCAATGTGGAGGTGTATTTATCTTTAATGAATATTGAAACACTGCCTCCTTTAGTTTTGAGTCCTGCAGTTTGAGGTCTGAACGTGTGAAAGAAGGTGTAACCCAGTATGGCTGGGGTGCTCATCACAGCCTTGAACCAGGTCTTTGTGATTGCACAAATGTCTGTGTCTTCCAAGGTGATTACAGCTTCCAGTGAGTGCAGTTTCATGGTAAGACTCCTAGTATTTAGCAGCAAAACCTTGAGGTTGTTTTTAGATGGAGTTTTTACATCAGGAATTTTGTCCTTGAGACACTGCCTAAAAAAGGCACTATGGGGGTGGCAGAAGCCTTAACCAGTAGCTGAAATCCCAAGGGTGACAGATGAAGACCAGCTCTGGCAAAGCATCGTGGTCTGTCAGTCATGTCTTCCCAGGCTGATAGATAATGGATCCCCTTAGAATGACACCAGAAACTAAGCCAATTATTGAAGTCAGTCATTTTCTGTTTGTATTGAGGAGTATTTTCTGGATCATCCATTTCCCTTTGTGGTTGCTATACTAAATGAATTTGAATGCTATTTATACCTGGATTGAGGTTAATAAAACTAAATGTAATGCTTCTAAAAGTAAAACAATGCCTTTAAGTTTAAGGAACCCTAGGACGTCATATAACCTTGGCCCAGATTCTCTAGATCCCAGTGATACTTACCATGAAGCTAGGAATAGTTGATGGTTATAATTTAAAGTTCAGCAGTCCCATAGCGACCATGACATACAAGGCGTGATGTTTACTTGGATCTGACTTTCATTTTTAAGATCCAGACATGAAGATACTTTTCTCCCCATTTGTAAGAGTTGTAGTAGGGCCACGGCTGGAGAGTGGTGTTGCATTCCTCACCTTAACCTCTAATAATAATAATAATAAGCTTGAAAGATCTAAACCTTTTGCACTAAAGACCAGTATGGTTTATTTAGATGTTCTTCGTGTTTCACTGTTGCAGTCATTACATTTGGGTTATCTGCTTGCAGATAGCCCTCAGTCGGCCTGATTAACAAAGTCTTGGGTCCTGCATCAGTTACTGTCCCTTCTTCCATGACGTCAGGTTGTCAGGGGTATAAAACATGCAGTCAACACCATTACATCAGTCTTTCTTGCCGTGCGGTGCACAAAGCAGAAGCAGTTCGCAAGTGCCAGTCGGCCGACTCCTGAAATTTTCAATTTTTGAGTTTCAGAACCGAAGTCTTCAAGTAAAGCTAAGTACTCCATTGGGGAAACTTTTTCTTGCTCCTTACCGATGTCAGTAAAAGTTAATAATTGCATTAATTGTGAAAAGCAAATACCTCATAAAGATTTTCATTCGTACTGTATTCCTTGCCTAGGCCCTGATCACGACATACCTTGCTGTTGGTTTTGTGCTTTAGTTAATCAGCGCACTATCCATCGTCGGTATATTTTTGCTTCTAAGTATTTCAGTTCTCAGTTTAATTATCCAGAAATGTCACCAGTTAGCCATCCGACTACCGGGATTTAAAAAAAAATGCAACGATAAAGATAGAGACAAGCCTTCGAGGTCCAAAACTGCCGACGACGCTTCTCCTAAGCCAGTCGCCAGTTCATCGGTACTCAGTGAGCTGCTTTCGCAGCCCCTGATACTCGCTACTTCTGATTCACAGGCCTCTATTGAGACCCATTCAGAGTCCGGTATGCTGCAAGATGCTTCACCTATGGAACCCATGGATGTCTCTACCTTGGATAGGTTCGGAGTCGCTGTGCAGGCACCGGCTTCTGAGGGTGTATTCAGGCCTATGGACTTGCATATTAAACCGATGCTTCCTTCTTCATTTAGGCCTAAATCTTAAACCATGCCTAAAAAAACAACACCCAGGCCACATGCTCAGGCCTCTATGCCTAAAAAACAAATGATAAGAATGGCTGAAGATCTTATAACTCTAATCGGGGGAAGCCAACCTCCCCCTTCTAAGAGGCCTAGGGCTGAGCTTGATTATGAATCTTCTGACCAGGATTCTGATTTTTCTGATTTTTCTGATGATCTGGATTTGCCCTTATCTACTTATCAGGATTCTGATGCAGAGGAGTCTATTCCCTCTGCTTCCCCTCCTGAGGATTTGTTTTTGGTTAGACCTTACATACTCTACGGGAGTATTTCCACTGGGAAAGCCAGGATTTTTCTGATTCAAAAAAGAGGCTTGGGGATTTCTTACTCCTGCCTCAGCATAGGCCTTTAGCTGTCCCTCCTGTACTAGACATTGCTGATGATACTTTTTCGGAATCTAGTTTGGCCCCTAATTCTTTGCCTCCTGCTCCCAGAAAACCTGACAGATATTACAGGGTTCCTCATTCACACAAGTTCCTTTTTAAAAATCCTATTGCGGATCCAGAGACTATTTCACAGGGACCCAAGGGCATTAAGGCCTCTACTGATAAAAATCCTACCCCTTCTGATAGAGACTCCAGGGCGCTGGATAGATGAGGTAAGAAGGTTTACACTTCTTCAACCTTGGCCACTAGGGCTTTAAACTGCCAGTTTCATATGTTAAAGTATCAGCAACATGTTATTGGATTGCTTAAACAGAAAATGATGTTGATTCCTGACTGTGGAAAATAAAGAATTACAGGATTTAATGCATTCTGCTGAACAGGCTGGAAAACATACTTTGCAATGTGGATTTGATTCATTAGAGGCCTCTTGCAGGGCTGCTGTTACTGGGTCTGTGCTAAGAAGGCATGCTTGGCTTAAGGAGCAATCTCTGCCTGATCACATTAAAGCTATATTATTGGATGGTCCCTTAAATCAGACCCGCCTGTTTGGCAACAAGGCTGAGGAAGTTCTTAAAAAGATGGAAGATAAAGCTAAATCTATGCAAACTGATAAATATTTCTTACAAGTTCAGCCTCCTAGATTTAGTAGGCAGTGGCCCTCTAAGAATTGGTCCTTTCCAGCCCCTTCCAGGTCTTCTCAAGCAAATCCCAGACACAGCAAAACCCCAGGTTTCAGTCCTAGGGGGCACACAAGACTAAGCAGTGGGGGGTTTCCGCACCCAAATCAGGGAGTAGTAAGACTTCCCCCTATGGAAAACTGTCTCAATTACTTGTTTTTAAAACTTCCAAGCACTTCCCAACTGAATGTTCCTTTAGGTGGAAAGATTGGTCTCCAGGCCAAAAACTGGGAACTCATTACCCAGGACAAATGAGTTTTAAGTAGAGTGTCCCAAGGATACAAATTTCACTTCCACACCTTACCAACACCAAGCGGGTGGCCAGATCTACCCCCAAATCAGTGGGCAGAGGCCCAACATCAAGTACTCTCTCTCTCTCAAGCATGGGGGCTATTCAGTTGGTACCAGAAGAGGAAAAGGGACAAGGCTTCTACTCAAGACTTTTTCTGGTACCCAGAAAAGGCAATACATGGTGTCCTATCCTGGACCTTTCTACTCTAAATACCTTTCTGGTGATTCCAAAATTCAAGATGCTAACCCTTCACCAGCTGCTTCCTATGCTAGGCAAAAATGCATGGTTGGCAACACTAGACTTAAAAGAAACATACCTGCACATCCCTATCAGGAAGTCTTGCAGAAGATACCTATGCTTCAAAGCAGGCTACATGCGCTATCAGTTCTCTACACTGCCCTTTGGCTTATCTACTGCACCCAGAGTATTCACAAAGTGCCTGGCTCCAGTCATTGCATTCTGCAGACAAAGAAATATTCAAATATATCCATATCTGGACAATTGTCTAATTCAGGCAGAAAGACAGGACATACTTTTGAATCATCTGGCCTTTGTTCAAAGGGTACTGACTTGTCTGGGGTACACCATAAATGAAAAGAAATCACACCTAGTACCTTGTCAACAAATTATATTCCTGGGAGCCAGCTAGAATACAACTTCCCAGATGGCTTTCCTCACGCCAGATAAACTGACTCATTTGACAACTTACTTCAAACAAGTGGCCACAAAAGCCCTGCTGTCTGCAAGGGAAATACTGCAAGCCTTGGGGTTCATGGCCTCCTGCATTCTTCTAATTCCATAATCAAGGCTGCATATGAGGAAACTGCAGTGGTATCTCAAAAGCCTGTGGTGTCAACATTCCCAGGATCTAGAAGCTATGATTCCTATCATACCTTGCCTACGTCTAGAGTTCCTTTGGTGGGCAGAAGCCTGTCACCAAAACAAGGGACTACCATTCCCACTACCCCCTGCCACCCAAACCTTAACAACAGATGCATCAGACTATGCATGGGAGGCTCACCTGGCTGGGCAGTGCATTCAGGGCAAATGGAACCCAAGTTAAATGCACCTACACATAAATCAAAAGGAAATGTTAGCTGTACAGAATGCTCTGACAGCCTTCAAGGACCACATTCTTCCAGGACAACTAATGGTAAAGATGGACAACACCACGGTCATGTGGTACATAAACAAGCAGGGGGTTACACACTCTTTTCCCCTCTGCAGACTCGCCATGGCATTGTGGAACACAGCCTTGAGCTACCAAGTGAATCTACAAGCTCAATTCCTGCCAGGAAAACTAAATACACTGGCAGATGGACTAAGCAGAAACCTCATGGACCCACACGAGTGGAAACTGGAACCAATGATTTTCAACATGTTGACAAGCAAATGGGGGAGCCCAGATGTAGACCTGTTTGCCTCCCCCCAGAGCCATCAACTGGACAAATTTTACACAAGGATTCCTCACAAACTAGCTTGGAAAGTGGATGCTCTATCCTTCAGCTGGAAAAACCTATCAGTTTATGCCTTTCCTCCTCTGCCTCTGCTCTCCAAGGTACTACTAAAGATAAAACAGGTCAAGCCAATGATGATTTTGTTTGCACCAGACTGGCCACGCCAGCACTGGTACCCCCTCCTGTGCAGTGTGTCATGCTTGGCCCCATGGCACCTGCCTCAGACTCCTTCCCTATTGTCTCAGCAGGAGAACCAGATTCTGCACCCTCAGCTGCAAACCCTGAACCTAGCATCCTGGCTAATTACCTAATCTCTCCTTTACCACCCCTCAGTAAATCAGTGATGGATGTCATTTTAGAGGCTAGGAGGCCTAGTACTAGAAAATCTTATGCTGCAAAATGGAAAAGATTTTGTACCTGGAAACAATCTCAAGGGATGAGTGCAGCAGTGCCCAATTTACATCAGATTCTACAATATATGACTGAGATGCTTCATAAGGGCTTGTTCTTTTCCCTCCATCAAAATTCATGCCTCAGCCATTTCAGCTCATTATAGCACAGAGCCTCCCCTCTTCTCTCACCCACTGCTCAAGCAGTTCCTCAGAGGGGCCAAAAATTTAAGGCCACTGAGGAGAGCTCCAACTCCAGCCTGGGATCTTAACTTTGTCTTGGAGAAACTCACTCTTCCTCCTTTCGAGCCAGCTGCTACTGAAGATTTAAAATTCCTTTCATGGAAAACAGCTTTCCTTTTAGCAATCACTTCTGCAAGAAGGGTATCTGAATTACAGGCCCTTATGGAAGTGGAGCCTTTCATTATCTTTCATGCGGACAGGGTGTCCCTCAGAACCAATTCCTCCTTCATGCCCAAGGTGGTATCTAGTGTGGCTCTTAATCAGTCCATTCATTTGCCTACCTTCTTTCCTAACCCACAGAACAAAGGGGAATGGATTCTGCACTCCTTAGATGTGCACAGACAACATAGATTCTACTTGGACAGGCCTAAACCTCAAAGGAAATCTGAACAACTGCTGGTAGCATTTGCTGCAGGGACAGAGGGGAAAGCTATTTCAAAGCAAACCATTTCAAAATGGGTAGGCCACTGCATTCATTTCTGCTATAAGCACCATGGAAAACCTATCCCACAGGGCATCAGGCCCCATTCAACCAGGGCTGCATCTACCTCTACAGCCTTTCTCAGGGGTGACCCTACAAGGGACATCCTAGAAACCGCTACCTGGAGTTCTGTACATACTTTCACCAAGCATTATTATTTGCCAATTTTTTTCTAAATCCAGAGCTGGTTTTGCCACTGCAGTCTTGCAGGGCCTTATAGCTGGTCCTAATTCTATTTAAATTCCTCCTCCCAACCTTAGCTTTGGGAATCTACCCAAATGTAATGACTGCAACAGTGAAACATTAAGAACATAGTACAGTTGTGTACACTTACCATAAATGTAGATGTTCAAGCGTATTCACTGTAGCAGTCCTGGTTACCCTCCCTCCAGCCCCCTGACTTCTTTTGGCTGTACCTCTGCTCTCCTTTACTATGCTCAAAAAGCTTTTTGGTGTATTTGCTTTTTTGTTGGAGGTATATCCTTGTATTATAGAGTTAATTGCTTCCCATTAGGGAGGCACCTGATATCTGGGGCAAGAAAAACTGATGTAATGGCGTCAGCTGCATTTTTATACCCCTGACGACCTGACATCAAGGAAGAAGGGACAGCAACCGACGCAGGATTCAAGACTTTGTTAATCAGGCCGACTGAGGGCTACTGCAAACAGATAACCCAAATGTAATGACTGCAACAGTGAATACACTCGAACATCTACATTTATGGCAAGTGTACACAACTGTACTTTTCTCCTATCATGAACAAATTAAAACATGGATCTGTTCTCCCTAAGATATGTGGGATTAATGGGTGGCTTAATATGAATTGTCAAGGGAAACAATTAGTCCATCAGGGAATTTACATATATTAAGCCACATCTGTTGTTTCCTTAAGGCAAGTTTGTAATGAGGTAGAAGGTACGACCTCCTCTCCTACTAAGCCAAGCACTGGTATTTCAGTTTCTAATTCATCTTACTGAAAAGGCAACTCAGTTGCTATACGTGCTTTATTTAATTAATTTTTTTTTATTTCATTTTTCCAGTTTCTTTTTTTATGAATGCAATACACAGAAGTCTGTTCCTTTTGCCTAGAGCTCCTGCATTTCACCTCTAATTCCCCTACATTCTGAACCTGAAACATGGAACCCTATTTGTTTTGTTTAGAACTCCTGTATTTTATCTGAACAAGGAATACAAGTTGGGCTCTGTTTGAGGTTATCTTGTCTGTCTGTCTGTCTGCCTGCCTGCCTGTCTGTCTGCTTCTTATCTGTACAACCCTCTGAAAAGGGTTTCTTAGAACACATTTCATCTACCTTTGCTCATGTTTTATTATATATGATTACCTCCACCCTTTCACTTATTTTTTCCAATTTTGTTCCTCTGAATAGAGTATCCCAGAACACATTTAATCTAACATCGTTTCTCTTTCATTTCCTGTGAATCTAACATTGTTTCTTTTTCATTTCCTGTGGTTGCCTGTAACCTCTCACCTACATTTTGTTTTTTAGTTTCATCTCAAAAGGGTATCCCAGAATCCATTTCATCTGCCATTGTCCCTGATTCATTGCTTAAATGTATCTCTTATCTAGAATCTTGATTTTTCTATCTTGAACTGACAAATGTGGGCATAAAACTTTGATCAGGTACAGTTTATTCAGGGTTTTCTTTTGTTCTTGCTTATAGTGATCACATTCCCAACCTCTACTGACAGACGTGGGTTTAAACCTTTGATCTGAAGTTATTCATATGCTTTTAGTTACATTAGTGTAACATGTCTGACTGGTAAACTAACAATCTTCCTCAATAGTCACCTTATAGGTTTGTAGGTTGTTACTAGGCTAATGACCACTAAGTCCCTAACAAGCCTAGCTGCACACCCCAAACCCATTTGGATCCCAAGTTTCATGGGTGTATATACTGGGGGTGTCTATATGGGGGGGGGGGTTGTAGAGGGTGTGTTAGGATAATACTTTTCTTATTGACAGCTTCTGTCCATAAGGGATGTGGGCCCTGATCAGAGAGGTAAATTTACAATTTCCATCCTGTTTCATTTGAATATGGTCAGGAACAAACTCTGTTGTACATAGATTGGGAGCCTGTTCCATACTGCGGGGATACTTTGGGACACATATCTGTCTCTCCAACACATTCTGTGTATGTCACAAGTGAAGTTCAATTCCCTGGATCTGGTGTTTATGGTGCTATTTGTTTTCCACATGTGCAACAGATCCATCAAGGCTGGAACAGAGGAAGCCTGTAAGCCAGTTAAAGATCTCCCTCAGCAGTCTGTAGGTGTCTGAATACAGAGACAGAGCCTTTAGGCGAGCAGAGAAGCATGGAGCATTCATGCCCTGAATTATTCTGGGGAGACACCTTTGTGGGTGTTCCAACTGCTTCAAGTGCCTAGTTAGATACATGCTAAAGGAGGCATTGTTAATAGGTGTGTACTAGGTTAATGGGCCTGGAGCCTTTACAAGCCTAGCCCATATAAGTCCCTGGCATAGTGCCACCAAACATTACTAGTAGTCAAGGATAGGGCTGATAAGGGATGAGTACAGTGGTAATGTAACTTCCTTGGACCTGAATGCCATACCCTTACCTATAATGTGTTCCTAGATCCTTTACGCAGGGTGGATAAAGTTTTAGCCAATATCCAAAAGTGTGTGTGCATGTGTGAGGGGACAGATGGGAAAGCAATGTGGTCTGTTGACCATGTCTTCCCCTGCTAACAAATATTATATCCCCTTGGAGTGACACCAGAAAGTAACCAATTATTAAAATAATAATTTTATGCATGTAAGGTAGACTGCTGCTCAATACAAGGCTCTTACCTGTGACACATATTCCAAGAGATCCAGCATAACTGTCTTCATATAGTCTAATGAGGTATGTCTCATGTCATATCCACCCACATGGACCGTAATTAGAATCATATTGGTACCTCTGGGTTACAGTGACATGATGGGGTACATGATATTGTGGATCCTGTGGCTCCAGATAGGCAATTAACTATCTTCTCCTTGTCTAACCTGGTGATTGGGGCAGCTGTGTGTCACACAATGGAGTCCTCAATGACCAGAGTGTTAGGTAAAGGGTATTATGGGCTTTTGTCATGGGGGACCATTGGAAGTAGGCTTATGGAGATGTTTGGTGTTGCTTTTGGTGTGTGCGTTACTTATTGCTGAAGAGTCGTGCTGCCATTAGGTGGGTTTGGAGGTCTTTGAGGTTTGGGAACATTTCTTATAAGGGCCTCAGCATAAGACAATCTGTGTGGGGTTTGGTGTGTGTGAGGGGTGTAGTGTGGGTATTCTATGTCTGAGGGATGTACTGTGGGTATTCTATGCATGAGGGATGTATTGTGGGCATTCTATGTGTGAGGGATGTATTGTGGGTATTCTATGTGTGAGGGATGTATTGTGGGTATTCTTTACAACCTCATTTGTATGTGAGAGTTTTGCCTAAACGAAAGTTGTGTATTTACATTGTTCGTACTGTGTTATTTTCTTTAATGCTTAACTGGTTGTCAGAGAACATGAGACAATTTCTACATTACCTTAGGATGCCCTAATCCACCAAGCTGGACACAGAGACATTTGGAAATTGCATATCCATGCTGCCTAGTCCTGTAACAGGGTGGGATGTTTAGGATTATGGATTGGGCTTTAACACGGGTCTCCTAGGGTTGTTTCTGGGGTAAAGGGTAATTAATGCTAGTGAGTGGTTGGGCTATTTGATACATAAACTAGCTGCTTTAAGCTTTTTTCTGCAGAATGCCACACTGTTTAGCAGCTTTTAGACCTAATCCTGTCTTTATAGGAAATTTTGTTCTCTAGGTGTTTGATACTGTACAGGACACTGCTAACTGTTACTGCATGGTGGGCATCTCTGCTCAAACTCTCCTGTTACTAAGAACTGTCATTTTTTAGGCTTTTTTTCCTTTAACTTGAGTGACAATTCAGAATTACGCTCAGGATGTGCATTACCCCTATTTCTTGTATTCATTTGTTTAAAATACATTCTGTTGGTGAGGGCTTTCCTTTCAGTTCTACTAGTCATTTCCACTTCCTGTTCTGCAATACTTTCAGTTTCTTCCATTCTCTAGCCTATAACACTTTTAGGCTTTGCTAATTACTTTTATGTCCTGCTTTGCAATACTTGCAGGCTGCAATGACTTTCCTACTTCCTGTTTGGCAACACTTCAAGTTGCTTTATCCTATCATGTAATTATTTTTCTTCTTCTGGTTATTTTGTTGTAGGCTGATCTGTACCAGTTGGCTGTAATATTTTAGAGGGAGGATTTTTTATGTTCACAAATTATAACCTTGTAGACTGCTATGTGCCAGCAAGTTGTTACATTTTAGTGTGTGGATGCCATACTTCTGCAAATCTGTCTTACTGCTACAGGACTAACATTGTTTGTGCCCAAACTTCTATCGAAACAAAGACAACTACTTTCACTGGGGACTGTAGCACGTTTTCCTCCACCTTCATTAAAAGCAGGTGGATGTGATATTGAGCCAGAATGTTTTTTCCTTGTCCTGCTCATTTCCTTAGAATTGAGAGTTGGTGTTTCTAACAAAATGCTACCTTTTCTCCCTCCATGTTAATTATGAGGATATAAAACTTACAGTACACCATGATGCTGTTTTTTTCTATCCTTATCAGTGCTAGTAAGCATTTTCCCATGTCATTTCTGATGGATCCAAATTTCCCTTACAATGTTCTCTTCCAATCTGCATTCAGTTCTCCCGGGTATAAGTTTAATTATTCATGCATTTTAATTTTCCACACTTTGTTTTATACATGCAGCGTTAATATAGTCTTAGAATTATTAATACAGTGTTAGTGCATAAATTGGACCCAGTCCTTACTGTACATTGCCTGTTATTAGGCTGAAAACAATTTAACTCATTAGGCGTCATGTTGCTCGACATTGTCACAATATGTTTAATTATTTTTGTAGGATGATGTACACATTGTGTAGTTTAGTCATGCTAAAACAAAATGCTTAACCACAAGCTTTAACAAGTTATCAGCCCATCTGAAGACAAAAACTTTCATTGTTGCTTTGTACTGTAGATCTTACAGTCCCAAATGTACTTGAGTAGCTCAGAGTAGAATGAAACCGTGCAGTAGTCTGGTGTGTAATAAAAGATGCTTACTGCTGGCAGCTAATAATTCAGTTGTAGGACTTCCCACAACATGAATGCATGTGTACTTTTCTAAAATTAAGACACAGGTTTCAGTACTGTATATACCCTTTGTCAGTGGAACAAAACTTAGTAATATGGGTGCACTCTGTCAATTCACAAAACGTCCTAGCAGTACAAAACCACCATTTTTCTCTCTTTTTGTGCAGAAATCACACTCACTTAGGCAATGGTAAGTTGTGTCTCTGGACTTCATGCTCAACATCTTGCGCTTGAAATTCCTCATTTTCCAGCAAAGTAGAAGGGAATACAATGGGAATACCAGCCTTTGTAACACAAACCAAAATATGTCCTACAACAGACATCAAACTGCACGTTCTTACAGATAAACATTTTTGTAGTGTTTCAGACAGTATAAATAATACCTTAATAGGAATTAGTCCCAAGTAACAAAATCTCTCATAGAGTTCTTACAAGAAGGAATTTTATTCTCTTCTGTTGGGGTTCCTTCTTATGTCCTTGGATCTCCATGCAAAGACACTATTCTGGTCTCTCGGTTCTCCTAAGCAAGGATTTATTTTCGCTGCTCTGGGTTTTCCTTAACCTTCTCTTACAGCTCAATAAATTACTTAGTCATAACCTCATCAGTGAGTTACTACAAGCAGGTCTTGCACAGGTTATGATACATTATAACATACATTAGTACCCTTCTTAAAGACACAAGAACACAGGTTATGATATATTATAACACACATTAGTACCTTTCTTAAAGACACAAGCACACAGGCTATGATACATTATAACACACATTAGTACCATTCTTAAAGACACAAGAACACAGTGTATGATACATTATAACATACATTAGTACCCTTCTTAAAGACACAAGCACATAGGCTATGATACATTATAACACACATTAGTACCTTTCTTAAAGACACAAGAACACAGGTTATGATATATTATAACACACATTAGTACCCTTCTTAAAGACACAAGCACATAGGCTATGATACATTATAACACACATTAGTACCCTTCTTAAAGACACAAGCACACAGGCGATGATACATTCTAACACACAGTTTAACACTGTCTACAAAGAAAACTGAGAAATACTTGTATGATTTACTGCGTTTTATACACTTTACAGAATGCAACGTGCCACTATAGATGTGTGTGTGTGTGTGTGTGTGTGTGTGTGTGTAAATCTATGAATACACACACACACACACACACACACACACACACACACACACACACACACACACACACACACACACATCTATAGTGGCATGTTGCATTCTGTAAAGCATATAAAATGCACACACACACACACACACACACACACACACACACACACACACACACACACACACACCCTCTTAATTTCACATTATATTGTTTAGTTTTGCTTTAATATTGCTTAGTAAAACAAAAGTAAGTGGGGGGCTTCACCCCCACACCACCCATTGTGGAAGGCTGTGCCCCCCACACCCCCCCTAATTATATATTCTAACTCCAGGGTCACACTACACTGGGGAAGGGGGCATATCCCATTTTCTTGCCAATAATACTTGTCGGTCAAATGAAGTGTCGGTCAAATGAAATTTTGGTCAAATGGGGTTGGGCAAATGGAAGTTTGGGCAAATAAAGTAGACCCATAAATATATATATATATATATATATATATATATATATATATATATATATATATAGATAGATAGATATATAGATATAGATATATATATATATGTGTGTGTGTATATAGATATGAATATATTTCAATATAGATATATAAAATCTCTCTCTCTCTCTATATATATATATATTATATATATATATATATATATATATATATATATATATATATATATATATGTATTACAATTGTAAGGTTTGGTTAGATTTTTAATTTATTTTAATATGTACATGCAAGGGGTGTATGCTAGCATGACATCTTAGAAAGTCATAGATTTTGTCCAACAGGAAAAGGGTAAAAAAAGAAAAAAAGTGGATTCCTTTTTTTCACTTATCCAACTAAGCTTGTACTTGAAATATAAATATTTTGTGCAATAGGAGAGATATTACATATGTGATATAAACCTTTGCTGAAGAAGAAATAACACAAAAATAAACTAAAACATCAGTACTATATAAGGCAGAGAATACTTGAAAACAACGGGATGTGTTATTATGTAGAACTTACATAAAACATAGATGATTGGTGGGCCTCTAGTCATAACCAATTTATTATATGTTCAATAAACGGATTCCAAAAGGTTTGCCTTGAAATTGGAGAGAAGCAGCCTGGTGAGCATTACAGATTCCCAATGCTGTCAAACATTTCCAAAGCTGTTTGGTGGTGGTTGTTGTGTGTACATTGCAGACTGAGTCTAGAACATAAAACATAGCAAGCTCATCTTTTTGCTGATTTTAGAGCATAATCACCATGTGTAGGGGGTGCAATAAAAAAGAATATGATATAATGCATGATAACTTGTACAAATTGTTAGCATATTCATTAAAATAGATTAGCATGAAATGAAAGAGGTTTCACCATGAGGCTGGACGATCTAATGAAAGAAGGGAGGGTAACAAGAGCAGACAACGGTAGGCTGCTAGTTGGGGTGACCTTTGGCCTTGGTATTTATGATATCCTGTCTAGGAGACGACGTGAAGTTGGGTGTACCATGAAAGTGCTTTACAAGGATAGAGAAAATACTAAATGTACAAAGTAGTCTGCCTGGGAATCTTAACATTGTTCTCGGAGAAAAGAAGGCAAGTGAACTTTTAGAGCATTAGTGATGGATCAAGTATGGGAATACGTCTGACATTTAGCTTAGGGGTGTGGTTAAACAGAGATATTCAAAAAAGAACCATAGCAGATATTTATCTCCTTCGATAATGCCATCTCATCCTATGACCTTACTTAGATTCATGTCGCTCAATCAACAGAACATTCTCTGGCAGTGTAAACATCAAAACAATCACATGGAATGTCAGGTAATACAAGGTGCTGAAGACATCAATTACAGTTCTGTGAATAGTGGTTGGGAGGTGTACTACAATATGATTGAAGGGCACTTGCACCAAAGTGAAGGAGTTGTAAAGGAAGATGGAGCTGACGGCAAAGTAGAAGCAGCTAGACAAGGATAATAGTAAGAAAAAGAAATGCAAGCAGCAATTTGTGCAGAAATGCACCAACAAAAGTTTAGGAAAGACAAAATTGCAGCAACAAAAAGTGAAATGTAAAATTTCCACAGCGTAAGCACTGTACCAACATAAATAGGTAACGGCAGGACAATAAATAGAGTTACTTAAAAGAAAACCCACACGTGATATAAAACGGTAAATAATAATGTAGAAGAGCACTTGCCTGTACAAGTAAGCGGAGTACAGAATGTATATGTCCCCCTGGATTTACCTTGTCAAGTACTTACCTTGGAATGGACTTATTATATCAGACAGAATAGTATTACTCACACATAAGGGTAAGACGTGCAAGTGAATGTCAGTAAGTGAAGGTATGGTAATATGCCATGATCGTCAGAGGGTTAAGCGGAGACAGTGGCCAGAAACTCCAGAATGGAACACACTTCACAATGTTCAAAGAGCTGTTGCAGGCATTCCTCACATACTTGAGATGTCTAACAGGCATACTGTTTAACTAGCCCAATACCTGCCACAAATTGTTTCATTCCGATTTTGTTCTTCTTTTAGGAACTAAAGTACAGCCTGCAAATCCACTTGTAGCTTCTGCAACAAGCACCACTCATGATGGAGTCACACTTCCACTGCATTTTGACTTGTGGAAGACCCTCCTTACAGAGGTCTGAGACAGTCCAGTGATCAGAAGGACACTTAAGAAGGAAACGCAGAGTTTTAGAAGACCTAGTATATAAACTCTTGTGCCATTACAGAATGAAAGTGTCTTGCAGCCTTTGGAAAGGTTGTTTTCAGACATTCAAAATTATGGAGAACCTCTATGGTTTACAGAAATGAAAGCACCACCAAGCTTTTAATGAGGAGCTGAAAAGAGCTGTCTGTACCATAAAGCAACATAAATTTAAGATGTTGCACTTCCTGCCACAAACATTGCAAAAAATAGAAAAGACAGTGTGTATTTTTTATGTCAGCTAATTTGAAGTCTGATATGAACCTGTTCTTTCAATAATTTTAGTAGCATATACTCAGCCTTATATTATATGACCTGAGTGTTTTATGTGACATGAGGACATAGACAGGTGCAACACTCTTGTTAAAGCCTTACACACACACACACACACACACACACACACACACACACACACACACACACACACACACACACACATATCTATATATCTATATATATATATATATATATATATATATATATATATATATATATATATATATAGGTCTACTTTGTTTGATTGAAAACACACTAACACACTTCACAGAAACATTTCATCGAAGCCTCATTTCACTGACAATTAATTGCCTGAGCACAATTCACTTAAAGCTTACTTCACTGAAAGTTCGTTTGACTGAAACTCATTTTGTCTAAACAGGTATATGCCCTGTTTCCCACTGCAGTATGATCCCACAGTTAGTATATATAGAAATTGGGGGTATGGGGGCACAGCACCCCACATTGGGAGGTGTGGGGGGCATAGCCCCCTCCTATTTTTAATGTAAACCATAGACATGGATTCTTACAAGTCAAATGAATAACTTTCCAGAAAATAATATATACCCAAACTATGTGGGGGCTACCCACACCCCCCCAACTATATATACTTACTCCAGAATCGCACTACAGTGGGGTACAGGACATATACCTGTTTAGACAAAATGAGTTTCACTCAAATGAGTTTTCAATGAAGTGAGCTTTCAATGAATTGTGCTGAGGCAATTACCTTTCAGTGAAATGCGACTCCGACGAAATGAGTTTCAGTGATGTGTGTTTTCTATGAAAGTAGATCCATATATATATATATATATATATATATATATATATATATATATATAGAATATAGTGAGGCAGTTATATAGTGTGCATATATCTATAGCTATATATATATATATATATATATATATATATAGATAGATAGGTATATATCATATATATATATATATATATGGTTCTACCTGACAGAAGACCGACATCGAAACGGAGCTCCAGAAGATCGAAAGTGAAGAAGACCGACGAGAATCGCGAGTGGCAGAACATCGACAATGCAGAAGACCGACACGACGGATGACAACACCAACGCCGAGGATGCCGACATGGGGAAAGGCTGTGTGAGTATGGGGTAGTGACGGACGTTAGGGTGCGAGGCAGGTAAGTGTGGAGATTGACGGTCTGTGGGGATAGGGTGGGTTAAGTGAGTTAGGGTTAGGAGGCGATAGGGGTGGGTTAAGTGAGTTAGGTTAGGAGGCGATAGGGGTGGGTTAAGTGAGTTAGGTTAGAGATAGGGGGTGGGTTAAGTGAGTTAGGGTTAGGGAGCGATAGGGCGGGTTAAGTGAGTTAGGGTTAGGAGCGGGTAGGTAAGTGTGCGATAGTGACGGACCTTAGGGTTAGGGTAAGGTTTAGTGTGGGCTTGTAAGGATTTTGGTGTGCTTGTGTTGTGTGTGTGGTTTGTGGAATGGGATGTGTTTTGTTTTTAATAATTGTTATTGTGGTGTGTGCAGTGTATGGGGTTTCGTGTTTGTGTACCGTCGGTTATTTCGTTGTCGGTTATGTGTGGTTTCGTGTTTATGGACTGTCGAATATGTGGTGTCGGTGATGTGGTTGTCGGTGTTGTGTGGTTTCGGCTATGTCAGGTAGAACCATATATATATATATAGATAGATAGGTATATATCATATATGTATATATATATATATATATATATATATATATATATATATATATATATATATATATATATATATATATATATCTACTATGTAACTGCCTCATTGTATTCTCCTTCTTCACAAAAGTGGCACTGTTAAACCATTGTTTGGCACCATGAAGGTCATGAAAGATTGTTGCCATTTTCAGAAAAAGCTCAAGAGATTTCTGTATTTCCCCGTAATATTTTTTTAAAAAAATACTCTGGCTCAGAGTTTAACTGTGTATCTGCCTTTATATTTTTGATGACTTGTCCTGTTAATTTCAGTCATTGAATTAGCCTCACTAGATATTTAAGAGGCATACTTTTTTGTGATGGCAGGGCATGAGAATAACCTTCATGTTTCCGGTCAAACAAGTCTTGTAACAGCTGGTTTGGTAAATATGTCCTTTGCCTTTCTTTTGCTCTTCTTTCGGGAAGCATGCTCTGTGCATGAGCTGTGCGGGCATCTTGATGGTGATGGTTTGCAGCAGAGCAGCAGATTTGATTAGTTTCTCACCAGAGACTGTTGTTCCCATCATAGCTTGGTATCAACAGTACTAACTGCTCTTTATTTTCAAAGCTCATTGTACCCATAATCCTGTGCAATGACTCCTGATGAAGGCAGCTGATGTTTTACATACCCATAATCTTGTGTGATGACTCTAGGTGTAGGATGCTGACTTTCTACATACCCATAATCCTGTGTGATGACTCTAGGTGTAGGATGCTGACTTTCTATATACCCATAATCCTGTGCGATGACTCTAGGTGTAGGATGCTGACTTTCTATATACCCATAATCTTGTGTGATGACTCTAGGTGTAGGATGCGGACTTTCTATATACCCATAATCCTGTGTGATGACTCTAGGTGAAGGATGCTGACTTTCTATATACCCATAATCCTGTGTGATAACTCTAGGTGTAGGATGCTGACTTTCTATATACCCATAATCCTGTGTGATGACTCTAGGTGTAGGATGCTGACTTTCTATATACCCATAATTCTGTGTGATGACTCTAGGTGTAGGATGCTGACTTTCTATATACCCATAATCCTGTGTGATGACTCTAGGTGTAGGATGCTGACTTTCTATATACCCATAATCCTGTGTGATGACTCTAGGTGTAGGATGCTGACTTTCTATATACCCATAATCCTGTGTGATGACTCTAGGTGAAGGATGCTGACTTTCTATATACCCATAATCCTGTGTGATGACTCTAGGTGTAGGATGCTGACTTTCTATATACCCATAATCCTGTGTGATGACTCTAGGTGTAGGATGCAGACTTTCTATATACCCATAATCCTGTGTGATGACTCTAGGTGTAGGATGCTGACTTTCTATATACCCATAATTCTGTGTGATGACTCTAGGTGTAGGATGCTGACTTTCTATATACTCATAATCCTGTGTGATGACTCTAGGTGTAGGATGCTGACTTTCTATATACCCATAATTCTGTGTGATGACTCTAGGTGTAGGATGCTGACTTTCTATATACTCATAATCCTGTTTGATGACTCTAGGTGTAGGATGCTGACTTTCTATATACCCATAATCCTGTGCAATGACTCCTGGTGAAGGCAGCTGACGTTTTACATACCCATAATCCTGTGCGATGACTCCTATTGTAGGTGGGAGTCACAGATACGCTCCTTCATTGCAGCAGATCATTATAGTGCTTAGTTTTGAAATGATGTTGAGTTCTTTTGCTGCATTTGTTTTAAAATATGTACTGTACCTGTCACTGTTACATAATGTGATACCAGCACATGCCCAGCACTTCTTAATGACTTTTCAACCAAAGGTTAGCGACACATTATCCTTCCTTTTCTTTTCCACCACTTGGTTGGCATATTTATTGGGGTTCACTGTTGTCGTCTCAGTATAGTCTATTATAGCACATCATTATTTGACGCAGTTCTCCTTACTCTTGTCTGGTTGATCGCAACATGAAATGACAAATTAACGAAGAGAGCCTTTTTAGCCTTATTATATTTAAGACTGAGTTCAGAACAATTATAGCAGTATTGTATTTCATCTGAAAAATAACAGGTTTTTACTGACTGTAGTTTTAGCTTCAGAGGAAGATTGATAATCATACAGTGAGGTGTACCAGTTTGGTGTATGGACTGCATCATGGTGAGTGGGAACTCGTATGAAAGAGCCCATGAAATATGGATGAGTTGTGTGCAAACCGTACTCAGGAAGAGTCGGGAAGAAGCAAGATTGTTTCAGTGTTTGAAGTCAGATATACGAATGCCAAACAGCATAACGTAGACTTCCTAACCCTATTGAGAGGCAGCTTGCCATTATAAAAGCTGAAAGAGATAGCAAGATTATCTTCCATCCATGAGGTGGCAGTGTTGTGCTTGGAAGCACTTGTCTTTCGCACCTAACTATCTGTATGCAGGATTGTTTCCAAATTCAGGTGGCTAAGACTGCAAATCTGATAATAATAGGCAAATGAAAAGGCCCAGAGTGGGGATGGGAAACTCTATTATTGAGACATGATAAGGGAGAGGGAAGCTGTTATTAAGTTTCACATCTTTTAAAATATGCATTGTTTCGGTCAGTGATGAACTACAAAAAGCAGTTATTTTGTAAGTCTGCACTGCAAAACTGAACAGGCCATGTCTGTGGAAACAAAATGCATAAATGGTATAAAAAATGATGCAATACAGACAGCTAATAAAGTTAAAAGAACTTTAAGAATGTATGTTTCTTAGTAACAGTATATACACACTATACTGAAACGAAGAAACCAGAACACAAACACAAAATACCACCAGTATATGTTAAGCACTTCTGTTATTTTAATACAGAACTTTTTCAGAACTCACATCACAATTAAGCTCAAGTTTAAATATATTCTAATTGCATATATAAAAATAGTCATTTTGACTAAGTAATCATGTGATGAACCAGCTAATATACATTTTAAACACATATAACACTCAACAGAACTCTATAGTCAACAAGACACACACACACACACACACACACACACACACACACACACACACACACACACACACACACACACACACACAATAATAATACATAAAAATACTAAATGTCATTAAAATTTCAACACTTTAACATTTTCAAATGTATGTGCTTTCAATAAGTACTTAATGCTGATAGACTCATTAAGCCCATTTTTTTGTCATCGAGCAAGTGTTATTTGCCATTTCAATTCCTTGCATTCCAACTTATTATTCATATTACCTCCAAATGGTTTAATAAAGAGGTAATCAATCAATCACTAAAAAAACAAAACTTTTTTTAAAATTTTTAACACTCATCAGCATGTTTAGCCAAAGCATGAGTGAAGTCATGATTTTTCACGGTTAGACGATGTTCATAAATTCGCTCGACAATCTCCTCATCATTTTGCCAACATTAACTGTGTTGCAAGAATCACTTTTGGCACATACAAGTGTCAATCTTGCAAATATTCTAGAATGTTGGTTGTAAAATTATTCTAGAATGTTGGTTGTAAAATTATTCTAGAATGTTGGTTGTGAAATTAAAACATCTTGATAATGAAATTACAGTAAAAGGTAGATTTAATTGTAATTCTGAAGGAGTAGTTGGTAGTTTTTGTGTATATCTTGACTATAAATTTTTCTTGTGAATTATATGCAGAGTCATATTATGGTCAAATGGGACCCTAGGAAGGGTAGTGGATCAAGACCCCTCCACAGTAGCCCCCCCAGGCAGCTAGCAGACTCCCCACGACAACCCCTCAGCCAATTCATTGTCCCATTACTTGGCTTTTTCTCCCCAGTTACCATAAACACTGTTGAAACCTGTCAGTGTGCAGACTATTTTCTTCTACAATGATTAGCGGTATGTAAAACTTTTATTTCACATTTTATAGTACAAACACTGACAGCCATTTGCTAAACAAAAACAATATAGTCTGATACTAAAAACAGACTTAACATGGCTGCCAAAAAAGCAATTAGAAATTGAAAATCAAAGTCTACACAAACTATATGAGGCATTGAATATAATAAAGGAGATAAAAGAACTGGAAGAAGGATCTTTAGAAAAGGGGAGGAGACAATGACATAGAAGTAAATATAAACTGTGGGTACAATGCATGCATAATAATTTACAGGAGGAGGAGGAGGAGTGAGGTTTAAGGCAAGGCGGGAATTCAGCAATTTACGCAATGTTGGACTGATGATAGTAGCAAAGAAAATATATGTGACGTATATTGTAGTTAAATAGAAAAATGTTAAAATTGTTTGTTTCTTTTCTGTTAATGAATATCTGCATGTGTCTTAAGTGATAATTTAATAAAGGTGTTTAAAAAATTAAGGTAAGAGGCTACACAAAACTAAAATAAAAAAGAAAACAGACTTATATCTCCCCTTCAAACTCAAATTAATTTAAAGAAAATGCATCTGGCCACTGGTGGATTAAGTTTACCTTTGAGCTGTTTTCAAAGTATAGACCCCTTGCACACATTTTTAGGACCATGCATACATGCATGTGTTCTATGATACACTTCCTTCTTTTTATTCTTCTTCATTCGGCTTTTCCCGGTTAGGGGTCGCCATAGCGGATCACCTGTCCGCTCATGATTGGCAGTGAAGTTTTACAGTGTCAAGTTGCCAGCCCGACGCCCAACCTTCCACGGCACCTTCCTGACTGTATTTTATTGTATAATACAGTGTCACCTGTTAGAGCGTCCTTTACATTTGCAGTCTTAACATTTTTCCAGTTAGAAATGAAACAAAATGCATGAACCAATAATGGCAAAACTATCCGTTTCAAAACATTTTAACCATAAATGGCCACTCAAACTTCCGTCATTGCAATCCACTGATATCAATCAATGGGTCTACTTTGTTTCATTGAATCTCATTTCACTGAATTTCATTTCACCCCGACCACTTTGCTGAAAACTCTAATTAGTGACAACTCATTTCACTGAATTGCAGTTATTATATATCGGTTCATAGGTTCATAGGTAGGTACTAGCCTATTGGCCCTAGGGTCTATATAAGCCTAGCCCAAAAGGTACCCTGGCTTTCGCCACCCAAGAAAAGGCAAGGAAAAGGTATATGCCTTTTTCCCCACAGTAGTGCGATCCTGGAGTTAGTATATATAGTTGAGGCATGTGACGGGCATAGCCCCCCATTTAGTTTGAGTATGTATTGTCCTCTGGAGAGAGTTAGTCATTGGTGTTGCAGCTATGCATGTCTATTGTTTAAAATGTATTGTTTTAAAGTTTTTGGTAAAATACAATATAAAACAAACTAGGTGGGGGGGCTACACCCCCCAGCACCTGTGGGAGGATATGCCATCCGCACTCCCCCTAACTATATATACTAACTCCAGGATTGCACTACAGTGAGGAAACTGGCATATACATTTTACTTGCCCTGCAGTACTCTACACAGTGCCATATATACTAACTGCAGTTCAGTGAAATGAGACTCAGTGAAATGCATTTTCAGTAATTTGTGTTTTCAGCAATGTGGATGGGGTGAAATGATATTCAGTGAAATGAGATTCAATGAAACAAAGTAGATTCCAGTCAATATACACAATCTCTGCAGAAGTAAAAATCATCTGAATAATTCCACTTTAAAGAGATCGATAACTAATGAAGAGGTTGCTGTTGGCAAACAACTTTACATTTTGATGTTTCACGTACAAATTCAGTGCCTGCTGCCCTTGAAAAAATAAATTACCCATGTTACATTTAAAAAATAAGACTGGTAAGTTGGTAATATTGCAATAAGTAATGGCTGTCAAACTGACAACATGTTATAGTTACTAGGTTCTTAACTAAAAGAGGACACACTTAGGAGTGCAGCACCCCCGTCCCCCTTAAGGGTCCCCCCAATATCAGCACTCCTTATATATGGTGTGGGAGTAAAACCCACAGTCTTCTGCACCAAGGGCAAGTATGCTTCCTGTTATGGTACTAAGACTGCTTTTATAGCACAAATAGTAATGATGGGCATTTGTTAAACAAACCAGATATACAATGAAAACAGACTTAGCATGAGCAACAGTAAATTTCTCTACCCTTGAAACTCAGCATTCCTTGAAAATGCACTGAAGCTCAACATTCCTTAAAAATGCACTGAAAGGCAACATTTTTTGAAAATACACTGAAACTCAAAGGTCCTTGAAAGTGCACCCTTTATGACAGTTTGGTAGCTAGTTTAGAGGATTCAGGCTCTTGTCTCCTGTAATCAATATAGGGTTTGAGCCTGAATAAGTTAACCAACCTGCCATCCTATAACTGGCAGATTTTACACACACACTCCGTTTTCCATGCTCATCTTTCATCTCTAGTTAAAAATCCCACATTTGACACAAAGCTCTAACATTTAACACAATATATGCAGAGTGCATCCGATGCTAAATCCTGCATTTGATGCATGCAGAGTACATTTGATGCTAAATCCCACATTCAACACATACAGAGTGCATACAAAACTACCAAAGATGTATTCAGAGTATATCCTTAAAAAATAACTGCAATTGTTTTTTTCCTTTGTTTAAATTAAATGTTGTGGAGTGCCCCAGCAAATGCCCCCCCCCCAAGCTAGCAGGCCCTAGGCAACTGCCTAGGTCCCCTAGTGGCTAATCCAGCTCTGATTATGTGTGTTTAAAATGTATATTAGCTGGTTCATCACATGAGTGCTTAGTCATAATGATGATTTTTATGTATATAATCAGAATGGGTCCCTATCAGAATCTCGAGTTTTCAGAAACTCAAAATTGATGTGGTCGAGACCATATGATCAATTTTCTGAAAATTCAAAGCTTTTGAATGGAAATCAAGGTACAGTGAGGATTGGGGAATTTCCCCATATCTCCATTGTAGTGAAATCTCGGAATTGGTAATATGTAGAAGGTGTGGGGGGGTGCAAGGGTGGGGGGGTGCAAGGGGGCTTAGACCCCTGCAAAAACATAGAAAAAAGGTAAATTTTTGTTGTTTTTTGCAGTTCAAATTTTTTTTAAAACTAGATCATATCATGTCGACAATATGATTTTCAAGTTTCTGAAAATTTGAGCTTCTGACAGAAACATCAGAATATATTTAAACCTGAGCTTAATGGTATGATGTGAGTTCTGAAGAAGTTCTGTATTAAAAGAACAAAAGCGATTTACTTGTAAACTGGTGTTATTTTGCATTATTTTGCAGTCTGGTTTCTTGGTTTCAGTGTAGTGCGTGTATTGTTTTTAAGTTTGGCTTTACATTCGTTCTCCAGTTTCGTGTTCTATTTGTCTCTTAGTTGGATGTTTAGAGTAAATAAATAATGATATGATTATGCATATGTCAGGGGGGGGGTTGTTAGTGTGGGGCTGTGACGTGCAGATCTTAACTTTATGACCTCACTCCTGCTGGGAGGCAGTCCTGCTTCCATCTTGTATCACTGCTTTCTAACTGTCAATCCCCAGCATAAGAACTGCACTTCAGCCATATGACTGGGTTATTAGCAAAGCCAAGCAGACCAATGCATAATATTTGTAGCAGTGCTTGATAGATGAAAACAATGCACAAATTTACAATCAACAAGTTTCTTGTTTGTGGATAAGAACTGTTGCTTTGATGTTTTGTCAGTTTACTGACCCAGTGGATGTGACTGGTAACTTTGTAGAGTGCCTTTTTTGGGGCAGACCAACAAAGTAAGGAAAAGTACAAGAGCTGCTTAACCGTAATAGGTATCCAAAGCTCATTGTGTGGCATCAGACTCTAATTCACTGTTTTTGTAGCCCACTACCCTAAGCATTTTGTATTTTTATAAAAATATCAGTCAATGTACATGCATTTTGCACAGTATAATAATATGCTTTGTAACTTACAAAGTCATTATATCCGTATGCTATTGCACTGAGTCCAATAAACCAAACACCTTTCTGTGCATTTCTTAAACAATCAACAGTAGGACTCCATACATAATTATTAACAACAATAGTCATGCAAAATAATCTGCTTTGAAAAAAACTCTGACATTCTTCCAGAACATTTTTAACAAAATAAATGTATGCCAACTTATGAACTTAAAAAAGTTCAAAAAAGAAAGACTTCAATCTAATAAATAAATGTACTTGTGCAGCTCACTTTTAATTTTTAATTTTCAGTTTTACCACTTTTGTTTATTAGTGTTTATACACTTAAGTGATTTGTTATACGGCAGTCTTTTCCCACTTCTCACAAGAAAAAAAAAAAGACTCTTGGACTGTTCCCTAATGCCAACAAATTTATTTATGACATCACAGCACACCCTCATGCAAACAATAAGACACTTGTAAAAACAAGGCACCATGACGTTAAAAGCACGTACCCAAATGACATTCAGAGGCTTATACAGTCTTTTTCTGACTATAATGCCATGCTCTGTTCTTAACTTTGTAACAAAGTATTAAATATGAAGAAATGTGCATTTTTAATGAATTATAATCCCAGAGTACTATATTTTATGAAGAATTCTGAAGCAGATGTTATACTTTAATATGAATGATATTAGAAACGTTTATTACTGCCAGATGGTGCCCACTTTGCAAAAATTGTAATGTTATTAAAGTATGGAAGACAATTTCAAATTTTAATGAGGCACAGTTTTATATAGAGGTTACTGGGAGTATTCTAAATAGTAATGGATTGATCTTAACACAGAAATTTTTACAGACTTTCCAATCTGCTGGAATTAGATGCTAGCTGTAAACATTAAGCTGAGTACAACACTGATATCAAGTTTGCATATTTACTCACTTGTTTGATGTTGAAGAAATGAAAAAAAAAATAAATGTTTTTGTTGGGAGAGACCCAGAGCTGAGAAATGGTTGCAATCTAATGTGCATACAGAAATAAAAGGGACTTTACAACACGGACAGTATTGTGTTAACAGAGAGACAAAAATGAACACAGAATAAAATACAGCTAAGGTAAAACTGAGTATAGTATACAGTATTAGCAAATAATTAATACTTATGCAAGCACTAAACTTAATGCGATTTCTAGTCTGTGAATAAGTATGACAAAGGGTTGGGAGGGTGGCCTAATGGTTAAGGTGTTTGCCTTACAAACACAAGGTACAGGGTTTGAATCTCACAGGGGGATAATTGGCTAGGCTTAAAATGGCTCGCAAGAGCAGTTAGCCTAGTACTAATCTATGAACCTATGAACCTAAAGGTGGTGGCAAAATTTCTTTTGATGCAGTCAGAAAGTAGAGTGTATTATCAAACAATGATTATCATATCACATAAGACTAAGAAATTAGATATAATAAAGAATAATTGATGATTACTGAAAAGTAAAATAGGATAGTAAGACAGAAATGAGAAATCAGTAGAGATAATGTTAATTTGCTTTAACGTATGACTGTGGGGCAAAGATTAAAGTATGGAAGACAATTTCAAATTTTAATGAGGCACAGTTTTATATAGAGGTTACTGGGAGTATTCTAAATAGTAATGGATTGATCTTAACACAGAAATTTTTACAGACTTTCCAATCTGCTGGAATTAGATGCTAGCTGTAAACATTAAGCTGAGTACAACACTGATATCAAGTTTGCATATTTACTCACTTGTTTGATGTTGAAGAAATGAAAAAAAAAATAAATGTTTTTGTTGGGAGAGACCCAGAGCTGAGAAATGGTTGCAATCTAATGTGCATACAGAAATAAAAGGGACTTTACAACACGGACAGTATTGTGTTAACAGAGAGACAAAAATGAACACAGAATAAAATACAGCTAAGGTAAAACTGAGTATAGTATACAGTATTAGCAAATAATTAATACTTATGCAAGCACTAAACTTAATGCGATTTCTAGTCTGTGAATAAGTATGACAAAGGGTTGGGAGGGTGGCCTAATGGTTAAGGTGTTTGCCTTACAAACACAAGGTACAGGGTTTGAATCTCACAGGGGGATAATTGGCTAGGCTTAAAATGGCTCGCAAGAGCAGTTAGCCTAGTACTAATCTATGAACCTATGAACCTAAAGGTGGTGGCAAAGTTTCTTTTGATGCAGTCAGAAAGTAGAGTGTATTATCAAACAATGATTATCATATCACATAAGACTAAGAAATTAGATATAATAAAGAATAATTGATGATTACTGAAAAGTAAAATAGGATAGTAAGACAGAAATGAGAAATCAGTAGAGATAATGTTAATTTGCTTTAACGTATGACTGTGGGGCAAAGATTAGGTCGGCAGATGTCAGTTTCAATGAGCCTGTGTGTAAGCAAGCTTTATGTAGAAAATGTTACTTAGGTGCTATGACTTTATCAATGGCTACACATTTTACAGTTTTTAGAATGCAGTTTTATAGAACATTTCTATTTTTTTTGTTTTACTAGATCCAAGTTAGAAAATAACGTAAGCAAGGCAAACATTTTATGCTACACTAAGATGATACTCTTTCATTTAAACAACTGGAAGCGATATTTTTATGTTCAGCACAAGGTCACACTAATAGCTTTGATATAACCACCATCTGGGTATTCCCAATCAACTAAAGCTATGGGCTTGTATTTAAAAATGTATATTTTACATAACTTATTTCAATGTTACTTGTTAGGCATTGTTCAGCTCTGTTTCAATACCCATGTATGTTATAATGTAATTCTTAACATTTTATTGCAGGTGAGATAAATTTATCAGCAGAGTCTGTAAGTAAGGATAGCACTTCTGATCTTCATTTTTTAGCATAAGGAACACTAATGTACAGTTTTGCCACAATAAATGAATGACGTGAAGTCCCACTTCTGCCTAGATGCGAGTTCAACATAAACCTTTTGTGCTCTTCAACTACTTTGGTTCATTCAAAAGTATTTGCCAGTCTTTAGAGGTAAGAGGGATTGAATCTGTACTTATGAAGAACCTATAATAAATATCTGGGGTGACAGCATGTATGAAAATGTCTTATTTGAAGAAAAGGTCATTCTTTTTGTAGGTTTGCATAAGTAAATAAATGCTAATACCTACAGCTATGTAAAATACTGATACCTTTATTGTTTCATCATATAAGCTAATCTTACCAGGTGTCTAAAAAGACACCATTCAAGCAGAGACTATGAGACAGTCACCAGTCTTTATGGAGGCATGCAAAAGTTCAAAAGAAGGGGCATTTATTGTTAGTGTCTGAACCTGGTGTGGTCTTTCATGGACTAATGAGACTGTCTGTGAAACAGGTCTCTTTTGCTTCTTTACCTTGTTACTAATTGGTGATAACAGGTTTGTAAGGAGTAGCTGGGTATGTGGGGGTTTTCCATGGAGAAGATATGGAATTAATTTACCAAGGAATGTTGTACATTGTGGGTCTGTGTCACATAATCAAAGTTATCGTTTTGTCAACAATGCAGGCCGTCAAACCACTCTAAGATCGTGTTACAGTAGGGATCAGGAAATTTGCCCTTTTTCCCATTGTAGTGTGATCTCAGAGTTGGTATACATAATTGAGGGGGTGTGGGGCTATGATGGCCTGCACTGTTGACATGATGACACTTGCCGATGTGGCTGTTTGATTATTTGACATAGACCTGTACATGACATGCAAGTCCACCATAAATAAAAATATTTGAGTGGCACAGATATTGTGGTACACATTTCTGTTCCTTTGAATGAGTTTAATTTCCTCATGTTGATATACTAATATTATTAAAATGATGCAGTGATCGGTAGGAGCAAATAACCTAAAGCAAATTTTTGTAACTCTCTTACTTAGGCAAGTTATTCTTGTTACTCTGATTGTTGACTGTATCCCCTGAAGTCAGTACAAACTGTCTGTTGACCATATCCCTTGAAGTCAGTACAAACATTAGTACTGGCTTGGTGGCCAAACCTACCAAGGTAAACCAAGCAATCTTATAATTCTGAAATTTTGTAAATTGTGGACAAATGAGGTCAAAGATGATGCAACACATAGGCCTAGCAGGAAAAGAATACTTAGATCTGAGCTTAACTTACACCCGTTTAGTAGCTCATTTTACCTGGTGATGTTAGCTACTAAAGTGCATTGTCTTTGTAATAGGATGTTTGCATTTTGAAGGGCCCACCATAGATGTAAGTGACATATTTCTTTGGGGGCTTGTATGTGTGAGCATCTTCAGAAATGCTGGCAGTCATCTAGGCTTATAAATTAAGCAAACCAAAGCTTATCTTTAACAGACCCTGTTGTCATAACTTTCAGCTGTACAGGTTTCCACAGAATGTCCAGATTTTTGCCTTATATGTTTGGTCTGTTTTTCATGAAATTGTGTTTTTCTGGCAAATTAGTGACAAATCATTAAAGATTGATGTTAGAAAATAATGACAGACATTTGAGTTTTAGACTTCATGTTCTTCAGAAAGTTCATGATAATGCAAAACCTGTTATTCTATCAACTTTCTAAGTTTGTAAGATCAATATTTCAAAATTGTCCCTATTTGTACCACTTTTTTATGGCTTTGTCCAGATTCCTTACTCTAAGAGGCTGACAGGTATGCCTGTTGTGTCAGAACTAATACACATTCACAAGTCCAACATTACCATAAACATTCACTCAAAGGACCTCAGTCTCTTTTGCAAAATAAATAGAACTTGTTGTAGGGATAGGTTTGCATCACAGAGAGTTCATGTCTGACAGATGGCACAGAAGGTTAAAGCTGTGAACTGCCCTTCCTGTGGTGCCGGTTTGGTTTGATTCCTTCAGCTATGTGACCTTTAGCAAGTCACTTCACCCAAAACTGCTTCTGGGTTGCCCCTGAAAAGGGACTGTGTGTCCAGTGGGTCTAGCTGGTTAATACTTGGCCATTCTTGCTATACCGCTTGTATGGAACGGACTTTATTTCCATATTAAAGCAAAGTACTTCTCTTACTCTATTCAAATGCAGTTTGGATGGATGGATGGATGGATGGATGGATGGATGGATGGACAGATGGATGGATGGATGGATGGACAGATGGATGGATAGATGGATGGATGGATGGATGGATGGATGGATGGATGGATGGATGGATGGATGGATGGGTAACCACAAATTTAAACCCTGGTTTTAGTGTCCCTGTCCCTCATGAATAGGTAAAACATGTATGTCCCAACATATCCTTGTTCAACTCATGTCTGGGTTATTTGTATGCAAAATATAAGGGCTAAAAACTACCACAGAAATGTAAGATCAAGCTTCTTAAGATCCTCACAGATCAGTAGCTTGGTAAGTACCTATGTACCTAGAATATTATTGAATATATCTTTTGCCATAATCTTTAAGATGCATATTGTCAAAGCTTGTGCATCTAAACTATATGTAATGCTACCAGCCAGTCCTGAAATCCTTTCAATGGCTATTTTGCCATTTACTTAGACTAACTGTTGTAGGGCCAAGACAGTAGAAGATGTGAGTGCAAGACATCCCCCATAGGTACCCCCTTTTTACCATTCCTGTAGGGTCACAGTACCTGCATGAAAATGTCTGCTTCTTCCGAACACATACCTTAATCCCTCTCTCAAGCATTCATTTCATTCAGTTATAGCATTGGTCAAAATCTGACTAAGAAAGTCAGTAGTATCCAAATATGAGTAATATGCATTATGCATTTACAGTCCCTATTTCCATGCCATGGACAAAAGTAAAACTGCTTCATAGGGATGTGGGTACATTGTGGTGTGCAGAGTGCAAATCTGATAACCCTACTTACATAGCTGCACCCTGTATAGCTCACCACATGTATGGGGGCACAGCTGTTTTATAAAGAGGGTCATTTCCTGATTTAATGTGCATCAGCCTAAATGCATGTATCCAACAGTTTTCATGCAGTTGCTTAGCACTGTGAAATGGTGCTAAGTGCACCCATATCACTGCTACAGTTAAGACCATAAAAGCAACAATACATAAAAAGTACTCTAAAACAAATGTAGTTGATTATATTGCATTTAAAATTAGACAACACTTGGTAGCACTAATTGGTGAAAAGCAGCACTGTCTTGGACTTCATCTGCATTGAAACTCATTACAACCGAGTGCACCTCCAGGGGTTTCTGCAGTTACCGCCTATTGTGCCTCTAGGCGTCAAATATTGCCTGTTCATATTTGCATTAATAATTCCAAAACCATGTTACATACAAGGTATCAGAATAGTTCATCTTGAAGCATACATGATGGCAAATACAACTGTACTGATATTTGACTTCTGTCAATGAGTATTTGTAGAATTGTAAGGTGATAACTTCATTTGTTTAACGTCTGAATCCACACCCTCTGCGAGTTAAAGGTACACACTCAAAAGAACTGTACTGGAGGGAACAAGCTAAATCCAATTAAAAAACAACTTGTAGTCATGCTTTTACAGTAATGGGGTTGAAGGCGTAGAGTTTTGTTGTTACTCACAGGATAGTGAGAAATCCAGTAAGGTATATATATTTATGAATGAGGCTGTCATTTTGTTGAAAAGAAGTTCATAAATGATATTCGATGATAATGTTTGATGAAAACTGAGATGTAAGGGGCTCTGAGCTCCATTGATATCAGAACTGAGGAGATGAGGGCTGGACCTCACAAGAAACACACATAATGTTTATTTATTTAAGGTTTCTTAAAATGCAGTTTTCAATATCTAAACTTCCACTGAAAATTATTTTCCACAAAATTGCTTTCTGTTTGAAATAGTCCTACACTATTTCTGACATGGAAGGTCTTGTGTCTTCTGTAATATATAGAGGTTTAACTGAAAACAAACTACATTAGAAGATTTCCATAGCAGACAATGCTGTAAGCTTCATAACAATATCATTTTTTTCTCTGTGGTGACAATCTGTAAGAGCTGTATAGTAAACAAGGAGTCCTGGGAAGTGCTGTTAGTTTCTTTATCATAAACCACACTTAGGGCTCGGTGGAAACCTGCTTGTACAGTGTCCAAAGAACTCATCAAGGCAAAAAAGGTAGTGGCTAACAAGTGAATTCATTGCTTATACATTGCCTATGGTACTGAATTATTGTGTGAGTAGATCTGTATCCTGCCAAGTAAAGTGCAGGCAATCATTCAACAAGATGACTTCCCTGAAGCACTTGGAAACATATTTAATATTCACCTTTTTGTTGTGCTACAGTCTATCACTAGTGCACATTTAATGAAGCAGTTCTGAAGCAAAGAATGCAACACTTTAATAAACAACATTATTTTTATTCCTTGAATGTATATTTGTTTCCTTGTTTTGACTACAAAGCAGACGAAATATATTTTTAAAATAAAAAAATCTTTAAAAGTAAATATTAAATGTAAATATTGCTTAGAGCCAGAGCTAGAGTGTTTCTCTTTTCCATCAAACCTGCCAACCATCAGTTCAGATCAGCGCAGTCAAGTAAGCTAGATCAGAAGGGATTGACTGAAACCAGTCATCAGCTGTCATCGGCAACTTATTTAGTAGTCAAGTGTAGTCCTAAACAATCAAATGAATGAATGTTTGCTATTCTGACAAATACTTTAATCACATTCGTATTGCTTTTCGGTGATAATGATGGACGGTCTCCCTCATTCCTTCCTTACTTCAGTTTTCATGAATAGCGGTGCAGAAACTATATTTGCACAGCATGTCTCACTGCAGAGCAGTAAAAATGTATAAAGAGGAAATCGTCTCTGGTGGCAGTGTGACTGCATGAAGGTAGGAGCAACCTTTGGCTTTATGTTGGCTCCTCTCATAAAAAAGGAATACAAATAGCCTTAAATTTATATCATTTACATCATAATTCCTGCCTATTTCTCTAACTTTACTAATGAACAGACCTGACTGAGATGACCTAGTTCCTATTTTTGGAAGGAAGTTCATACTGTACATCTTTGTAAGGGTTTACCTTCATATTGCCGGAAATGACAATATCAATCATGCTTTTGTGCGAACCACAAGCGTGATTTTAAACTGCGAAAGTCTCTGTAGTTTGAAAATTAGCAAATCAAACAGAAGATTAGCTCATTTTCAAACTAAAATGTCGAAGACACATCGTAATGCAGGGGGCAAGCTCCCCACACCTCCCACTTTAATATACTAACTCCGAGATCGCACTACAATGGGGAAAGGGTTCATTTCCCGATACCCGCTATAGTGCAATCCGCACCCAAAATATCGAATCTGCAATGAGCGAATGCCAATGTGCATTCGCTCATTGAACATCCAGACAACTTTTTTCAAGGTATTGCCAATTTGGGAGCCTCCTTTTGCACATAGTGGAGTTGCCCAAGTGCATGACGCACTTATGAAGGTAAACTTTTGTAAGGATGGAATGTCAGTAGGCACAACAGTTATAAGTCTGCTGCTACCCTAAACACCCTGCCTAAGATCTTAAAGAGAATAATACATACAATAAAGCACTGACTTCACAAAGTGATTCTCAGTTAATATGGCTGTACCTGCTCTGACTGCCTGTGTCAGGCACAGACAAAACAATAGAAAACAGTATCAGTTATGTTCTGCAAACTACTGAAAGGCATTGGGCTCCATTAACCACTTCAGCCTGATGGACAACCTAGCACTGGGTATGTCCAGCTGTACCCTAGATTAGTTCCACAGCTGTCTGAGAGGCAGAATCTGTAAAGTCCAGTGACAATAACAGTGCTTATCTGACCTTATAAATGCCAAAGGCATGCCTTAGGACTCAGTCTTAGGAGCTATTCATTTCAGCCTCCATGTGAACTCTCTTTTTAGTTACAATAGCAACCTCAGTGGTGTCTGCCATATTGATAACACAGTTTTTACTTTCTTGAACCAGGAATCACTCTTTAACTCTGAAGAAGTTGCAGGCTGCTTTTTGACTAAGTGTTTTGAGACCCAACATATCAGGTCTTAAAATTCCAATAGGCACTACAGGTGCAATTGCAATAGAGAGTTCATGCCTGGAAATTCAAAGTACCTGAACAGATTCATCTTGCATCACAACCCCCCACTGCAAGTTGATGAATCACTCAAGCAGCTTTAGATGGAAGAACTCTTAAAAGGTAACAGCCAAATGCTACAGTGAGTTTTGTTTTAGTCTAATTTGATGAGAAATCCCCTTAAAGTAGTGGCTGAAGAGAATATTCATGCAGAATGTGGTGGAGTTAGTTGTAAAGTTATGTTCACTGGTTTGATTGTCCAGCTTATAACATACTAGCATTGAAGGTGCATGACTGTTGTAGCCCTACGGTGATATGTTCAGTTTCCCATGCACATAGTATGATTCCTTTTGAAGGAAGTTAATGACCGACTCCTTGTAAAGGAAAGCTTATTCCATACCCTTGGAATGAGCTGTATTGTGCATCTATCACATTTTTTTCATTTATATTTACTTTTAATATTATGTTACCTGATCTGGTTTTAGTTCCCCAGTGGTCTATTCTAGGCATAGCATTTTAAATATAACTAGGTGACATATTGTTTTACAGGCCAAGCAGAGATTATACCTCAGTAACCTATAAGAAGCAGAATATAATGGCAGTTCATGAAGCCATTTTGAAGGGATAACATTTCCCAGTCATATTAATGGTTTCTGTAGCAAGGGAATGTAACTTTATCAATTTATTCAAGTGGTTTATTGAATGACTACACAATGCAGCATTTTTTTCAAATATTGGATTATATCACTGAAGTGTACATTAAATGACGGTATCACTTTTTATGATTTGACAATTTATTTTGTAATCATGTCTTATGTTTCTTTTGAAAAATCTCATAATGCTACATTTATTAATATTAAGGGTGAGGGCATTGCTGTTGTACCAGATGTCTATTTCTTGTAAACCATCTTGAAGAACTTTGGCATATTTTTATTGAAGTAGTTATGTTAATTAGTTTGCAATAGCCAGAGTATCTGAGTATTCAGAGGTAATTTCCTACTTTTATATTTGAGAAGAATAATTTAAAAGAGATTAGGGCAGCCATGGCGGTGCAGCAGTTAGCATTGCCGCCTCACAGCAAGAGGTTCTCAGGTTTCATTCTCGGCTGGGGTGCCTACTGTGCAGAGTCTCCATGTCCTCCCTGTGGTCGCATGGGTTTCCCCCAGGTGCTCCGGTTTCCTCCTACATTCCAAAGACATGCAGTAGGTGGATTGGACACTCTAAATTGGCCCTAGGTGTGAGTGTGTGCATGTGTGTGCCTTCTGTGGAAGGTTGGGTGCCGGGCTGGCAACTCAACACTTTAAAACTCCACTGCCAATCATGAGCGGACAGATGATCTGCTATGGCGACCCCTAACCGGGAAAAGCCGAAAGAAGAAGAAGAATTTAAAAGAGATTGCTTTTATTTATCATGATTAAATTTATCATAGCTGACTATATGTTTATCACAGAAATGGCAGATATCTTCAAAAAGTATGTCAGAAAAATAATGCTTTTTATAAGAGAAGCATATACTTTTAAATAAACTACACAGTCTCGGGTTTTTATTTGAAAATGTAATGTGCCTTGTAGGGATTTATTATAAAGAATGAGATTATAAACATAGAAAAAAATATTTGGACAGGAAATCAGTATTGCTTTCTAGAGTTCATTTACAGAAAGACAGAGCAAAAGCTTTTCTGTTGTCTTCTGTAATGTTGACTTTACTGAAAAAAATAATTTAACTTAGCCACTAAAAATAGTGCAAGTACAAAAAATACGGATTTAACGTAGCGACTGGAAAGAATGCAAACATAATATGATGTCGCTGTGTCTTTCGGCTTTTCCCTGTTAGGGGTCGCCACAGCGTAACTCCGGTCTGTTAATGATTTGCAGTTGATTTTTACATGCCGAATTGCCAGCCCTGACACACAACCTTCAACGGAGGTACGCCCATTCACACATGTCTCCACGCAGAAGACGCTCTAGCTGTGAATCGAACCGGACAGCATCTTACTGTGAGGCGACAAACATAATATGATAAAAAAGGCAAAATATTTTTATTTCTTTAAATGCTTTTTCCTATATTCTTTCAAGCAATTTTATACTGTTCATAAAATTCAGTTAAAAAATATATTTTTTAAGTTCTGTTTTTATAATGTGAGCTGTTCCATTGCGAACTGGAGAATTACATAAGTAGTATGCATCTGATCACAAAGTCAGTCAGGAAATGAGTTTCAGGTTCTGCTTTTATAATGTGAGGTGTTCCACTGTGAACAGAAGAGTTACATAGGTAGCATACACCTGCTGTGAAGGCCATGCCTACCAAGAATGCAAACAGTGAAAATGCACTCTTCTGGCTTTTAACAAATGTCAGGAAATTTCCTCTGACCTATTGTGCAATGATCTTTAAGTGGATTGATTAATTATGGGGGTACAGGGGCAAAACTTTTGAAATGGAGGATCTTTACCTAGCATGTGAAATTAGTTTGAAAACCGAGCTGTCATAATAATTTGAAATGAGTGAGTTTGTGTGTGTGTGTGTGTGTGTGTGTGTGTGTGTGTGTGTGTGTGTGTGTGTGTGTGTGTGTGTGTGTGTGTGTGTATATATATATATATATATATATATATATATATATATATATATATACAGATATAAATATATAAGCAAAATAAAAACAGGTTCTAATTACAGAATACTGAATAAAGTAAAAAATCAGAATTTTACAAATTGTGATTGAATGGTTTGGTCTAAAATGTCAGATTTTGTGAAATATGGTTCTTCTGTACTTTGACAACTCAGTTTCTTCAGCTTTATCAAATTTTCCCTGAAAAAGGAAAAACTGTCATCTTCAGTAAAACATAGTGAAACAATCGTATCTGAAAAAAATATGAAACCATTTATTCAGGAAAAAGAAGTAGGGATTATGTTAGTATAAAATATACATAGTCTGTTATTGAACAATTAACAAACAAATTAGTGACATTGTGATAATGTCTGAATAACTGAAACGGCTGAGGAGGTTGGCATGTCTCCCACAGCTCATCTCAGAGCCATAAAGGAAAGTAGACCTGGCTATATATGAAACATCAACATTAAACAATGATTTCATTACAAAATGTGACTTGGATTCCTATGTTTTGTTAAAATCATGCATGTCTTAATTCATAAATTGATGGGATTTACAATGTCACCAGCCATTTTTTTTTTTGCTTAATGCAGAGGTTGCAAGATGGGAATAAAAATAAAAACAGCAGATAATGCAACATGCCCGGCTACTCACAGCTTGCTGTTTCTGGTCTCAGGACACAACCATTCAAAATCCACATACTTGATCAGAACTGATTGAGAACACAGTTCACATAAACACTTCCCATATGGATCAAAATAGGCATTTTTTCATTGGGAGAGGAGCCACTCTGCACCCTCCATATATCTCAAACACACCCTAACTCAGACATACTAACTGCATGGTCACACAAGAGTGGAAACATGAGAGATTCCCTATTAAATTGCACAAAAGGCATGCACAAAATAAAAAAGATTATGCAATGTGTACGTATCAAGCATGTGACTGTGGGGAAAAGTAATTCAGTCTACGGCTCAGAACCAGATCAGCTGACCATTAGTCACATGATGCAGGGAAGTCTTAGTCAAGTGTATTAAGAAAGACTTGCCTTATACAAATGTAGTGCCTAGTTTTGTGAAATAGAGGATTCACAAAGATTTAATGACGTTAATAAGCATGACAGTACCTTATATGCTGAACAAAAAGAAGCAATGTTATAATCAGTAATGAAAGGTATGTCACATTGTTTCTGGGCAAAAGATAGAGCCTGACTAAAGTTGGATGTTGATTTTAAGGATGAAATTCATGGGAAGACGGTGTGTAATAACTGCTAAAATATAAAAATGTAGCCTTAAATATATTGCAAGATATATTTGGTGAATCTTGACGATTCTTAACTATTGGTAATTGTATACAGGTATGTATATTTATACACGTGCAATTACAATTGTTTCAAGTACAAAGTAAATAGAACAAAAACTATTATAAAACTAACCAGAAAGTTATTATGTAGTTAAAGGTTTCCACAAGAAATGAAGTAACTAAGGATTCATACAGCAGAAACCTAAATCTGGATTTTCCGGTAGTTATTGCTAAGAGACTCCCAACAAGTCTCCCAACATGTTTTAAGTAATTGTTATTTAATATTACTGATTAAGATTAAAATTAAAACTTGTCTCTTGAAAAAATTATAACAAAATAAGAAAATGAGCTAAGTGAATAAACTAATATGCAATCAAAAATATTGTTTTAGTGCTTTGAGAATGAATGCACTCACTGTATAACGTTTTCATTCTGTCAGTATAGCTAAGTCAGAATGTATTGACTTGTATTGTACTGAACATAATGATGAATTTACAATTGTGTAATGTGTATTAAATGTATGTGGAATATCAGAGAGCAACAGAGACTGCAAAGCATTTCTCAAGTCTGTAAAAAATCAGTGCACATGACAGGAGAGAGAGGAAGTATTGTACAGTACATAATGTGTTGCTTTATTGTTACTGGAAAGGTATGAAGTTAGCAGTGCTGTATATAATCATCCCACAGTTTTATTAAAGCTTAAGTTAAATTACCTAACCTGTTGTTTTTGAGACACAGAAGCCACTGGCAGATACCTTTCTGTAGAAGTTCATTTGTATTTTCTGCTCAGTGACACCAGAAGGTGTGTAGTAAAAAGGAAGAGTTGTGCTGATTTTATCTGTAGTATAATTGTTACTTTATGTACTCCAGTTTGTTCAGTGCTTAGTCCGCTGTACATTTTATAGTTTATGTGCTGGTGGAGATTTCAGTAATACTTTGCACATCAGCTTGATAACATCATAAAAGCATAGTTCAAGTGGTTGAGCTGAACCGTTTCCTAAATCCTTTCTTTTTTTTGAATAACTGAACAATGGGGAGATTAAAAGTAACGGTGTCTACAAAAATGTGCCTTCTGTTTTTCTTTATTCCTTTAGGGAATAAATGTTCCAATGTGAGTCATAAACTGAGTTCTCTAATGCTATGCTATCAGATATTTCACACAGACTCTAACCTTACATATTCCTTTTATCCATTGTTTCTGTTGTTAATATTAATATTGTTCCACATTTACTTTAGTGGGTATGTTAATTGCCCAAGTTCCTTTTATGTATGACTTTAGGTGTTTTGCTTTTTTTTTTTAATGGTGTGTCTCATGAGTTGCTTTATGGTCTAGCTCTGGGGGTTTTAACGAAAAATCTTTATTGAACCAATTAAACTATAACTTCAAACAACAATGTAACAATGTTAGCCAGTCAGTAATTACATTATTGGCAGAATTGTTTACTGCCTTACAACCCCAGTTTGTTAAGTTCAGATACTTTTTATAGGAGTAATTCGTATGCCGTGTACAAATGTATATTTTGGTTACGTGTTTCATCAGACTACATGTTCATTGGAGAACTCCCTTCACTGAAGCTGTATGAGAAGAATTAATCATCTACATCACAATTATTAGTCCAACCCAGATTTCCAAGTGACTCTGTTTTTGTTTTCCATTATTCCTATTGGTCCCTTTACTGAAGTTGCGGGAGCCATTTGAGGCCTGACTTTCCCTTCAGAGATCTTCAGAGATCCTTCCTAACACCATTAGCCAGAACTGTAATTGCTTATACACATCTACTGTCCACCCTCCTCTATGCTTCCCCTCTATTTACAAACCTCAGCAAAACTGACCTTAATAAACTTTCTAGCACCTACAGTCACATTCTTGGATTTGCTACCGATGCAGCCTACAGAACTCATGACTGTCATAACCGAAATCTACTAGGATGGCTTGAACTGCCTAACCTACTTCAGGTTAACCAACTATTAGTTGCACACAAGATCCTCTACCAACCAGATAATACACCCATACTTAAAAACTTCATCAACCCCTATAGTAACCTTAGTGCACTTTGTTCATCTGAAAGACTACAGTTCAGACTCTCAAATCCAGCAATACAGCCAGAGAATCTCTATTTGCTAACTCTGTTGGCAAAACTTGGAATTCTCTTCCTGCTAATCTTACATCTGAACTCTCTCTACCTCATTTCAAGAAAAGTCTGATTCAGTACTTTCAGAAACGATGGCTATGTCCTTGTCCTAATCCAGATTAACTCTCACCATCACTCATGTGCACATGGAAGACTTCTGCCTACACTTTGTTTCTTAACTTGTATATCCTATGATCTCATTTGAGTTACTACCAGGTTAGCCTACTAGGCATTCAATAACATATCATTCTTAAAAAGACTGTGTAGAATTGTCCATCTGAGTAAAAATATAATAATTTGTTTGTGTATATCTGTTTGTTGTTTGTTTACATCTGTGTACAAATCTTTTTGTTTATTTTGTGTTTTAAACTGTAAAAATGTAACAGTTTGTTGAATGTGTTTTTTGGAGCTTTTCTCTCTGTGCCTCTGCTGAAAATGGACATGTATCCAGTCGGACTATCCTGGTAAACAAATGTAAAATAAATAAATCAATCTTTCCTTCATATGGACTAAATTGTACATTAAAATTCTTACTTCAGCTACTTGGAGGTCCGTTTTGAATTTCCATTTACATGTTTTAGCCTTTATGCTGCTATTATCACCCGTTGCAATAGGGCCCTCTCATGTTCTGCCCAAACTCTACCTTCCATTTTGCCTAGGAGTTTACATTAGGCCTCTAACATTACTTAAAGTTTCCTCTTGAAATTGACCAACCCCTCATAATCCCAGACTATATGCTTCCACAAATTGTCTAACAACAACCTACACCTCCAACACGAGCTATTCATATGGACAAACATGTGGCATTATCTTGTTGGTGTATAGAAAAACCTATAGAGGCATTCCAAACTTTCTTGATTTTGTGGCATATCTGACTTCCAATCTCCACTCTTCCTGAATGATAATAACATTTAGACACCTTTGCCATTTTTGTTTTAATTTTCCAGAGAAACCCTTTCTTCTCTACTGAATAGATGTATATGCCATCCTAACCAATTTCCAAACATTTCCATTAGATTGTCTTTTCTGCTGAATAATTTTCTGACTGGCAGTTTCTCCTTTTATTATTGGTTCACATTTAGCTTTCAACTTTTCATAACTAAATTTCCACGTGTCCTACAGCTCAAAAATGTATATTGCTTTTAGCAAACAGAGTGTTTTTCCATTTTTGGTTATCTTTTCCGAATATTTAATCATTAAATTTATGTCCCTCCACTGCCTGTTGATCTCCCCTTCCCTTCTGTTTCTCCTTTTAGTAAAACTTCCATTTTCTTTTTCCTCAGTTTTGTCTCCCTCATAATCTCCTTCCAAATCTGGTTAGTAGCTGGACTCCTCACTAGCATTGAAAGATCATAATGCCCAAAGTGACCCCTCTTTGCATTCATGGGACAAGCCTGACCCCTCTTTGCATTCATGGGACAAGCCTTCTTGCATATGTAATAACCTTTTTCAGGTTCACCTGATATGAATTCAACTGGCATAACTATAACTGCTTCAGTTGTTTAGTCCTAAAATAACCTAGAATATCCATAAAATCCCCCACATTATGCAGGCAATGCTAAGTTATTCTGTACCATCATAGCTTTTACTCATCTCACATAAATTCTTGTATCATATTTGTTATCCACTCTGGAAGTCTATGGTAAGGAGCCAGTGAAAAAGCTAGTCCTACATATAGCATCAAAGACTCTTTAAGAATCTTTACTGATTGATCCTTTAGATCAGAGATCATGGCTATAAGCCTGTATTGCTGAAGACTCAGTCTTACATTTTTTTTCATGAAGTCCCCATATGAGAACTTCATTGTCAATGTAATTGTTTTACCCAACAAATTCTTAAGTACTTTATTTTTTCATGACCTCACAAGCATGGATGTTGTTGAACTAACTCATAATTAGGTGCATAATTTATTTCTATTACCTTTGTTTTAGCCTGATTTATTTTATATACAAACTCCCAAATTATTTTAGTATGTCAAAGAATAAGGGTTTATTAAATAGATTAACCCATCATCTGTGAACAAAACCAATTTCAGCTGCTGGCCATTGCTGTCATAGTACACAGTCTTTAAAACCTTATAAAGCTCAGGAGGAGTTTTAAATAAATGGCAAAAAATGATGGCATAGGACACCCTTAACTGGTCCTTCTACATATTTAACAGCATTTTGAGAAGCCATTCCCCCTTTATCTATCTACTGACTCATTATTGATGCTTTGCAACAAATCGTGTAAACCTTGAGGGAATCCCGATCTTTCCAAAGTCATCATAAAGAGAAATCAATCCTATCAATTGCTTGTTGTCTACCAAAAACTCAAAATCAAAGTGTTACCATCTCACACAAAGCCGTACTGGTCACAATCAATCAAACAGGTAAACATACTCCAATTTACTCAACTAAGTAATATAAATATGCTGTATAAATGGCTGAGTACCGAATCAGGCCTGTGCATGGATGGCAGAAGCAGACCTTTCCCTTCCATCCATGTCACAGAGATAGCCTTCCTTTCCAATTGCCATAATCTCACTTCCCTTCAGTACCTCATTAAGCATTTGTTCTGGAGATTCTAGTAGTTTCTTTTCTCCTTCTTCTCCTTCTTCATTTTGAATACCATTCACCCTGCTGCCTTTCCATGTGCTTGGTTCCTCAACTGCTGCTTAATTATTTTCAAAGTTATTGAGTGAAACATCATTTCAATTTGTTTTTGTCTTAATCTCTTCAGTGGGACTTCATTTAAGAACTAATTCATTTTATGTTATCCCAAAGAACTTTGAGTATCTCATTAAGATTTCTGTTTTGTCTTCCCTTTGTCTGATATTTCATTCTAACCACAATCCAGTACACTTTTCATGGTCTTAAACTTTGTGCCAATAACTTGTGAACTTCGAATATAATGCTGATTTATTGAAATATATTGTTCTAGGATACATATTTGGAGCTTGAGTTCCCAATTTAAATACTGCAGTATTTTCTCCTTGATCATCTCTTTGCTCCCCTAATAGCCTCCAATCCTTTAAGATCCGTAATACCCTGAAAATTCTTACTGCTCTTTCTGTCTCGCTTTGGTCTTACTAGTGTCTTTAATAAACTTCATGTTCACTTTGATAAGAATTTAGCACTTATAACTAGTGATTCTGTTTGTCCCAGGATATGCTGTTCAATACTCAGTTCACCAACCGAGTCTGGCAAACTTTTAATTGATAATGCCATTAGATTCAGCTACCATCAAGCTGTGAAAAACACATATTAGCTGGGTCAGCAATGATATTATAGTAGTAAATGTCTCTTTTCAAGGAGAATTAGCTACTTTATATCATTTTACTGTAAGCTGGCAAATAAGAATAAAACAGAATAATTATCCAACATTATGTAAAATGTTTTATAAGTCTAACTATACAGAGATAAACAGGGATGTAGGTGCTTGGAACTTGTCAGAGGAGTTAAGTACCACAGAGAGCTCTTCATCATGGACATTGTTTTACAATAAGGTAAATTAGACTATAGAGTGATATATAATAACCAAAAAACAGAATAATGACCAAAAAACAGAGGTGCAGTCTAAGAGTGGAATTAACTTTGTGGAATAATTTGACAGAAAAAGTCCTGATCACCAAGAAGAACTTTTTCATGGTTAGCTCATCAACTTGGAGATCAGGCAGGCACGGAGAAGTGGAAACAGTGTTACATACTAACAATGGCTTTCTGACTTATTCATGTTTGTGCAGGATATCTAAACAGGGTAGGTCCTGTCTTATGAAGCTGGTGAACTTCTATAAAATTAACACAGGCTGTTGACAGCAGTTGTGCTGTCCACACAATGTACTTTAATCAAAACAAAGTGTTGATGCCATTCCACCATGATAGCATACTTAGCAAGCTCAGTGTATTACAAATAGACCCCTGTGTGGTAGATGGATAATGTATTGGGTAAAAGACAGAACCCACACAGCGTGGACAGCAGGTGCCTCATCAGTGAGGATGAAGGTGACCAGTTGTGTGCTGCAGAGCTCACTGCTGGAACCTCTTTTGTTCAGCATTTACTTTTCTGATCTCCAGACCAGGAACCAAGACCTCTGGCTGACCAAGTCTGCAGATGACTGCAAACTGAGAGTCATTGTCAAGTTCCCCTCTGATGTCAAGCCCTTTAGCAAGATTTGCGCTCATTAATACCTGGTGTACTAAAATGGACTCAAATCAAATATTAAAAAATGGACAATTGCCACGTTTGGTAGGACACCCTTTTCCTGCAGCATACAACATAGATAACTTCCCACTCTAAAATGATAATGTTGTTAAAGACCTTGGAGTTGATAATTTGCTCTCCTTTAATCATGACGTAATGACTGTAGTCAGAAAGTCCTTATACTTAGCTCAACTAATTTTCAACAGAATATCATCCAAATCTAAAGAGTTCAGAGACCCCTTCTAAATCTAAAGACTTCATAGATCCCTTATGTACAGTATTGAATACAACAGCTCCCTTTGGGATGTACCTCACTAGATATAGCAAGCAACTAGAAAAAACTCAGAAGTTCCTAACAAAGAAGATGTCTGGCTTAAAACACTAAGATAACAGAAAAGACTGGAAACACTGCCACTTTATTCATTATCCTATAGTTGTCTGAGGGGAGATCTATGCTTTGCCTGCCATGCCATTAGGGACCCAGTGGTCCTGGATCTGTTGTATTTCTATAAATCAAATAGTGCTGTGAATAGTAGAGCAAGGGATCTAAATCTTCATCAGCAAATAAAACACACTGAAGATATAGATTTATTATGCAGTGACTTCCCCACTTCTGGAATAGACTCCTGCTGCAAATTAAGCAATATGATATATTGCCATATGTCTTCCTTTAAAAAGGAACTGGATGACTGGATAGGTATTCACAAATTCAAGACTGCTTGACTGGCTTAGCCTTCCAAAAAACAGAGATACAATCTAAGAGTGGGTGCTACAGGGTGTAAATCGTCACAGGACTTAGTCGCCTTTTATTTCCCATAATCCTATGATGTAAAATATCAGCAGGTGTGTGGGGGAGGAAAGTGGTACTTAACCCATGTGACAACGCTTATTAAATATGTTTTTATATCAGGTGATCTATGTGATTACAGGAGTCAACATGCATGTGGTCGTTTGAAAGTCAAGATGTTATTTATTGGCCCCTGTAATTATTTGCTGCTGATCTGTTGCAACACAACATGTCTTAAAATGCCACTGCTGTGTAAGTAGCCATTTATGGAGGATTTATTTGTATAATTTGCTTTATTCCAGTTTGTTAACCAGTTAAAGATCTGGTGTGCCAGTGACTCCTTTTCAAGGCAGCTCTGGAGATGGTGAGATCTCAGAATATATTGAAATTTAGAATTTATACTGCAGCAACAGAGTGGAAAAGATACAGATGACTAAGGGCAAAAAATAAACTGCTGCAGTATAAAGCAAACTGTCATGGCACATGGGGAGTATTAAGCAAATATTCATGGCACATGGGGAGTATTAAGCAAACAGTCATGGCACATGCGTTTGCATACATTGACAAGGACAAAAAGATAGGGATTAGAAAAGCAACAGAGACACAACAAAATAAACAAACAAAAGAGCTGAATGTAATTAGTTTTATAAACAGCATGACCACAATGTCTCATTTCCATGATGTACAGATGCTTCTTGTTAAGGTATCCCCTAGTGCATTGGACAGCACAAACAATGCTGCCAGCGACTCCACTCTGAACCAGTTCCCCTTCCCAGTGCATTACTGGTGTGGCCTCAGTCTTGTAGGGTAGTATGACAGACAATAATGGTGAAATGAAATAATGACAGCAGACTCATGTAGCTAATGATTAGCTAGAAGGTCCACAAAAGGGGCCAAAAATTAGTTTTTGGAAAGTATTCCCTTCAATGACATTTCTCTGTTTTGCAGGTTTACTGGTTAAAGAAGTAAACAAATGAAAAATATGCCCACTTTAAAATTGAAAGCTTGCCTTTAAACAAAATGGAAATCTTATTTCAGTAATTAAAATGTGTACATGTGAAAGGATCTCAGTGAAAAGTGTAACAGCATTGCAGCAAATATCTAGAAATGAGCATAGTGTGTATTGCTAAAAGTTAAGGTGCATGAAGCCAGCATTTAACTCTGCTCACTTAATTTCTGGGATTTAATGTCATTAATTCAGCAAAGCTCTACTTGAAGATGTCATTCCTCTCTCACATTCACTTGCTTTGATTATATACATAGCCAGATGGCACATTACCACATAGCAACCCAATTAGCAGAGTCTAGAAAAATCATAGTATTTACTACTGACACATAATGGCACTCAGATTGTGCAAAGACTAAATTAAACCTTAAAAAAATCTGAATGTTTGCAGTAAGTACAACCCATGTGGAGCAAATGATTGAATTACTCAGGCTAAGTTAAAGGCAAAATAGTTTTTCTTTAGATAAAATAGAGTGCTTTGTTTAAATGCTAGAAAAAAGTCATAAAAGTATGTATGTATGTGAAAATTTGAGATAGCACAGGCCAGGCATAAACTTGATAGCTTTAACTGTTCATGTATGCTACCAATATTTCCACAAGTCCACCTATGCAATCAGGTTGGTTAGCTCATAAGATTAAAGCTCTTGAGTTGTACCAAGCCTAAGCTTATTACCTGGGGTTCAACCCCCCCCCCAATTTACATTTCTTTTACTAAGCATTTTGTTAAACTAAACAGTGCTCTTAAGGCATCCTTGAAAAGAAGTGCTTGGGCCTTTTCAGCCTATTGGATTTACCAGGCCAAATAAAAACGCAGATTCAAATGCCCCATACTGGTTTTGCAAATCATATGTCTCACTTTGTAACTGAGAAAACAATACTTACATAAAAGAACAAACTCTGCATCTCTATGTCTTAATGACAAAATTATTTATGGTGTATTTCACTCAAGTTAGATAAGATATAACACTGAGAATGTACACTTCAAGGATCATTTCAATTAGCTGAAATGTATTTAACTTACATGCTGTATTTAACTATGCTGCCAGTGTTATGGAAAATGCCATTCAGTCATTGACATATTTTAGTAGGGTGAATTATCTTTCCTCAGAAAAGTAGCTAATATTGTGCATGGTCTACAGAAAAAGGATTATGTGCAATTCCTTTATTTTACTTTAAGTTGTTCATGTTTTGTTAAGTGGTTACCCTTATTGGGCAAACTCCTTTTACTGAGGGTACCAACAAAGAAAAGCTCCTTAACAAGCAACAAATTCTGTAAAGATCTTCTTCTTTCGGCTTTTCCCAGTTAGGGGTCGCCACAGTGGAACTCTGGTCCGCTAATGATTGGCAGTAGATTTTTTATGGGTGCCGAGGTGCCAGCTCGATGCCCAACCTTCAACGAAGGCACTATACAATGCTATATTATTGGAGACCATGAGTTAAGCTGAGTAAAAGAACTGATTTGGAAGAAATTAAAAATGTGCACCGATGCTCCTAAGTAGTGCATTATATATTGCATATGCAATAATGAAATATATATTTATGTACAATGAGCAGAAAGTAGACCTAGAACACTACCAACAGGTGACTATGGACAATAAAAAAATGTTTCAAGTGATGCAGTATATGCAAAATGCATTTGAAATCTGGGAATACAAATTATGACATGGTCAACAGACCACAATGCTTTGCCAGAGATGGCCTGCACCTGTCACCCTTGGGATTACGGATACTGGCTAAGGCTCTTGCCACCCCTATAGTGCCTTTTTAGGGAAGGTTCAAATGACAAACTCACCACCGTAACAGGTACAAGCAAGAAAAATCTGAGATTAATGCTACTCAATGCTAGAAGTCTAAACCTCAAAATGCATTTACTCGAGGCACTCCTTAAAATGGAGAACATTGACATCTGTGCAGTGACAGAGACCTGGTTCAAGGATCCAGAGAGTACCCCTGCATTACCAGGCTATAATTCATACCACACCTTTCGGCCACCTAACCTAGACCGAAATACTAAAGGTGGAGGTGTGTCCATATTCATTAAGGATATTCACACCTCCAGGCTAGTTGCTCAGCATAATGCATTTGAGATTATCCAAGTGCAGCTAACTCTGGGCAAGACTGTAATCTAAATTGTAACTTGCTACAGATCCCCCACCATGCCCCAGGATTCCCACTCCTCATTTCTTGATACACTGGAAAATATTAGGGTACAACCCAACACCCTAATAATGGGCAATTTCTATTACCCCACCACTAACTGGGAAAACTACTCCTGTACCAACTCTTTTGCTCAACGTTTTCTGGAATTCATAAATTCCAATGCCTTGGATCAAGTTATCCACACCCCCACCAGGGGCAGCAATATTCTAAACCTGGTCATTACCAACATGGGCGACTGGTGTTCCACACCAGAGGTCAATTCCTTGTTGGTCAGATCTGACCACAAGCTAATCAGCCTAGACATCCACATCCCGCCCCACCTCCCATTAGGGAAACCACCGTAAAAAAATTCTCCAAAGCCAACTTCACGCTTCTTAAGACAGAAGTGGCAAACTTCACGACATCCATGTAGATGGACAATAGAGATACGACTGCTGAATCCTACATAAATGCACTTTATAAGCACTTACACGAGTGCATGGATCATGCTATCCCTAACAGAACCAAGATGCTATCCTCCAAAAAAAGGAAGCCAATCTGTTGGTCCCCTGCCATAAACAAACTGTACAACAGAAGAAAGAAACTGTTGCAAAAAAGAGTAAAATCCCATGACTGGAAGAACTCCATGGGTCCAAATATACTGTTTAATACTATTGAAGGTTTTGGGATTCTGATCTGTATACACATGGATCCATTGCATGGAAGGAGGTTAATTAGAACAAGGCAATTTTTATAAAGCAGAGCATTAAATATGGAGATACATTGGTCAAGAAGTAGTCTGTCCTCTGCAGCCACAAATTGTGCAGTGTTTTTATGCGACTTTAATTCTTTGAACCTACTTTAACAGTCTGCAGATTTCTTCCTGCTTCTATGTCCTCACTGGTGGACAGAAGTTTAAGTCAGTGAGTCTGTGTCACATTATGAGAATGAAGCCAGAAAGGTGCTTTCTGTCTCTGCCCATTTGGATTTGGTGTACACTGACATACTCTCTTGTTGAATAAGAATGACTTAGTTAATGCATTTCAGTTAAAAAAAAAAGTAAAATAATTTTGATGATCTACGTGAGAACTATTTCAACTTCCCTTTATCAAATTCAGTTTGGGGTACAGCATGACATTCATCTTATCATGATCCAAAAGTCCAAAATTATTATTTTTTATAACTTTGCTACTAACCACGTGATCAGTCACTTTGAGAGTGTAACACTTATGAAGTCAACACATTAAAAGGGTTAAGTTCCAGTTTTAGATGCATTGAATATTTGTTGTGAATCCTTTTTAGTCTTAGGAATACATACTCAGATTAGGTTTTAGAGACCTGGGCCTGCAGCTCTGTAAATTGTCTGCTGCGGGTAGGCATAGTGTATATGACTGCAGAAAATCTGATTCAGAGACATGTTTATCTGCCAAGGGAAGACTTCATTATCAAGTAATTTGCATATCTGAGTTGACTGTAATTGCCACCAGTGCTAAAAAGTGCTTTTCAAGGGTAATTATCACTGGTGGGCCATGCATTGGATTTGTTCAGGCACCCCCACCCCCCACAGTCATTAGTCCACACACACACACATAGTCTCACATACACACACAGGCACACACACACACACACACACACACACACACACACACACACACACACACACACACACACACACACACACACACAACCACAATCTCATTTCCTGATCTAACCTCCTGCTGTGATGCTCTAGGCAGACAGACACGGTCAATCTAGTATACTCAGATCCCTGTAGACACACAACCACTCATATACATGCACACACACATGCGCACATTCATAACCCCACTAGCACAACTACCTGTCTTCAGAACTTTTATAAACTGACCTGCAATGTGGTCTTTCCCATTGACTTTAAAGGGGGACCACAGCATTTTGGCTGAGCTAATTTTCCTATCTGGCTGTGCTAATTTATGCAGCCAAATTATTCTCTAAATCACTTAGCAGCATAAATCACAGTAGGCATTTTTGTGGAGAGCACATAGCTAATAAGCATTAGCTGCACCCCCAGAATGCCTCCTTATTCTACAGAGTGGCAGACAAGACAGCCCACTGTGGTGAATCTTTTGACCATCAATAATCACTGTAGTGGACCTGTCTCTGAATTGGCAGGGGTTACTACAAGGACTTGGCCATTCAGGATAGGGGTTAATACTCATGGAAAATCTTTTTGAATCCCAGGGTCAGTGTATATAGAGGAAGGTGCTGCACCATAGATACTTGAAAAAGAAAATAAAACCTCCAACTAGTGATCCAACACACAAGGATTTAATATAAAAATGCACTCTGACATCTCGGCTTCACAAACCTTCAAGGAGTATAACATTTTCAGTCCATAACCTGCCTAAATACATTATATTGCATTATTAAATAGAGGAAAGTGTCTAAAAAAATAAGTGTAATAATTTCAGGTCAGCTAGGGTGAAGTAAGGAACCACAGGATGTGTAAATATAGGCAAGATCTTTTCAAAGCAGAGAGTTTGATTTAGTAGCTATATTTAAATTTTGCTGCATAGTTAAATGACTGAAATAGATGGATAACTAGATTTTCACATGGGGTAAGGCTATAACTACCTGACATAGGAAAAAGGTACAGTGTAATGAATAAACAGGCACATTGAGTACTTTTTGATGGGGATGTGGAATACCACAACTGCAAAGCCATTGGACAGTCAAACAGTCATATTCTATGGCTGACCTTATGTCTTCCAGTTATTATTATTATTATTATTATTATTATTATTATTATTATTATTATTATTATTATTATTATTATTATTATTATTATTATTATTATTATTATTATTATTGTTATTATTATTATTATTATTGTTATTGTTATTATTATTATTATTACTATTATTATTATTATTATTATTATTATTGTTATTATTATTATTGTTATTATTATTATTATTACTATTATTATTATTGTTATTATTATTATTATTATTATTATTATTATTGTTATTATTATTTGATTTTTAGAGATGCTGTCAGTTCATTTTTCAGATAGGGCATATAATTTCAGGTTCATTAATAGAGGTGGACAGTCAATAGTACACTGAAGCATGTGGACATACAATAAGGGATTTTTTCTCACCTAATTCTAGAATAATCCCATGTAAAACACTATAGAACATTTGTACTGGTTTTCTGTTTGTGTGGCAGTTGTATAATGACCAGACCCAGTCCTGTGGCAGAGAGATGAAGCCCGGCTGGTGAACAGGACAACAGTAAACAGTAATTATTTAGAAAGACTACCCCGGCATGACCACTAATGTTTGGGCAGATAGGGAATCTCTAGATTGCAACTGGAATTTTTGGACTGCTTTTGAATATGACTGTTTTTGGCTTTGTTTACTGACTTGTCTGAAGTATTCAGTTCTGTTTTGTATTTTGATGTCATACATGCTCTAAAAGAACTTTGCCTGTAACCTTTTCTTGAGATGGATTTAATTGTACTTAACCTGTATATCAAAAAGATGTAAAATTGAGTCCCAAGTGCCAGCCTGGCTCATCTAACACAGAGATATTCTTCAAATTCTTTCTCATAGGCTTCAAAGTACCACATATCCGTATTTCTTTACAGCACACAAAGAAGGTACCCTGAGATTAAAAATACCCTTTTTAGCTAGAAAAAGGCATTAACCCTGCTACCTGTAGAAAGCTACAAAAGCACCTCATAAGTAAAAGCAACTTCAGAAGTTTAAAAACACTGCCACATGAAAATGTATTTACAGTTTATAGGAGTAAATGCTGGAAAGAAAATGTTTGTTTTTCTTGACATACTAGATGCTGGTTGAAGGTTTTTACTAATCAGTTTTCTATGTTAATGAACTTCCATTAATTTACTTTTCAATATGGAGTATTTCTTAGATTGTATATAGATATAACATTTTTATTTAACTTTATCTTCATTATATTTAAAATTTTAAGAACATGAATTCTACTGTATGTTTTACAGATTTTTAAATAAAAAAATAAAAAGTAAAGTAAAAAAAAAAGGATATAAACAATATTTCTAGATTCCCTCAGTTAATAAGTTTGACTTTAGGTCTTGGACAGAAGGAAAAGTTTTCAGTATTTTATTATACTGTTATTATTCACTAGCTACCGTACCCCTCAACATCCAAGAATTAAAATTCAGAGCACTGGCTTTGAGAATAATAGTAGGGGGTCAAAAAGGGGACCACTTTTTTATTTTTCACAGCAGAATGTCTTTATATACTAGACCATATATAGGTAGTGGTACTGAATCTTTGTATAGGCTTAGGTTATATGTTTAATAAAGTATCTCCTTTAAACAGGCATGAATTTATGAAGAACATTAGGAATCTAGGAGTAAAGCTATGTTTGGGGGCCAAAATCATAGCGCTATGCTGAAATTATAGCAGGTGAGAGGTATGCCATCTATATTACTGTTATATTGTCACGTTCTTAGCTCATCTACCACAAAATATTATCCGTATCCAAGTGCTCACTCAAGTGGATGTCATTTATTACAACTTTGCAGATTGATATATGTAGTTATATCTAATGAATTAAGACATTATTTTAGGTTCATACTAGGCTATCTGCCCTAAGGCATTTATAAGCCTAGCCCGAGTGAGTTTGGCTTTCGCCACCCTTCGATTCAGGTTTACCGAACCCTTACTAGGGTTAGTTTACCGTGCCTCTGTCTAGTAGTGACACTGAAGTAATCCCCGGGGTAAACCTACGATCCCCCATCCACTCATCAAGATTCTTCTTGAAGAGAGTCAGGGAGGGGCTCTGTCTTACATGGATTTGATTGTACCTATTTGCTTGTCTGGCAGCTGGTGTAGAGGGTTAAGGCAGTGAGCTGTAGTTTTTGTGGTACAGGGTTTAATTCCCTTAGCCCTCATTTTCCTACCGTGTGTCATTGAACAAGTCACCTAGCCAGTGTTTGGGGCAACCTGGAATTTTCCTAGTATCGTCATGTGTCTCCTGAACCGCAAACCTGGTAACGATCTATGAATTAATGTATGTTAACCTAGTATCTTCATGTGTCTCCTGAACCGCAAACCTGGTAACGATCTATGAATTAATGTATGTTAACCTAGTATCTTCATGTGCCTCCTGAACCGCAAACCTGGTAACGATCTATGAATTAATGTATGTTAACCTAGTATCTTCATGTGTCTCCTGAACCACAAACCTGGTAACTATCTACGAATTAATGTATGTTAACCTGGTATCTTCATGTGTCTCCTGAACCGCAAACCTGGTAACTATCTACGAATTAATGTATGTTAACCTAGTATCTTCATGTGTCTCCTGAACCGCAAACCTGGTAACGATCTATGAATTAATGTATGTTAACCTAGTATCTTCATGTGTCTCCTGAACCGCAAACCTGGTAACTATCTACGAATTAATGTATGTTAACCTAGTATCTTCATGTGTCTCCTGAACCGCAAACCTGGTAACTATCTACGAATTAATGTATGTTAACCTAGTATCTTCATGTGTCTCCTGAACTGCAAACCTGGTAACGATCTATGAATTAATGTATGTTAACCTAGTATCTTCATGTGTCTCCTGAACCGCAAACCTGGTAACTATCTACAAATTAATGTATGTTAACCTAGTATCTTCATGTGTCTCCTGAACTGCAAACCTGGTAACGATCTATGAATTAATGTATGTTAACCTAGTATCTTCATGTGTCTCCTGAACTGCAAACCTGGTAACTATCTACGAATTAATGTATGTTAACCTAGTATCTTCATGTGTCTCCTGAACCGCAAACCTGGTAACGATCTATGAATTAATGTATGTTAACCTAGTATCTTCATGTGTCTCCTGAACCGCAAACCTGGTAACTATCTACGAATTAATGTATGTTAACCTAGTATCTTCATGTGTCTCCTGAACCGCAAACCTGGTAACTATCTATGAATTAATGTATGTTAACCTAGTATCTTCATGTGTCTCCTGAACTGCAAACCTGGTAACTATCTATGAATTAATGTATGTTAACCTAGTATCTTCATGTGTCTGTTGAACTGCAAACCTGGTAACGATCTATGAATTAATATATTTTAACCTAGTATCTTCATGTGTCTCCTGAACCGCAAACCTGGTAACGATCTATGAATTAATGTATGTTAACCTAGTATCTTCATGTGTCTCCTGAACTGCAAACCTGGTAACTATCTATGAATTAATGTATGTTAACCTAGTATCTTCATGTGTCTCCTGAACTGCAAACCTGGTAACTATCTATGAATTAATGTATGTTAACCTAGTATCTTCATGTGTCTCCTGAACTGCAAACCTGGTAACTATCTATGAATTAATGTATGTTAACCTAGTATCTTCATGTGTCTCCTGAACTGCAAACCTGGTAACTATCTACGAATTAATGTATGTTAACCTAGTATCGTCATGTGTCTCCTGAACTGCAAACCTGGTAACGATCTATGAATTAATGTATGTTAACTTAGTATCTTCATGTGTCTCCTGAACTGCAAACCTGGTAACTATCTACGAATTAATGTATGTTAACCTAGTATCTTCATGTGTCTCCTGAACCGCAAACCTGGTAACTATCTACGAATTAATGTATGTTAACCTAGTATCTTCATGTGTCTCCTGAACTGCAAACCTGGTAACTATCTATGAATTAATGTATGTTAACCTAGTATCTTCATGTGTCTGTTGAACTGCAAACCTGGTAACGATCTATGAATTAATATATGTTAACCTAGTATCTTCATGTGTCTCCTGAACCGCAAACCTGGTAACGATCTATGAATTAATGTATGTTAACCTAGTATCTTCATGTGTCTCCTGAACTGCAAACCTGGTAACTATCTATGAATTAATGTATGTTAACCTAGTATCTTCATGTGTCTCCTGAACTGCAAACCTGGTAACTATCTATGAATTAATGTATGTTAACCTAGTATCTTCATGTGTCTCCTGAACTGCAAACCTGGTAACTATCTACGAATTAATGTATGTTAACCTAGTATCGTCATGTGTCTCCTGAACTGCAAACCTGGTAACTATCTACGAATTAATGTATGTTAACCTAGTATTGTCATGTGTCTCCTGAACTGCAAACCTGGTAACGATCTATGAATTAATGTATGTTAATCTGTTAGAACATTACTCTTGTTCATACCTCTCAAGTGTCCATATTTTTGCGCAATGCCCAGACTTTTCTCTCATATTTCTGGTCTGTTGCTCATAAAATTTGTGTTTTGTTGGCAAATTATTAAAGAAGGAAGTCACTAAATGATGAAACTTTCAGACTTCATTTCCCTCAGAAAACCTGTTATTCTATCAACTTTCTAACTTTATGAGAACAATACTTAAAACCTGCTCTTAATTTTGGGCCTTTATCCCCTCATTATTTTTGGCTTTGCTCAGATTTATAGCAGTCAAAGGTTGAAATATATGCTCTTGGTCAGTCCATGTAGTTTATGCCTTTGGCCTGGGTCATAGTTAAAAAGAATCTTCAGAACAGCCCATCAAACCCCAACCAATTAACAATGAAAAAATAAACAAATGAAGGTCCATCTTGGTTCCTTTTTTCTATCTTGTAGTGATGACTACCTTCAGGGATGAACAACTGCAGTCCTGGCTTATAGTTTATGCAGCTATATCACTCTGCTATCGGCTACAGGTGCCTTGGGTTCTACCATGGCTAGTTTTCAAAAGAAGTTTAACATCATTCAGACCTGAATATGTAACCATGGTTTAAAATAAACCATGGTGGACTTCAGGCCTCTTCCGCATTCACCAGTGGAAAAGTTAATTGGATTAGACTTATCATTGGTGAACTGTCTGAAAAAATCCATCTTGTTAAGAAATGTTGATAGATTTAATATACATATTGATGATGTCAGTACAAGCAGTTTTTCAAAGAGTGACTGTCATAGTATTCATCATCTAGCTAACATCAGGATGTAAGTTCATTAATAAATCAATCATTGTTTTTATTCATATATGAGCATACACTATTTATTCAAGCTGTAGTGAGATGGCTTATAAAAACTGCAAGCTACTTATCACATTATATTAAAGCTACTTATCATGTTATTTTAAGATTCACGTCCTGACTCCTGTTGTGTACTCATTATTTTATTTTATATTCAGCAACAAATGGAGTGAGCTTATGGAGATGAACCAAATGTTTGCTGGCATTGTACATGCACGTTTTTATGGTGATGTTATTAGTGACATTTTTTATAAGATTCAGCAAAACATTGCAATGCTACAGTGCTAAGATTCAGAATTATATCTTTCTTCCCAAAATTTCAGAATTTTAATAAAGTGGTGAAAAAATATCTGACTGTTGGTTTGGTACGTTTATTTTATCTGGTCCTGTTTTCTGCAGTTTTATTGATATTTATTATGGCTATATGTTTGCCATGATATTGTATTTGTTTACTTGGGAAGAGACTTGGTACCTTCACTTGTCAAGTTTAAATAAAAATTGAATATATTCAGTTGTCACAGTTAAGGTCTTAATTCATTCAAATCTCCGAATTTGTAACAATATCAACAATTTCAAACCATGACATGTTAATGTTTCTATCAGGGTACCTCAGTCAGGCAGCAGATTTAGGTTTAGATAAAATCATGCATTTTATTAGAATATATTTATCAACTGTCTGGTTCAGAAGTTAGCCAAAATTTTCTGTTACATGCCAACGTGCACCCAGTAAGGTATCAGAAAGACAAAGCAGAATAAAATTATTTCATATTGAACATGGTATGCCTTGCCAAAGTTTTTCTCCATGTCATTGAGATGAAGTGAGAATAGCAAAGGTCCCAGCATGTGTCACTGAGTGTGGCTGTCCTCTTGGTGGAATCATGAAGGGGACAGATATAACATCTTCTCATCAATGTAATTCAGAGAGAAGTAATGTCCATTCAAGGTGCTTCGCACATTTGGAAAAACTGCCCTGTACCCCTTTGTGTTTTTATTACATGGTGATCTGTACTGGGCAGTCTTACAATGGTTCAGTCTTGGACAAATATGTGGAACTAGTGCAGGATATGGGCAAAGATTTAATGACACTAATACAAACAGTGTTCGGACTCAAAGAAGGGTTCCTAGTGGGAGTGGGTGTGCATCAGGGTTCAGCTTTGAGTCCACTGCTGTTCATACTGGTGATGGACTACATTAGTTAACAGGTCAGAGGGGAGAGATCAACAAAGCTGCTGCATGCAGATGATGTGGCAGTTTAGGCAGACTCTGAACAGGAACGTCAGCAAAAGATAGGAGAATGAAATGCAAAACTGAAAGCATATGGGATGAAACTGAGTACAGATAAGACAATGGTCATGGCAGCAAATGGGGAAATCAGAAGAAGCTGAAAATTGAGAAAGAAGGAAAAATATTGGAGCAAATTTATAGCTTCATGTATCTGGGAGGGGTGTTTGAGAATTAGGTCAAAGTTAAAATCAGAGGGGCTGTAACCAAATGGAGTGCCAGGGGTAGTGTATGACAGAAAAATGAAAAAGAAACTAGAAAGTAGGGTGTACAAAACAGCAGTGTGACCGGTACTACTATATGGTACAAAAACCTGGGCAGTAAAGGCAGGGCAGTTAAGGAAGCTAGAGGTGATGGAGATGAAGTGTCTGAGAAGGGTGGTAGGATATATGCTGTGGGACAGAGAAAGAAACGAGGACAACAAAATGGAAACCAAAGTAGATGCGATTGTAAAGAAAGTTAAAGAGAACAGATTTTCAGACACGTGCAGAAAAGTAAAAGACAATCTGGTGAAGAGTTACATGAAGGAAGCAAGAAAAAACAAGGGCATCCGGCCATGAGGTGGATGAATTCTATGACAGAAGATGTGAGACAGTCAGGCATGGGTGTCAAAAGAAGTAGGTGAGTGACACTGATTAGCAAGGTGAGTGACACTGATTAGAAAGACATGGTGATAGGTGATGCAACACCCTGAACCCATATAGAAAATGGGAAAAAAGAGGTTGTTGATGATTACGATGAGGATGATGTTGTCTTTTTAATATCTTTGCATTAGATGTATGGCTTTTAAACCATTTATGAAGCAGAAGAGATTTTCTTGTTGATCTGGTATCTGGACATGAGGCTTGACTACAGCATTACACTTGCTGTGGGAACTGGAATTCTAATAACTTCTTGGGTTTAGGAAGACATGGTCTTGCAAGGAATTATCTTAATTTTGGAACGCATTGGTCATTAACCTTTCTGTTATGCTATTTGTCCGAGGTAGTAGTAAAGTAAACTTATTATATCATTCCCAAAGATTTTGACAAAATTGTTTAAAGTAGACAGGGCTACATGATGATAAATTGTCTGAACTCACTACGAATTGGATTCCAAACACAGAATAATTCCAAAATACGTATTACAAATTCTGACGAATACCTCCTTCCAGTCGTATGTATTTGATGGGATAGCTGGTAGTGTAAAACAACACATAAAAGCCAAGTGAACAATTTATGTATTGGTCACATAATATTAAACATCAGTGGTATTGAATATAGTGTTAGAGGAAGCTGACTACAATGTTTGTGTCCCCTAAAACACAAAAAGATTTTCTGAATAAACTCCAGGATATGAAATCAATACAATGAATATACAGCCCTTGTGGAAGACTTTAACTGCCAGAACATAGATTAAATAAACTGTGCCAAAATAACAGTGACTAAGTGAATCAAAACTATTCAGAGCAAACAATATAAAATTCAACTAGGAATAGAAATATCTTAGATATATTGACAAGCTTGGGATCTTTCTGATTTTTTTTCATCTCTGTAATTTATCACATATAGTGAGACAACCATGATCTGTAATGCAAGATTAAAATCACAGTCAGTTATAAATAAACCATTCTTGTAGACCTTACCAACAGAAATGTTGGCGTAAACTATATTCACATTAAAACATGCTGAAATAGTGTCCTTAGTGAGTACATCTGCTCAGGAAGATGTAAACAAGTTCTGTATGGATTAATACATACAGGTGAGACAGAAATATAAGGCAAAATTCAACAAAAATCATTCTATTAATAAGACATTCAACGTAAAGGAAGTGTGACATAGATTAAAAAATACCCTAGCTGTAAGATGTGTGATTAAATAAAGTACAGAAACAATTTAATTATCTAATCAAATCTCTAAGTATGAACTCAGCAGTGATCTTAAAGTTAGAAACTGTAGGAATACATTATTTAATTACACCTGAAAACTGGGGAAATGTTGATTGTATTGCTGTAATAAGTAGAGAAATGTTCACTGAGCTGTAGGAGATGGTAAATGTGCCTGAACAAAAACATTACTGTAAGCAAACATGTGTCAAAGTGCTACAGAAACAATGGAGATCGATTTCAAGGCTATAGATGTGACAGCTGTTTACACAAATAAGACTAAAATCTCATGTTCCAGGTAACTAGGTAATATAACTGGTGGTTTGCTATACAGAATCAAGGAAATCTTACTTGACTTCCATCAATCATATTAAAGAAATTTCTAGTATGTATGGACACCATACACTTCAACTGTCAAGATTTTCACAGAATGTCCAGATTTTTGCTTCATATTTTGGGTCTGTTCCTTATAAAATTTGTAGTTTTCTGGATTTTTGTGGCATATCAGTAAGGACTGAATTCACTAAATAATGACAGGCATTTTAATTTCAGGCTTCATATACTTCAGAAAAATCCATGGACCTTTTATTCTAGCAACTTTCAAAGTTTCTAAGAGCAGTATTTAAAATTTGTCCCTATTTTGGGGGCTTTGTCCCCCAGTACTTTGTTTTTGCCAAGGTGTTTTGTGCTAAGAGGTTGAGAGCTATGATGGGCACGTGTAATCTATGACAACAGACTGCCATGGCACCATTTCAGGAAGGAGGTAGTCATATTAGAGCCAAACAATTTTCAACTCTTCAGCTTGACATTTATTCTGTGAAAAACTATGAGAATTTTAATGGGATGTACCCAGATTGAATTAGGGGATCTATCTCTGTTATTTACACACACACACACACACACACACACACATATATATATATATATGTATATATATATATATATATATATATATATATATATGTATATATATATATATATCTATATATATGGGTTCCCTTCACATGGTCGACATTTCAGAATGTCGGCATTCATATGGCCGAGACCATATGATCTACATTCGAAATGTCGACCATGCGGAACCGGCATCTTCGTACAGTGCAGAATGGAAAGACTTCCATCTTGCGCACTGTATTGCGACCTTGGAGTTGGTATATTTAAGTATGGGAGGTGTGGGGGGTCAGTGGGGCATAGTCCCCCTGGTAGCAGCTTGAAGGTACTTTTTTTGTGTTTTTTATTTTTTTATTGTATGGTTGACATTTCGAATGTTGATCATATGGTCTCGGCCTTATGAATGTCGACATTTTGAAATGTTGACCATATGAAGTAGATATATATATATATATATATATATATATATATATATATATATATATATATATATATATATATATATATATATATATATATATATATATATATATATATATATATATATATAGGTACATACATATGATATGTATGTATGACCTCAGCAGTGATTTTGATACATACATATATATATATATATATTATGTTCAGAAAAGAGTAATTTATTGGAATTGCAAGTATCCATGTATATAGTTTAAAATATTTAATATAGGTGGGGGACTATGCCCCCCACACCCCCCTTACTATATATTCTAACTCCAGGGTCGCACTACAGTGGAGAAAAGGCCATATATAACTTTCAGTGAAATGTGTTTCAATGAAATGTGCTTTCAGTGAATAGTCCTAGACCCATATATATATATATATATATATATATATATATATATATATATATATATATATATATATATATATATATGTATATATAGAACAGTACAGTTTTGTTGAGAGAGTCTCTTGCCTTTTGAATCTTATGACATTCTCTGTAAAGGTAACAGCTGCACCTAATGGACTGATATTTTGCTTCCCTTGATATTTCTGCCTCTGTCTGACTTTCTTTCATACCCGATTGCCTAAAGATGGTCATGAAAAGAGCTGGTTATGGCAGCCATCACAGTTTTTTGAATACTTTGCTCCACTTTCCCTTGTTGCAGCCATGCTGAACATATTGCAGGTAATACTGCGTGCCATGCATAGTTCTCTTGTGAATGCTTAACCTCTGTAACCCCTGCTGCGATGTACATTGCCTGAAAAGTGCACCTCTCCTGGACTGTAATGATGCACCTCTCCTGGGCTGTAATGATACACCTCTCCTGGGCTGTAATTTATTTATTATTTATTTATTTACATTGGTTGACTGGGAATGTCCGACTGGACGCAGGTCCATTTTCAGTGGAGGCCCACGGAGAAAAGCTCCACAAATTAAAATATTACAGACATAGTTACAGATGAAGAATCCTAGCAATTAAAATATTACAAACATAGTTACAGATGAAGAACATAGTACATTCAGTAGATAACTAGCATCTGTTCTATCCACGAAGTCATAGCAGATATTAACAATTGTTACAATAAGAAGTTACTGCCATATAATAAGTAGATAGGCATGGAAGTATCTCAGAGCTTGCTGTAATCAAAGGTAGTTTGTGGGGTGGAAGAGAGTTAGAGGGTAGATGGAGTGGTAGAAGTTAGAGGGGAGAGTTATAAGGGCATAGCCAGCATGTTTTTAGGTGTACTTTAAGTAAAGCTTTGAAGTGGGTGCATGATGGTAGAGAGGTTATTGTGGGAGGGAGGGTGTTCCATAATCTGGCTATAGCGCTGGAGAATAGTGTTTCTCCAGCAGTGTTATTGGCTCTAGTAACTTGTAATTGATTTTTGTTGCTGGATCTTAGTGGTCTGGTGGTGAGATAGGGTTGGAGTAGATACTGGAGGGATTGGACCTTTAGAGGATGGTTAACCAGTTTGTGGGCGAGTGTGAGTTGATACCATTGAAGGAGGCGAGGGAGTTCTAGCCAGCCTAGTTCAGTACGTGAGAGACAGTGGTGACTGTGGTAGGATGCCCCGGTGGTGAATTTGGCGATTTTGTTGTAGCAGGTCTCGAGTTTATTTAGATTGCATTGCCTTAGGTTGGTATTTATTGGAGAGGCATAATGTAGGGTGGAGATAAGGTGTGAATTTGTAACTGAAATCCTAGCTGCTTTGGTGAGGAGCTGCTTATTTCTGTATAAGGCTCCTAGTTTTTGGTGGACTTTGTTTATGGTCATGGATATGTGAATGTTAAATTTGAGATTGTTGTCTATTTCAACTCCTAGCAATTTGGTGTGATCTGTTGGGTGGATAGTGGTGTTGTCTTTTGCTGTGATGTTAAAGTGAGAGTTGTTTTGAGTATGTTTGGTGGGTTCAAAGATGAGTTTAGTTTTGTTTGGGTTGAGTATTAACTGGGCTTTGGATAGCCAAGTTTCAACAGAGGAAAAGGCATCCTGTGTGACCTTTTGCAGTTTGGGTAGGGACTGGGCTGAGCAGATGATGGTTGAGTCATCTGCATATTGTATGAGTGTGCCATGTTTGGTAGCAGAGGCTTGGGTATTGGCGAAAATAGAGAAGAGTAGGGGTCCAAGGATGCACCTCTCCTGGGCTGTAATGATGCACCTCTCCTGGGCTGTAATGATTCATCTCTCCTGGGCTGTAATGATGCACCTCTCCTGGGCTGTAATGATGCACCTCTCCTGGGCTGTAATGATTCACCTCTCCTGGGCTGTAATGATGCACCTCTCCTGGGCTGTAATGATGCACCTCTCCTGGGCTGTAATGATGCACCTCTCCTGGGCTGTAATGATGCACCTCTCCTGGGTTGTAATGATTCACCTCTCCTGGGCTGTAATGATGCACCTCTCCTGGGCTGTTATGATGCACCTCTCCTGGGTTGTAATAATGCAGCTTTCCAGCACCTATATTCCATACGTTGTCAGTAACAACAGTGGTTTGGACTGGTTCTCTGCCCCCTGGATAGATGAGCAAGAGCATCTATTCACTCCCATCCTCTATAGATGCTACCTCCTTCCACAGAGTCAATATTCAGTCCTGGCTTGTTTGGCTCAGAGGCAGTGCTTTGTCTGTCTATCTGGCTGGCTGGCTGCTCCACAGAGCTGGTAAATATTGGTCAATACTAGACAGGGATACTGATATTTAGTTAAAAAAAAAATCCATTTTCAAAAGATGAAGGTCAATAATAAAACCCGAGGTTATTAAATATTATTTCTTGTCATTACTGTGATTCTGTTCTCATTTGTTGATGATTCTACGTATATGAACATTTCTGTGCATGAAGGAGAAGAAAATCTTGCTTTACCTCAGATACCTTGTGGTTCCCAGTGCCTGAAGCAGGCATTATTTCTCAAGCAGGACTATTCGAAGAAGAAACTGTAGCCCCATGTGCATGGGCCCATGTTCAAGCATCATGTGATGTGCATTGAAGTGCAGCAGTGAGGCACCATCAAAACTATCTGTAGTACAAACATGCTGCACTATGAGCTTCATTGGGTTTGTTCGGGAGCCTGTTGTATATGCATTTCTACAGCACTAAGAAAGATGGGACAAGCAGATTAGAGCCCCACACTGTTGATAGAATGTTTGTTAAATTAGCAGTTCAGGGACACTTTCAGTAATTTCCCTTATTAAAATAAAATTCATGTTATGAAGCCGATTGACACCATATTGGGAGCCACTGTGGAAGCAGAGGTTAATTGAATCCTAATTCACCTTCCTGCCTATATTAATAGAACTATGCCTTCTCTCACACAAAAATGCTATTTCAAACATGTCAGAAACCTGTCCAACTTCTACCCAAACACGTTTACCCACAACTTGAAAAACATTAATTGGAATAACATAAAAATTCTCTCCCTAGATGACCTTGAGAAATAATGCCTGCTTCAGGCACTGGGAACCACAAGGTATCTGAGGTAAACACTGGACATTGAAATAAGACTACTACAGCAAGACAAAACACCCACAAATGTACCTCTGAACTGTACTGAGCACCCATGCTGGGTTTATAGAACAGGGGTATAGACAAGCAGGTGCATGTGATGTGGGAGCATACCGCAATGACATGGCACTGTCATGTTCAGCTGTGGGAGGGGGCGCATCAAGGGTAATGTGCATAATATGTCAAAAGACACAATACACCTATACATAGAGCAAGACATGGCACTGCTTATTGCTGGGGAAAGTGGGTAGAGGATGGGCAGAGAATTACAGAAGTTCAATGTGGGAGGGGAAACTTGATAGCATGCCGATAGCTACAGTCTGTACAGGAAAGGAGAGGAGTTTTACATTGCAATAGAATACAGGGACATAGCCTCCATATAGGGCTGGTGTTAGTGTGCAACTAAATAGAACATGTACACATAGCCATGCATGGACATGGATATTACTAAGACATTCAACCCACAGATGTGTATATCTAGTCATGAGCCCATGAGTGAGGCTATGATTAGAAAAATACTCCACTGAGGATGCAGAGCTGTTACTGCAGATTAACTGCATATACAGCAATGTATCCTGGCCAAAAGTAACATGAACTTGACTTTTTAGGAACAGGTATGCAGAGACTGATACTGTACATCTGTGGTGTGGATAGCCATAATAGAAAGGAACATCACATTTGGTGAAGGGTAGCTGATATTATTTTGCATGCCAAAACAAGGCACAGGGCATTACCAAGGTCAGGAAGCCTGCTCAAGTAAATCTGAGTTGTTCTTATGTTTTTGCCAAAGTTTCCAGGTTTTATCTCTAGTTCCTTTGTAGATCTAGATAACCATGAAGCATGAGTAGCTTTTATTCTTTTGGTTCAGAGGGGTACAAGGCTGCTTAATATTGTTAGAAATGTAGTGTTGAAATAGTGCAGAGTCATCTAGGGAGAGAATATTTATGTTATTCCAATTAATGATGTTCTTCATCTCACTTTGCTGCAGTCCTAACACTTGGGTAGTCCGCTGTCCCAGTCGGCCCGAATACCAAAGTATAAGGCTGACGTCGGTCAAGGCGCATTTGACTGACATCAGAACGTCAGGGTACAAATGCGCATGACCGACGTCATATCCTCAGTCTTTTTTGCCGCATGGTCCGATGCAGAAGCAGTATTGCGAGTGCAGGTTGGCGTTCTGAAATTTTCTGAAGTCGGAGTTTCAGACCGAATCAAAGTTGGCTAAGTACCCGTTGGGGAATATTTTGGTTTTTTCTTGCCTCAGTATTTAACCGGATGTCAGAAAAAGTGAATAACTGTATTTCTTGTGGGAAACAGATACCTCATAGAGATTACCATACATTGTGTATACCTTGCTTAGGGCCTGAGCACGACGTTGTTGGCTGTCGCTCTTGTGCTAGATTTAACAAACGCACTATTAAGAGAAGATTAGATTGTGCCAGGTTAGTTTTTGGGAAGCGTTGTAATTACAACATGCCGTCGGATGCTCCGACGCCCGCTTCATCTAAAAAATGCAAGGACAAAGCAGCGAAGCCTAGGGTGGAAGAACCGTCTGTCCCGGACGTCGGTTCTTTAGAGGGCTCGGTGGAGCCGGTGGTTCTACCAGAAGTTCCTTTGGATTCTCAGGGTGAGACTTTACTGTTACAAGATGTGTCCTCTCAGGAGGTAGGCCAGGCTGAAGGGGCTTCTCAGGTAGCTGTTCTCCCCTCCCTTCCTAAGGTGGTTAGGCCCTCCCCTTCTGTTTCCAAGGCTCCTTCTAGAGGTAGGCCAGGGTTAACTTCAGTGGGGGTTTCCCCTAGTTCTTCAGGGTCTCTGCCTAAGAAATATATGCTTAAAATGGCAGAAGATTTGATTACTATGATTAGAGGTTCTTTACCCCCCCCTGATAAGAGGCCTAGGGTGGAACCTGAGCTTGAAAGTTTTGAGCAGTGTTCGGAGGCTTCTGAGTCTTCGGCTGAAGACTTGCAGGAGTATCCTCCTTATTCTGATTCTGATGTAGATGACTCTACACCTTGCTTCTCCTCCTGAGGATTTTTCTTTTCAGAGACCCTTCATTCCATGAGGGAGCATTTTAAATGGGAAGGTCAAGATTTCTCTGATTCTAGGAAAAGGCTTAGGGAATTTTGTTTCTACCCCAGCATAGGCCTTTAGCTATACCTCCTGTTCTGGATGTGGTAGAGGATGTTTTGCAGAGGCTTCCCTGAACCCTGATTCTTTGCCTCCTGCCCCAGTTAAACCGGACAGGTATTATAGGGTGCCTGAAGCTCATAAGTATCTTTTTAAGAGTCCCAGGGCAGACCCAGAAACTGTTTCTCAGGGCCCTAAAGGTGTAAAGGCTTCTGTTGTTAAAAATCCTGTTCCTTCTGATAAAGAGGCAAGGGCTTTGGATAGATGGGGGAAAAAGGTGTATACTTCTTCCACTTTAGCCATGAGGGCTTTGAATTGCCAGTTTCACATGTTGAAATACCAAAATTATCTCCTTTCACAATTGAAGTCTAAGGTAGATGCTCTGGCGGAAGGTATTGAGTGTAAAGAGTTGCAGGATTTAGTTCATGTTTCTGAACAAGTGGGTAAGCATTCCTTGCAATGTGGTTTTGATGCTGTACAGGCCTCTTCGAGGGTGGCAGCCACTGGTTCTGTTCTTCGCAGGCACGCCTGGCTCAAGGATCAGAATTTAGCTGAACATGTAAAGACAAGAATTTTAGATGCTCCTTTACAATCTGATGTGTTATTTAGTGCCTGTGGACGCAGTTTTAAAGAAAATGGAGGACAAGGCTAAGTCTATGCAGACTGTTAAAGATTTTTTGCAGGTTAAGCCTCCAAAGTTTAGTAGAAATTGGCCTACTAAGGGGTGGACTTATCCTTCTTATGATTCTCAGTCTAGGGGTAGATCTAGACATGGTAGGGGCAGAGCTCAAGGTTCTTTTAGGCCTAGAGCAGGCAGTTCGCCTGCCCAGTCTTCTGGTGAGGGCAGGGGTCAGTCCTTTCGTAAGCAGACCCAATGACTTGCCTTTTCAGCTGCCAGAGCCTTCTCGTCTGGCAGCACCTTTGGGAGGAAGGCTGGCACTTTTCAAAGAAAACTGGAGTGTTATTACCCAAGATAGATGGGTATTGGATATCGTTCACCACGGTTACAGGTTTTATTTCCATACCTTGCCTCCTTTCAAAGGCATGCCAGACATTCCTCCTCTACAAAGACAAGAGGCTCACAAGCAAATTTCTCTGTTGCTCCAGATAGGGGCCATTCAGCCGGTTCCTGTGCCAGAAAAGGGCCTAGGATTTTATTCTCGCCTGTTCCTAGTACCAAAAAAGGGGAACACGTGGAGACCAATTTTGGATTTGTCTATCCTCAACACTTATTTGGACATTCCCAAGTTCAAAATGTTGACGTTACAACAGCTTTTACCTCTGCTGGGCAAAGATCACTGGATGGTAACTTTAGATCTCAAGGAGGCTTACCTTCATGTGCCTATCAGACTCAGTTGCAGGAAGTATCTGCGTTTTCGAGCTGGAAATTCCCATTATCAGTTCTCTGCATTGCCCTTTGGCTTATCTACTGCGCCCAGAGTATTCACAAAAGTTCTGGCTCCAGTTGTAGCTTTTTTCAGGCTAAAAGGAATACAAATCTATCCTTACTTGGACGACTGTCTGATTCTGGCTCAAGAAAAGGACGAGCTTCTTCAGCATCTGGATTATGTGATAGCAGTGCTAAGATGCCTGGGGTATTCTGTGAACGAAATAAAGTCCAGTCTAGTACCCTCTCAAGACATGTGCTTTCTGGGTGTGAGACTGAATACAGCAGCCCAGATGGCCTTTTTAACCCCGGACAAACAAAAGAGTCTATCCCTTTACTTCCATCAACTATCTCATCAGTCCGTGCTGACTGCAAGGACAGTCCTTCAAGCATTAGGGTTCATGGCATCTTGTATTCTGGTGCTTCCCAATGCCAAACTGCATATGAGGAAGCTACAATGGTATCTCAAAAATGTATGGACACAGCACTGCCAGGATCTGGACACTGTCATTCAAATAATACCTTGCATTCAAAAGGAATTTTTGTGGTGGGCTCAGGAATGTCACCTAAACAAGGGACTCTCTGTGACCCGGCCAGAGGCGAGTCAGATTCTAACGACAGATGCCTCAGACATAGCTTGGGGAGCTCATCTGAATGGAAAGTGGATACAAGACAAGTGGCCTGCCAGACTACAGCATCTACATATCAACATGAAGGAGATGTTAGCAGTCCAGTTTGCATTGACGGCTTTCAAGGAGTTACTTCTTCCAGGGCAGGTGTTGATTCTAACAGACAACACAACTGTCATGTGGTACATCAACAAGCAAGGGGGAACACATTCTTATCCTCTATGCAGGCAAGCAATGCTTTTGTGGGACACTGCGCTCAGCTTGCAGCTTACTCTTCAAGCAAGGTTTCTGCCAGGAGCACAGAACTCCTTAGCAGATGTGTTAAGCAGGCAAATCATGGATCCCCACGAGTGGAAACTGGATCTTCATGTATTTCAAAAATTGACAGTGTCATGGGGAACTCCAGACATAGATCTGTTCGCTTCTCCACTAAACCACCAGCTGCCAAAGTTTTGCACGAAAAGTTATCATCACACAGCTTGGAAAGTGGATGCTCTTTCGTTCAGTTGGGAAAATCTTCATGTGTATGCCTTTCCACCTCTGCCTCTCCTCCCAAAGGTACTCCTAAAGGTCAGACAAGACAAGCCAAGGATGATTTTGATAGCTCCAGATTGGCCTCGGCAACACTGGTACCCATTACTGAGGAATCTGGTAAGAAAGCCTCCATGGCCTTTACCTTTAATTCCACACCTTTTGTCTCAGAGGGACGGTCATCTACTCAATGTCAAGCTTCACTCTCTTCATCTAACAGCCTGGCATATTCTCTTTTGAACCACAGCAGGTCTCAACTTCCTCAACAAGTTTTGAATGTGATTACGGAAGCCAGAAGACCTAGTACACGTAAGGTGTATGCAGAAAAATGGAAGAGATTTTTATTTTGGAGTGCAGCAAAGGATTTGGATGTTTCTGAGCCTAATTTGAGTGTGGCTCTTCAATATCTTACTGAGCTATTGGACAAAGGTTTGTCTTTCTCTTCCATTAAGATTCATGCTGCAGCAATTTCAGCTCACTATGATTGTGACCCACCATTGTTTTCTCATCCTTTGTTCAAGCAATTTCTTAGAGGGGCAAAGAATATAAGACCCCCACGAAGAGCTCCTACTCCTGCTTGGGACCTCAATTTTGTGTTGGAGAAACTTACTCTACAACCTTTTGAGCCTGCGGCTACTGCTGAGTTGAAATACTTGTCATGGAAGACTGCTTTTTTGTTGGCCATTACTTCTGCAAGAAGGGTTTCTGAATTGCAGGCCCTTATGGCGGTGGAGCCTTTTTTGATTTTTCATAAGGATACGGTATCATTACGTACTAATCCTTCATTTATGCCTAAGGTGGTTTCTAGTGTGGCTTTAAACCAAACTATTCATTTGCCTACTTTTTAATGCAGATCCCCAAAATAGGGGGGAAAAGATTTTGCACACTTTAGATGTACACAGGCAGTTGCGTTATTATTTAAGCAGGACTAGGGATTTTAGGCAGTCTCAGCAGTTGTTTGTTTCTTTTGCTTTGAGTTCTCAGGGCAAGCCTGTGTCAAAACAAACTATTTCTAAGTGGATTGGGTTTTGCATTGCATTCTGTTACTCCCATCATGGCAAAGAGATTCCAGCTGGGATTAGGCCTCATTCCACTAGGGCTACTGCCACTTCAACAGCATTTCTAAGGGGGGTAGCAACTAAGGATATTTTGGAGGCAGCTACTTGGAGTTCAGTGCATACTTTCTCCAAGCATTACCACCTTCCTCTCTATTCTAAGTCCAGGGCTGGTTTTGCCACTGCTGTGTTGCAGGGCATTTTGGCAGCTCCTGCTTCATTATAGCTTAGCCATCCTCCCTTACCTCTGCTTTGGGATTCTACCCAAGTGTTAGGACTGCAGCAATGTGAGATGAAGAACATAGTACAGTTTTGTACCTACCATAAATGTAGATGTTCAAGATCCACATTGCTGCAGTCCAATTCCCTCCCTCCTTCCCTCTGTGTTTAGGGGTGGTTGTGTGGGTGAGGTTCTATTTTTGTACATTTGTATATATTGTACATATTTTAGGCACAGGAGTGTTTTGGTGTTTTTTGGTTTTGGCCTTATCTTTTTAGGGTCTTCTGACATCTGGGGCAAGAAAAGACTGAGGATATGACGTCGGTCATGCGCATTTGTACCCTGACGTTCTGATGTCAGTCAAATGCGCCTTGACCGACGTCAGCCTTATACTTTGGTATTCGGGCCGACTGGGACAGCGGACTACCCAAGTGTTAGGACTGCAGCAATGTGGATCTTCGAACATCTACATTTATGGTAGGTACAAAACTGTACTTTTTTCAAGTTGTGGGTAAACGTGTTTGGGTTGAAGTTGGACAGGTTTCTGACATGTTTGAAATAGCATTTTTGTGTGAGAGAAGGCATAGTTCTATTAATATAGGCAGGAAGGTGATCATTTAATGTGCTGGGGAGGGTACTGGCTGAGGAACTTTTTGTGGGGTCAGAGACAAGGATCCAATCTAAGATGGTTCATTAGTTTGTTCTATTATTATACCTAGTAGGGGTGAAGATTAGTTGGGTATAGTGAAACATGTTAATATTGGTGACTGGGGTTTTTGTGCTAAGGTTTGACCAGTTAATGTTCACATCACCAAGTATTATAGTTTCATTTTTGTATGGTGCAGGAAACCCAATATAATATTTTTTCAATATTTAGTATGTTATTGCATATATATATATATATATATATATATATATATATATATATATATGGATTCACTTCGGAATCCCAAATTTCCGAAACATCGAATTTCATATGATCGAGACCATATGATCGATGTTTCAGAATGTCGATATTCTGAAATAAATCAAACATTAAAAAAAAAAACTTTTTCAATATTTCTGACCCCCACACACCCCCGCTACTTAAATATGCTAACTCCGAGATTGCACTACAGCGAGGAAAAGGGAAATCACCTGTTCTGCGCTGTATGCAGATCTCCATTCAGAACTTTGAAGTTCTAAAACTTCGATCACATGGTTTCTACCATATGAATTTCATGGTTTTAGGAGATTGAGATTCCAAACAGAACCCATGTATACATATATATATATATATATATATATATATGTATATATATATATATGGATCTACCTGAAAACACCGACATGCAAAAACACTGACAACAAAATCACCGACACCACAAAACCAAAAGTTCAAAACACAAAACATCACATGCCTGACAAACCACAATCCCGACAGTCAACAAACAAAACAAATCCCCTGTCCAAAAAGCACACACACAACACAAGCACACCAAAAACCTTACACTAAACCTTACAAACACAACTATCTATGCACTAACCTTAACCCAAACCCTAACCCTAAGGTCTGTCACTATCACACACTCACCTGAACCGTGCCCTAACCCTAACACACTTAATCCACCCCAACCCTAAAGTCCATCACTATTGCACACTTACCTTACTCGCACCCTAACCCTAAAGTCCATCACTATTGCACACTTGCACCCTAACCCTAAAGTCCGTCACTATTGCACACTTACCTTACCCGCACTCTAACCCTGCCGTCCATCACTACTGCATACTTACACACTACTGCTCGTTTGACATGTCGGTGTTGTCAGCATCGGGATTTTCAACTGTCAGTCATCTCCGTTGTTGATCTTCCAGTGTCGGTGTTCTCGTAGTCGGCGTTTCCAGCTTTTGGCGTTATCAGGTAGACCTATATATATATATATATATATATATATATAACTGCAGGAGACTAAGATCTTGGCATTAGAGAACTGTAGGATGTGACCAGTAAATGGGAGTAGATTAAGTGTACTGGGGAATAGTATAGCAATGACACCCCCTTATTGTTAGTTCTGTCAGTCCTTATTACACTGTAGCTGGGAGGGAGGAATTTTGAGTAGTTTATTGTTGGTTTTAACCAGGTTTCAGTAATGGCAAGGATATCTGTTTTATTATGAGATAGCCAAGTGTGCAATTCTGTAGTTTTGTTTCAGATGCTTTGAAGGTTTACTGTAGTTATGTGTAGTGATTTAAAGCTGATAGTAGAGATGTTTTCTGCAGTGGGAGTGGCGGCAATAGGACCTGGATTGGGATGGATGTTGCCACATCGAATTAGTGTCAAGAAAAGAGATGAGTGGTGTTGTGTGAAAGTGGGTTGTCTGGGAATTGATAATGTGTAGTAAAAGGGAAAGAGTCTAGCTTGGATAAAAAGTAGAATAGTTTGTGTGGAGAATAAATATTTAATAGCAGAGCAATGGAGTTATGTAATATAGGCTAGGGTGTATATCTGAGTAGCTTTCTGATGGGGTATATTGAAGGTAGGTTTCTGATATGTATTTAGTGAGTATCATTCTTAAGTTGTATGAGGGGACTTGTATTAGAAGGGCTAGTAGTAGAATATAATGGAGTAAGAAGAGTATGTAGGTGATGGAGGGGGCAATGGTGATGGTTGGAGTTGTTATCAGAGGTGAGAAGTGAGCAGGGGAAGTGATTGAATTTGATTGGTCTGTTTCAGGAGGGAGGTGTGGTTAAGGATATAGGTTTAGAATTCTTGTGGGTAGTTGGGAATTGGGGGTAGGGTAGGGGAACAGAGCAGGTTGGACCTAACTCTGAAATAAGGATGCAGCAGGAACAATCAGTAAGTTACATAATGTAGTTTATATTCTTTATTTTTCAAAAATAATGGCAAATCTTGAGTAAGCAACAATGTAGGACTTATGTGTAAAGCTTAAATTAAAACTAGAGTAATGTTTGAAAAAAGTAGAGAAGTATATATTGGGAAGGGTGAAAAAAGAGCAGAAAAGAAGTAGGCTGCTTCAATGAGCAGATGGGTGTGCAGGAAATATAGAAGGATGGGAAGAGGCAGATGATTTGGAGCTTGAAAAAGGGATTTAGCAGCTGGAGGCAAGCATGGAGTGCTAGGGCAGCTTGGCAAAAAGAAGCGAGTGACCAATGACTAAACCAGTCTAAACCTAATAGTTTAAGATAAGCGCATACATTGCTAGGTAGAATAGAAAGTGCTAACAGAACTGTTTTGTTTGTAGGATGCTGGTTTCAACAGATCATGGCAAGCACTTTGTAGTTAGTAAGAGTGAATAGGGCTGTTTCCATTGTACAATGAAACTAGTGCACTAGTTACTAGTTAGCTTAGTGCTAATCTATGTAGACTATAAATTCTTAATGCATGCGCTAGGTAACTTGTAAGTGCTTTTGTGTATTCTTGTAAGACATGAACAATTTTGCTTGTATGTAATTTTGCATACTGCTGGTATGAAAAGAACTATATGACCTGTATATAATTATGTGCTGTACGAACCCAGATTATGACTGAAATGTGTGCAAGGACCAGTCTATCTATCTGGCTATCAGGCACAGTAAAAACCAAAACATTAAGAGCACAGATGCAAGATAGCTGGTCACAGTCTAGACATAAGAAGATGACACACACCATTCTTGAAACAGTATGCCTGTCAGATGTAGCCACAGAGGCTGTCACACTCAGCCTTGGCCAGTTCCATATATTCTGTCACTAGTCATCCTCAGGCAACTCCCTGGGAAAAATCCCCAGCCTGCACACCTAGCTTGCTGTAGTTTTATGTCATCAGTGACCTATGAGGGCAGATGGAGTACCATGCCTGCACATGGTCATCATCCAGGTAGTGGGTGCCGTACATTCACACTAGGAGCCATTATCATGGACTTGACTTTTTGGGAACAGGTATGGTAGAGACTGATAAAGTACATCAGTGTCATGAATGGCAATAATAGGAGGGCACATCACGTTTGGTGAAAGGTAACTGATGTGGTATTGCATATCCACTACAATACATCTAATGGCTCCTAATGTGGAACACCCTATTTGCCTATCAGGGTACAAAATTATGCTTCTGTAGTTCTGCACCATCCCTGCCACAGACGGCATCAAGCTCTGAGACCACAATGTTTACAAAATAGTATTTCCACCCTGCCCTTAGAGGATGTGAGCTCTGATTACCCACAACCTGCTGTCAAGTCGCATGGCTACCCCATTCACCTCTGATGACTCTGGTCCATAGTATAGCATTGTGGTTACTTATAACTATGTCCTCTGACATGTGCAAATGATGTAGAATGTGCCTCTCCCATCCCCATAACCTGTGTGGGTAAGGCTATATGTGATGCACAGCATGAATGTCCACTGTTTGACATAGCCTGACTTTGATAATGCATGCATCATGACTGTTTCAACAGCAGTCTTACGCAACATGGTTCACACTACAAATATATTGCTGCAGATACCATGTGACTCATGACATAGCCTGACTTTGATAATGCATGCATCATGACTGTTTCAACAGCAATCTTACGCAACATGGTTCACACTACAAATATATTGCTGCAGATATCATGTGACTCATGACATAGCCTATAGCCTGACTTTGATAATGCATGCATCATGACTGTTTCAACAGCAGTCTTACGTAACATGGTTCACACTACAAATATATTGCTGCAGATATCATGTGACTCACGACATAGCCTGACTTTGATAATGCATGCATCATGACTGTTTCAACAGCAGTCTTACGTAACATGGTTCACACTACAAATATATTGCTGCAGATATCATGTGACTCATGACATAGCCTGACTTTGATAATACATGCATCATGACTGTTTCAACAGCAGTCTTACGCAACATGGTTCACACTACAAATATATTGCTGCAGATATCATGTGACTCATGACATAGCCTGACTTTGATAATGCATGCATCATGACTGTTTCAAGAGCAATCTTACGCAACATGGTTCACACTACAAATATATTGCTGCAGATATCATGTGACTCATGACATAGCCTGACTTTGATAATGCATGCATCATGACTGTTTCAAGAGCAGTCTTACGTAACATGGTTCACACTACAAATATATTGCTGCAGATATCATGTGACTCATGACATAGCCTGACTTTGATAATGCATGTATTATGACTGTTTCAACAGCAGTCTTATGCAACATGGTTCACACTACAAATATATTGCTGCAGATATCATGTGACTCATGACATAGCCTGACTTTGATAATGCATGCATCATGACTATTTCAACAGCAGTCTTATGCAACATGGTTCACACTACAAATATATTGCTGCAGATATCATGTGACACATGACATAACCTGACTTTGATAATGCATGCATCATGACTGTTTCAATAGCAGTCTTACGTAACATGGTTCACACTACAAATATATTGCTGCAGATATCATGTGACTCATGTACTGGATCTCAAGATGTATTAAAGTAGTGAAACATTCTTATGGGTCATAAACATGTTCTGTCATGTTCTATGTCTCTTCAAGTACTGTATTATATGCTATCTCTGTAGTGGTCTGGAGCTTGCCAATTTGAGTCATCATGCATGGTTTCCATACATATAAAGCATCCCCTGCTACACACAGTGGTGTCACCATTATATGTGCCCTGCTAACTGACTGCATATCAATTGTATTTATTGGGCTCAACACCTGCATTCAGGTGTGTCTACAAAGTAGATGACTGTGGGAAGTCATCCCAGAGGAAACACACTAGATCAGGTGTGGTAAATATGAAAATTGTAGTATCTGCCTGGGGTGGTGTATTGGCACATTATACATAATACCCTGGCATTGCACACCCCCTGGCAACTGAGGGAGCAGAAGCCCTTCCTCTTTATGTGTGTGTGTGTGTGTGTGTGTGTGTGTGTGTGTGTGTGTGTATGTGTGTGTGTGTGTGTGTGTGTGTGTGTGTGTGTGGGAGGGGGGGTTAATGTAGGGTTAGAAGTAGGGTTTCGGTTAGTGTAGGTATGTGGTTTATTTATTTTTGTTTGAGTGGGTAGTATGTAGTGAGCTGTGGGGCTGGCCAACTATGCCAGTTCGAGATTTTGAATTTCGTGTTTTCGGGCGTTCGGTGTACTCGCGGTTTGCGCGATATGTGTCGACATTTACGTATTTACTTAAACAGGCTTTCGTGGTTTTAATATAGACCCATGACCCCCACACCATACAAATTTACTGAGCTGCTACTTGTGGACCCTTTCCCAGTTTTCTTCATCCACCCAGAAGTAAGGCTAAAGCACACAGATTACTTCAGTCCTCTTAAACTGAGTCTTGAACAAGGAATCATCTGTTCCCAGAAAGAATGTCACACTGTACAGTTGTAAATATTAAGCAGGAGGAGAAGGTAGTGAATGAGACATGACATGAAAGAGTTAAGTCATGTATGGTAAAGATATTGCCACCTTCTCAGGTGAGTGCCTTATAATCCTTTGTTGTGTGCTAATATCTGTACAATGCACACCCCAAAGTGCCTTATTGCACTTATAAAATGGGCATCTGCATATTTTGTAGTCTGAACTTTATATTTAGTAGTTTACATGTGATAATGGTATATTTTATATTATATTTTTATGTAAAATAGTTCCCTATGGCTAGCCGTCTTATGGTCTCCATGATCACTTGCCTAGTATTATGGGTCAGCTATAGGTGCTTGCATGCTAAAAGCCTGTAACACACTTGCTCAAAAAAAGCAAATGCTCAAACTCCCAGTAGCTCAAGCTCCTGTTTCTGTATAACCTTCCCAACACCTGACCCTATAAAACTCTGTACCCTAAAAGAACCATAACCCTAAAACCCCCAGGCAGTTCCCAACCCAAGTCCTTGCTCCCTTAACTTCAAACTCCACTTCCCTTGCCTAACCCTAAAGTCCCCAATCACTTGCTAAATCTAAATGTCCAGCTAAACCTAAATATCTAACCCATAACTTCCCAAAACATAAATTCTCTGATTACTCCCTAACACCAAAACTCCGTTCCCACTCCCTAACCCTAAAATCCCCCTCCTGCTTCTTCCTCACCACTGTCACAGTAACCTAAATCATACTCAGATAATATGTTGTGGTAAGGGGTGGTAGTTTCTTACTTGAACTGATATCTGAGGTTGAGTATGAGTGGTGGTCTGTACAAGGTAAAAGAAGCCCATGTCCTGGACTTTGAGACAAGTGTTTTTTGAATGCTTGGGATTTGAGCCCTTGAAGTAGATCCCAGGGTTATTCCTATGTTCCTATGCTCCTCTGCCCATTTTAACTAACAGAGAGTTATGCAAGGTTTTACTTTTTAACAATGAGGAATTTTGGTCTGAAAATTGCAGGATAGTTATTTCCGGGGCACCTCCAAAAAACTGTTGTGTGCTAGGGCACAGTCCAATTTATAAGTGAGTGCTAACTACACAATACCTCAACTGAATACTGACAGGCGAATAAGTCCAGATGAGAAGACTTACTTATAAGTAAAACAGTGCTTCATAAACATGTATACTGCTTTCCAGGTAACACAGCCTCAAAAATATTCACAAGTAATTCATTGTGATGGCAGCTCCAAGAACTGAAAGACACATATATACATGCAATAAAGTTCCCCCCATCATTGTAAGTTGGTTTAGCTCATGATATGCTTGTTGTACCATAACATATTCACAAGAGTAATAAATTTAAGTGGTAGGCAACTTGTAGCTTTTATTTAATTGGGTTTGTATTGTATTTTATGTATGTTTTATTTCTATTTTAATACTTTGTATTCATGCAGAGTTTCACTTTAGTGTGTGCATGTGTGTGAGAGTTTACTGTCATTTTCCTAATTGCACTTTGTGTGAACTATCGTTTCTATGAACCATAGAAATGAAAAACACATTCAGTGAACAACACAAATGTTGAATGCAGAAGTGGTGAATGTTCGAATTCGATACAATTCGAACATGCACCACACTTCCACAAATAGAATCAATCTCTGATACACAGTGAACGTGTTTGCAGGGGTAAGCCCAACTGCACCCCCACACCCCCTGCTACTTAGATATACAAACTCTGAGATCGCACTATAGTGAGGGGAAAGGGTACATTTCCTGATCCTCACTATTGTGCGATCTGCATAAAAATGTAGAAAGTCGCAACAGCGAATGCTGTATTGCATTTGCTGTTGTACATTTCTACATTTCAGCATTCATTCTTTCATTTCTACCAAATCTGTCGATTTGGAATAATGTGAATTGCACAAAGACCGAATGCCCACTTGATAGTAAAATGTGTGTGTGTGTGTGTGTGTGTGTGTGTGTGTGTGTGTGTGTGTGTGTGTGTGTGTGTGTGTGTGTGCACGCATGTGTGTGTGTGTGTGTGTGTGTGTGTGTGTGTGTGTGTGTGTGTGCATGTGTGTGTGTGTGTGTGTGTGTGTGTGTGTGTGTGTGTGTGTGTGTGTGTATGTGTGTGTGTGTGTGTGTGTGTGTGTGTGTGTGTGTGTGTGTGTGTGTGTGCGCATGCGTGTGGGGGTCTGCTTTGTTTCATTGAAGCTCATTTCACTGAATTTCATTTCACACTGACTACATTGCTGAAAACACAAATTACTGAAAACTCATTTCACTGAATCTCATTTTACTGAACTGTAGTTAGTATATATGGCACTGTGTAGAGTACTGGAAGGCAAGTAAAAGGTATATACCCTTTTCCCCACTGTAGTGCGATCTTGGAGTTAGTATATATAGTTAGAGTGTGTGTGTGTGTGTGTGTGTGTGTGTGTGTGTGTGTGTGTGTGTGTGTGTGTGTGTGTTTGGTTTATATTATATTTTAACAAAAACTGCAAAAGAATACATTTTAAACAATAGACATGCATAGTTGCAACACCAATGCCTAACTCTCTCCAGAAGACAATATGTGCCTCCCCCACACCCCCCAAAACTAACTACAGTTCAGTGAAATGAGATTCAGTGAAATGAGTTTTCAGTAATTTGAGTTTTCAGCAAAGTGGTCGGGTGAAATGAAATTCAGTGAAATGAGATTCAACTAACAAAGTAGATCTGTGAGTGTGTGTGTGTGTGTGTGTGTGTGTGTGTGTGTGTGTGTGTGTGTGTGTGTGTGTGTGTGTGTGTGCGTGTGTGTGTGTGTGTGTGTGTGTGTGTATATCTATCTATATATATGTGTGTGTGTGTGTGTGTGTGTGTGTGTGTGTGTGTGTGTGTGTGTGTGTGCGCGCGTGCGTGTGTATGTGTCTGTCTGTGTGTGTGTGTGTTTATATATATCTATATATATATATATATATATATATATATATATATATGTATATTCACACATGCATACACACATTGTGTATAGTGTATCTGATAAGCCCCTCAATCATGTCATACTTGTGTAACAAAAGGAACTTTTTAAAAATAACTGCCATCTCATAGTCCTTGAAGCCTAACCAAAGCTTGTATTCACATGTATAAATCACACATGGATTGACCGTAATGCAATACAGGCTTTTAAAAACTGGTATGTACTAAAGAGCTATTGGGATTGGAAGATCGCAGCCCCCTAAAAATTTGCACCAGGAGTGGTTACTCCCTTTGCTTTGCCCTAGCAGTGATACTAGAGTGCATAGTCTAGTCTCGATGCCAAACCAGAATGATGGTCTATAAAAGTGAAATGTCTGTCCTGGGGATGTAAAGTACTACAAGTGTCCATTAACTGGATGATGTCCTTTAAAAGATCTTGAAAAGCTTGGCCATATTTGGGTTTCTAAAAATGCTTCTCAGATAAACCTTCCTGTTTATGGTCTAAAGGAGTATTAATGTCCCCTCCTAGCAATACTGGGGTTGTAATAAATCAACATCCATGATCGTCAGGGAAAACTGAGCCAAAACCTTAGAATCATCCTCGTTAGGACCATAAAAACTCCCCAGAACAATTAGACCTTCTAATGTGAGAACTCTCACTGCTGTTCATCTACCTCCTGACGCTTTCCATGCTGAAATAAGGAACCAGTGAAGCGAGTTATGAATCAGTATTGCAACCCCTTTCCAAGCTGAAACGCAGCAGGTGGCACCTCCGGACCCTCTCCATTTCTTCAGGAATAATTCGAAAAGTTTAAATTTTAGCTTAGTATCCTGGATCAAAACCAGGTCTAAGTTCAACTCATAGGTTCATAGGTTCATAGGTTCATACTAGGCTATCTGCCCGAGGGCATTTACAAGCCTAGCCCATCGTTTTGTGGCTTACGCCACCCCTTTAGTATGGGGAACTATACCCATTATTTTGCTGTGCCTCTGTCGAGCAGTGACACTGAGGTAATCCCTGGGGTATATCTGCGATCTCCCATCCATTGGTCAAGATTTCTCTTGAACAAGGCCAGCGAGGTGCTCTGCCTCACATGTACCGGGATTTTGTTCCACAGCATAGGGAGTCTTTGGGTGATGAATCTATCCCTCCAGCACGTCCTATTAATAGCTGTGTCGAGGTTTAAGTCTCCCGCCCTTGTGGCTCTAATGGATCTAGATTTTTTGAGGTGAAGCATATTCATCAAATCTGGGTTTGACATGGCCTTGTATGTTAGGCAAAGGTCACCTCTGAGCAAGCGGTAAGCGACTGAATAGAGCTGGAGTTCTTTCAGTCGGGCAGCATAGGACAGATTTTTGAGACCCTTTATCCTTTTGGTGAGGAACTTTTGTGGCCTCTCCAGCTGCTGCAAGTGTCGGGTCAGATACATTCCGAATGGGGCATTGTACTCAATCATTGGTCTGATGAGTGATGAGTAAAGGGAGACTATGACCTCCCTTGATCTAGATGAGAATCCCTTCATGATAAGATGGGCAATGTAGAAGGTCTTCCTGACTACTTTAGCTACATGGGTGTCGAATGACAGACTACTATCAACCTGGGTCCCCAGGTCCCTGATAACTTCTTCTGTGCTCAGTGGATTGCCACCTATTTGGTAGCTAGGGGTAACCTTGTTTTTCCCGAAGGGTATGACTATGCATTTTTGGCATTTAACTTTAGGCCGTGGCTCTGGCACCAGTTATCCGTTTCTGTGAGACCCTTCTGAAGGATATCTGTGTCAGATGTGTTTTCTACTATGGCCCAGTTTGCAGTCATCTGCAAACTTTGTCAGCCATAACCCTCCTATGTTTGCTTGTACTTCGGAAAAGTAGATGCCAAACAAGAGTGGGCCCAGGACTGAGCCCTGTGGGACACCACTTGTGACAGGCTTTGAGTCTGACATGGCGCCAGCAACTCTGACCCTGTGGGTTCTGTCACTCAGCCAGTTTGCAACCCATCTTGTGATGTATGGGTTAACATTTAAGCTGATGAGTTTTTCAATGATACCCGAGTGGGGTATTGTATCGAAGGCCTTAGCCAGATCGAGGTAGGCTGTATGGACTGCCTTTCCCTCATCAATGGCTTTGGTGACTGTTTGAAAAAGTCAACCAAGTTTAAAAGGCATGATCTGCCTTTGACAAAGCCAAACTGGGTTGGATCCAAAGTCTGCAAATTCCCTATGTCTTTATTTATGAGGTCCATTATGATCCTCTCCATGGCTTTGCAGATAAGGCTTGTCAAGCTAATGGGCGGTAATTTCCAGGGTCGGTGGAGGCACCGCCTTTGTGAAGTGGGACCACAGTTGCAGTGCGCCACTCCTGGAGTGCGTATCCAGAGGTAAGACTTTGATTAAACAGCTGTCCTAGCTGTGGGTTTAATTCCTCATTGAGTTCGTGGAGCACACAGCCGGGGACACCATCAGGTCCCATGGCTGCTGTGTTTTTCGCTTTGGAAAGAGCAGATCTGACTTCGCGGCTGGAGATGTTCTGGGGGCTGCAATCATATGGTATAGATATCTCTCCTTTGGGGAGGGGAGAAGTTTGCACTGAACCTGTCAGCCAGTATGTTGGCAATGTCTGTAGGATCAGTAATCTTCACATCATTTTGAACTAGTTCTGGGCATATCTGGGAGTTTCCTCCTAGGTTTCTAACATAGCTAAAGAAGGCCTTATGATTGTCTTTTGAGTCTTTAGCTATTTTTCTCTCGAAATTTGCTTTGGATGATTTTATGAGAGCTCTTAGTTTTTTACTTATAGTGATCAAGGGTGTCTTACCTTTTAAGGATTTTGCTCTATCTTGTAGTAGCTTCCTCCTTTTGTTGTAGAGTTTGTTTATGGCTGGGGTCCACCAGACTGGACGCTTGCCTTTGGTACAAAGAGTCTTTGTTTTGCTTGGGATTGCCTTATCCATGCAGTCCTGCAGGTGCTGGTAGAAGGCATTTGTAAGTGATTCAGCGGCTTGAGTACTGTTTTCCCCGATTCGGGGCCTTAAAGGAGACCACACTAGTCTTTAGAAGTGTGAAGTCGGCTTTTGAGAAGTTCTTTACTGTCGTCTTTTTTATTTCAGGTGGGGGTGGGATGAGGACCTCCAGCGAGATTAGTTTGTGATCTGATCTCACCAGTGAGGGGTATACTTCTGGTGTTGAACATTGTGCTCCCATGTTCGTGATGATGAGATCAAGTATGTTATCTCCTCTTGTGGGGATGGTGACTAGTTGTTCCATGGCATTTGAGTTTATGAATTCCAGGAACTTTTGGGCTAGGGTGTTTGGGCTTGAGTAGTGTTCCCAGTCTATATTAGGGTAATTGAAGTCACCTAGTATGATGGTGTTTGGTGATACATTTATCCCCTCTAGTGTTTTCAGGAAGGCCATGTGAGGTTCCTGAGTTTGTGAGGGTGGCCTGTAACATGCTACAATTTGCAGAGCAGTCTTGCCTACGGTTAATTGCACCTGGATGGTCTCCGATGCATCATGCGTTGCCACCAGTCTTGAGGTGTGGGTGTCCTTGATGAATATGGATACCCCTCCTCCTTTCTTGGTATTGTCCGGATTTTGGGGCCGGAACGCATGATATGAGGTAAAACCTGATAGCGCTGGGGTTTCAGACATGGTTGCTGTTTAATGCCTTAGAAAACCCTCTTACATTCCAGGGGATACCATACAGCACTCTCCCTAAAGTGGAATGTGCCAAGAATCCCCTCTTATCAGAACAAGGTGTCATGGAATAGTGACTATTGGTTAGGAACACACTAAAACCCTGTAAAATATGCAAAAACAAAACAAAAGGGAAAGTGGCCGAAAACTGGTATTTAATTAAAAAAACATGCACCAGCAGTGGTGGGAATAAGTGGAATGGCCCAATCACTATACCCAAATAGAAGGAAAAGGAAACCTCAAGTACAGGAAGAGGTAGGGATCATGCCTGGAAACCAGCAATAAATAAAATGGCTGCTGTTCCCTTTCTAGCCCCAGAAAGAGTTAACTACAAAGTACTGAAAAAGGAAGGAAAGATTGGAAAAAAAACTGTAAACATCTGAATGCCTCACCTTCAAAAAAGACATGCCTTAAACAATTACAAATTCACCTGATATTCCATCTCCTTTATGACCCTTCAATCCACAGTCAACTCCCAACGAAGCTATGCAATGTCCATTCTAGCCCTCCCTAGGCTAAGAAAGACAGCACCTTCATGTGGGCAAACTGCCCATCATTGCATGTGCTGCAACCTGTAGCACTGCTAGTCTGACCTGTGACTTTTCCAACAAATCCAGCTTTGTAGGCATGGCATCATCCTCTCCATTTACTGTGTCACCCAGCTCTGTTAGCAGTTCAGACTTGTTGCCAGCCAGTAGATTATGAAAACTAAGGGAGGAAAGCACCAGGTTCTTCTGAGTTCTTAAATCTGAATGACCGTTGCTAGCCAAAAATAGCCACTGTTTTTTTCCCAAGTGCCATCTTTCCTGGGAAACTAGAAGTCAAGATGCTCTTAGACTTCTCTAATGCTAGATCCACCACTGTTGTAGCACAGCACTCAAGTCTGCATTCCATGAAAGGGCAATAACAGGCTGGAACAATGAGTATGCCCACAGTCCATGATAAAGCAATAACAGGCTGTAAAAATGATCTCGCCCACAGTCCATGATAGGGCAATAACAGGCTGTAACAATAAACATGCCCAAAGTCCATGAAAAGGCAATAACAGGCTGTAACAATGAACATGCCCACAGTCTATGATAGGGCAATAACAGGCTGTAAAAATGAACATGCCCAAAGTCCATGATTGGGCAGTAACAGTCTGTAACAATAAACACGCCCACAATATATGATAGGCAAATAACAGGATGTAACAATAAACAACGCCCACAGTCCATGGCAGGGCAATAACAGGCTGTAACAATGAACACACCCACAGTCCATGACAGGGCAATAATAGGCTGTAATAATGAACACTCCCACAGTCCATGATAGGGTAGTGACAGGCTGTAACAGTTAACACGCCCAAAGTCCATGGTATGGCAATAACAGGCTGTAACAATGAACACACCCACAGTCCATGAAAGTGCAATAACAGGCTGTAACAATGAATACACCCACAGTCCATGATAGGGCAATAACAGTCTGTAATAATGAACACACCCATAGTCCATGACAGGACAACAACAGGCTGTAATAATGAATATGCCCACAGTCCATGATAGGGGAATAACAAGCTGTAACAATGAACACGCCCACAGTCCATGATAGGGCAATAAAAGGCTGTAACAATAAACACACCCAAAGTCCATGATAGGGCAATAACAGGCTGTAACAATGAACATGCCCACAGTCCATGATAGGGCAATAACAGACTGTAACAATGAACATGCCAACAGTCCATGATAGGGCAATAACAGGATGTAACAGTAAACACGCCCACAGTCCATGATAGAGCAATAAAAGGCTGTAACAAAAATCAAGCCCGCAGTCCATGATAGGGCATTAACAGGCAGTGACAATGAACATGCCCACAGTCCATGATAGGGCAATAACTGGCTGCAACAATGAAAAGGCCCACAGTTCATGATAGGGAAATAACAGGCTGTAATAATGAACACTCCCACAGTCCATGATAGGGCAATAACAAGCTGTAACAATAAACATGCCCACAGTCCATGATACAGCAATAGCATGCTGTAACAATGAACATGCCCACAGTCCATGATAGGGCAATAACAGGCTGTAACATTGAACATGCCCACAGTCCATGATAGGGGAATAACTGGCTATAACAATGGAAATGCCCACAGTTCATGATAAGGCAATAACAGGCTGTAACTATAAACATGCCAACAGTCCATGATAGGGCAAAAACAGGCTGTAAGAATAAATACGCCCACAGTCCATGATAGGGCAATAACAGGCTGGAACAATGAGCACGCCCAATGCATATGATAGGGCAATAACAGGCTGTAACAATGAACATGTCCACAGTCCATGATAGGGCAATAACAGGCTGTAACAATAAACATGCCCACAGTCCAGGATAGGGGAATAACAGGCTATAACAATGAACACGCCAGCAGTCAATGATAGGGTAATAACAGGCTGTAAGAATGAACATGCCCACAGTCCACGATAAGGCAACAACAGGCTGTAACAATAAACATGCCCACAGTCCATGATAGGGCAATAACAGGCTGCAAAAATAAACATGCCCACAGTCCTTGATAGGGCAATAACAGGCTGTAACCATAAACATGCCCACAGTACATGACAGGGAAATAAGAGCCTGTAACAATGAACATGCCACTGTTCATAATAGGGCATAAACAGGCTGTAACAATGAATATACCTACAGTCGATGATATGGCAGTTACAGGATGTAGCAATGAACATGCCCACACTCCATGATAGGGCAATAAAATGCTGTAACAAAAAAACAAGCCCACAGTCTATGACAGCACAATAATAGTCTGTAACAAGTAACACCCCCACAGTCCATGATAAGGCAATAAAAGGCTGTAAGGATGAAAACGCCCACATTTCTCAATAGGGCAATAACAGGCTGTAGCAATTATCATGCCCACAGTCCATGATAGGGCAATAACAGGCTGTAACAATGAACATGCCCACAGGCTGTGACAGAGTAATAACAAGCCATAACAATAAACATGCCCAGAGTCCAGGCTAAAGCAATAACTGGCTGTAAGAAAGAACACACCCACAGGCCATGATAAGGCAGTAACAGGCTGTAGGAATGAACACACCCACAGTCCATGATAGGGCAATAACATGCTGTAACAATGAATACGCCCACAGTCCATGATAAAGCAATAACAGCCTGTAACAATAAACATGCCCGCAGTCCATGATAGGGCAATAACAGGCTGTAACAATGAACGCACCCACAGTACATGATAGGGCAATAACAGTCTGTAACAATGAACACGCCCAAAGTTCATGATAAAGTAATAAAAGCCTGTAGCAATAAACATGCCCACAGTCCATGATAGGGCAATAACAGGCTGTAACAATAAACAAGCCCACTGTTCATGATAGGGCAATAACAGGCTGTAACAATAAACATGCCCAAAGTCCATGATAGGGCAGTAACAGGCTGTAACAATGAATGCACCCACAGTCCATGATAGGGCATTAACAGACTGCAACAATGAACACGACCACAGTCCATGATAAGGCAAAAACAGGCTGTAACAATGAACATGCCCACAGTCCATGATAAGGCAATACCAGGCTGTAACAATAATCACATCCACAGTCCACGGTAGGACAACAACAGGCTGTCACAATGAACATGCCCACAGGCCATGATAGGGCAATAAGAGAATGTAACAATGAACTCTCCCAGAGTCCATGATAGGGCAATAACAGGCTGCAACAATAAACATGCCCACAGTCCTTGATAGGGCAATAACAGGTTGTAACAATAAACATGCCCAAAGTCCATGATGCAGCAATAAAAGGCTGTAACAATAAACATGCCTACAGTCCATGATAGGGCAATAACAGGCTGTAACAATGAACACACCCACAGTCCTTGATAGGGCAATAACCAGGTGTAAAAATGAACATGCCCACAGTCCATGATAGGGCAATAACAGGCTGTAACAATGAACACTCCCACAGTCCATGATAGGGCAATAACAGATTGTAACAATGAACATGCCCACAGTCCATGATAGGGCAACAACAGGCTGTAACAATAAACAAGCCAACAGTCCATGATAGGGCAATAACAGGTTGTAACAATAAACAAACCCACTGTCCATGATAGGGTAATAACAGGCAGTAAGAATGAACACGTCAATAGTCCATCATAGGGCAATAACACGCTGTAACAAAAAACATGACCACAGTCCACTATAGGGCAATAAAAGGCTGTAACAATAAACATGCCTACAGTCCATGATAGGGCAATAATAGGCTGTAACAATGAACACACGCTCAGTCCATGATAGGGCAATAGCAGGCTGTAATAATGAACATGCCCTCAGTCCATGATAGGGCAATAACAGCCTGTAACAATAAACAAGCCCACAGTCCATGATAGGGCAATAACAGGTTGTAACAATAAACAAGCCCACTGTCCATGATAGGGCAATAACAGGCAATAACAATGAACACGTCCACAGTCCATTATAGGGCAATAACAGGCTGCAAAAATAAACAAGCCCACAGTCCATGATAGGGCAATAACAGGTTGTAGCAATAAACAAGCTCACTGTCCATGATAGGGCAATAAAAGGCAGTAACAGTGAACACATCCACAGTCCATCATAGGGCAATAACAGTCTGTAAAAATAAACATGCCCACAGTCCACTATAGGGCAATAAAAGGCTGTAACAATAAACACGCCCACAGTCTATGATATGGCAATAATAGGCTGCAGCAATGAACACATCCTCAGTCCATGATAGGGCAATAGCAGGCTGTAACAATGAACATGCCCACAGTCCATGATAGGGCAATAGCAGGCTGTAACAATAAACACACCCTCAGTCCATGATAGGGCAATAACAGACTGTAACAATAACCATGCCCAGAGTACATGATAGGGCAATAACAGGTTGTAACAATAAACATGCCCACAGTCCATCATAGGGCAATAACAGGCAGTAACAATGAACATGCCCACAGTCCATGCTAGGGCAATAACAGGCTGTAACCATAAACCCGCCCACAGTACATGATAGGGAAATAAGAGCCTGTAACAATGAACATGCCCACTGTTCATAATAGGGCATAAACAGGCTGTAACAATGAACACACCCACAGTCCATGATATGGCAGTTACAGGATGTAGCAATGAACACGCCCACACTCCATGATAGGGCCATAACACGCTGTAACAAAAAACAAGCCCACAGTCCATGATAGTGCAATAACAGTCTGTAACAATTAACACCCCCACAGGCAATAAACGGCTGTAACAATTAACATGCCCTGAGTGCATGATAGGGCAATATCAGGCTGTAACCATAAACATGCCCACAGTCCATGATAGGGCAATAACAGACTGTAACAAGGAACATGCCCACTGCCCATGATAGGGCAATAACAGGCTGTAACAATAAACATGCCCGCATTCCACAATAGGGCTATAACAGGCTGTAATAATAAACAAGCCCTCAATCCATGATAGGGCAATAACAGGCTGTAACAATGAACACACCCACAGTCCATGATAGAGAAATAACAGGCTGTAATAATGAACATGCCCATAGTCCATGCATAGGGCAATAATAGGCTGTAACAATGAACATGCCCAGAGTCCATGATAGGACAATTACAGGCAGTAACAGTGAAGACCCCCACAGTCCATGATAGGGCAATAACAGGCTTTAACAATGAACATGTCCACAGTCCATGATAGTGCAATAACAAGTGTTAACACTGAACTTGCCCAGAGTCCTTGACAGGCAATAACAGGCTATAACAATGAAAACGCCCAGAGTCACTGATCAGGCAAAAGCAGGTTGTAACAATGAACTTGCCCAAAGTCCATGATAGGGCAATAACAGGGTATAACAATGAACACACACACAGTCCATGATAGGGCAATAGGCTATAACAATAAACATGCCCACAGTCCATGATATGACAATAACAGGCTTTAACAATAAACAAGCCCACAGTCCATGATTGGGCAAAAACAGGCTGTAACAATGAATACACCCATAGTCCATGATAGTGCAATAACAGGCTGTACGAATAAACATGCCCACAGTCCATGATAGGGCAGTAATAGGCTGTAACAATGAACATGCCTGCAGTCCATGATAAGGCAATAACAGGCTGTAACAATAAACATGCCCACAGTCCATGATTGGGCAATAACAGGCTGTAACAATAACCACACCCACAGTCCATGTTAGGGCAATAACAGGCTGTAACAATAAACAAGTCCACTGTCCATGATAGTGCAATAACAGGCTATAACATTGAACATGCCCACAGTCCATGATAAGGTAAAAACAGGCTGTAACAAAAAACATGCCCACTCTCCATGATAGGGCAATAACAGGCTGTAACAATGAACACGCCCACTGTCCATAATATGGCAATAATACACTGTAACAAAGAACATGCCCGCAGTCCATGATAAGGCAATAACAAGCTGTAACAATAAACTTGCCCACAGTACATGATAAGGCAATAACAGGCTTTAACAATGAACACATCCACAGTCCATGATAGGGCAATAACAGGCTGTAACAATGTACACACCCACAGTCCCTGATAAGGCAATAACAGGCTGTAACAATGAACATGCCCACAGTCCATGATAGGACAATAACAGGATGTAACAATAAAAATGCCCACAGACCATGATACGGCGATAACAGGCTGTAACTATAAACATGTGCACAGTCCATGATAGGGCAGTAACAGGCTGTAACAATGAATACACCCACAGTCAATGATAGGGCAATATCAGCCTGTAACAATGAACATGTCCACAGTGCATGAAAGGGCCATAACAGGATGTTACAATGAACATCCCACAGTCCATGAGAGGGCAATAACACTCTGTAATAATGAACATGCCTACAGTCCAAGATAGGGCAATTACAGGCTCTAACAATGAACATGCCCACAGTTCATGATAGGGCATTAACAGGCTGTAGAAATACACACGCCCACCGTCTATAATAGGGCAATAACAGGCTGTAGGAATGAACATACCCATAGTCCAAGATAGAGCAATAACAGGCTGTAACAATAAACACACCCACAGTCCATGATAGGGCAATAACAGGCTGTAATAATGAACACACCCAGAGTCCATGACAGGGCAATACCAGGTTGTAACAATGAACCCACCAACAGTCCATGATAGGGCAATAACAGGCTGTAACAATGAACATGCCCACAGTCCATGAAAAGGCAATAATAGCCTGTAACAAGAAACATGCCTACAGTCCATGATAGGGTAATAACAGGCTGTAACAATAAACATGCCCACTGTTCATGATAGGGCAATAACAGGCTGTAACAATAAACATGCCCGCATTCCATTAAAGGGTAATCAAAGGCTGTAACCATAGATATGCCCAAAGTCCATGATAGGGCAATAACAGGATGTAACAATGAATGTGCCCATAATCCATGATAGGGCAACAATAGACTACAACAATGAACATGACCACAGTCCATGATAAGGCAATAACAGGCTGTAACAATGAAAATGCCCACAGTCCATGATAGGGCAATAACAGGCTGTAACAATAAACACAACCACAGTCCACGGTAGAGGAACAACAGGCTGTCACAATGAACGTGCCCCACAGACCATGACAGGGCAATAACAGGATGTTACAATGAACTCTCCCAGAGTCCATGATATGGCAATAACAGGCTGCAATAATGAACATACCCACAGTTCCTGATAGGGCAATAGCAGGCTGTAACAATAAACAAGCCCACAGTCCATGATAGGGCAATAACAGGCTGTAACAATGAACACTCCCACAGTCCATGATAGGGCAATAACAGGTTGTTACAATGAACATGCTCACAGTCCATGACAGAGCAAAAACAGGCTGTAACAATAAACACACCCACCATCCTTGAAAGGGCAATAACAGACTGTAAAAATAAACAAGCCCACTGTCCATGATAGGGCAATAACAGACTGTAACAATAAACATGCCCACAGTACATGATAGGGCAATAACAGGTTGTAACAATAAACATGCCCACAGTTCATGATAGGGAAACAAGAGCCTGTAACAATGAACATGCCCGCTGTTCAAGATAGGGCATCAACAGGCTGTAACAATGAACACACCCACAGTCCATGATACGGCAGTTACAGGATGTAGCAATGAACATGCCCACACTCCATGATAGGGCAATGACACGCTGTAACAAAAAACAAGCCCACAGTCCATGACAGTGCTATAACAGTCTGTAACAATTAAGACCCCCACAGTCCATGATAATGCAAAAAATGGCTGTAACAATTAACATGCCCAGAGTGCATGATAGGGCAATAACAGGATGTAACAATAAACATACCCACAGTCCATGATAGGGCAATAAAAGGCTGTAACAATCAACATGCCCACAGTCCATGATAGCGCGATAACAGGCTGTAATAATGAACATGCCCACAGTCCATGATAGGGCAATAAAAGGCTGTAACAATAAACATGCCCACAGTCTATGATAGGGCAATAACAGGCTGTAACAATCAACATGCCCACAGTCCATGATAGCACGATAACAGGCTGTAATAATAAACATGTCCATAGTCCACAATAGGGCAATAACAGGCTGTAAAAATAAACATGCCCTCAATCCATGATAGGGAAATTACAGGCTGTAACAGTGAAGACCCCCACAGTCCATGATAGGGCAATAACAGGCTGTAACAATGAACACACCCATATTCCATGATAGATCAATAACAGGCAGTAACAATAAACATGCCCAAAGTCCATCATAGTGCAATAACAGGTGTTAACACTGAACTTGCCCAGAGTCCTTGACAGGCAGTAACAGGCTATAACAATGAAAAAGCCCACAGTCACTGATAGGGCAAAAGCAGGTTGTAACAATAAACATGCACACAGTCCATGATATGGCAATAACAGGCTTTAACAATAAACAAGCCCACTGTCCATGATTGGGAAATAATAGGCTGTAACAATGAACACATCCACAGTCCATGAAAGTACAATAACAGGCTGTAACAATAAACATGCTCACAGTCCATGATAGGGCAATAACAGTCTGGAACAATGAATAGGCCCAAAGTCCATGATAGGACAATAACGGGCTGTAACAATAAACATGCCCACAGTACATGATAGGGCAATAACAGGTTGTAACAATAAACATGCCCACAGTCCATGATAGGGCAATAACAGGCAGTAACAATGAACATGCCACAGTCCATGATAGGGCAATAACAGGCTGTAACAGTAAACATGCCCACAGTACATGATAGGGAAATAAGAGCCTGTAACAATGAACATGCCCACTGTTCAAGATAGGGCATCAACAGGCTGTAACAATGAACACACCCACAGTCCATGATACGGCAGTTACAGGATGTAGCAATGAACACGCCCACACTCCATGATAGGGCAATAACACGCTGTAACAAAAAACAAGCCCACAGTCCATGACAGCGCAATAATAGTCTGTAACAATTAAGACCGTCACATTCCATGATAACGCAAAAAATGGCTGTAACAATTAACACTCCCAGAGTGCATGACAGGGCAATAACAGGATGTAACAATAAACATGCCCACAGTCCAGGATAGGGCAATAACATGCTGTAACAATGAACATGCCTACAGCCCATGATAGGACAATAACAGGCTGTAACAAAAAACATGCCCACATTCCACAATAGAGCAATAACAGGCTGTAACAATCAACATGCCCACAGTCCATGATAGGGCAGTAAAAGGCTGTAACAATAAACATGCCCACAGTCTATAATAGGGCAGTAACAGGCTGTAACAATCAACATGCCCACAGTCCATGATAGCGCAATAACAGGCTGTAATAATAAACACGTCCATAGTCCATGATAGGGCAATAACAGGCTGTAAGAATAAACATGCCCTCAATCCTTGATAGGGAAATAACAGGCTGTAACAATGAACACACCCACAGTCCATGATAGGGCAATAACAGGCTGTAACAATGAACACGCCCATATTCCATGATAGGGCAATAACAGGCTGTAACAATGAACATGCCCAAAGTCCATGATAGGGAAATTACAGGCTGTAACAGTGAAGACCCCCACAGTCCATGATAGGGCAATAACAGTCTGTAACAATGAACATGCCCATATTCCATGATAGGGCAGTAACAAGCTGTAACAATAAACAAGCCCAATGTCCATGATAGTGCAATAACAGGTGTCAACACTGAACTTGCCCAGAGTCCTTGACAGGCAATAACAGGCTATAACAATGAAAAAGCCCACAGTCACTGATAGGTCAAAAGCAGGTTGCAACAATGAACATGCCCATAGTCCATGATAGGACGATAACAGGCTGTAACAATGAACATGCCCACAGTCCATGATAGGGCAATAACAGGCTATAACAATAAACATGCACACAGTCCATGATATGGCAATAACAGGCTTTAACAATAAACAAGCCCACTGTCCATGAGTGGGCAATAACAGTCTGTAACAATGAACACATCCACAGTCCATGGTAGTGCAATAACAGGCTATAACAATAAACATGCCCACAGTCCATGATAGGGCAATAACAGGCTGGAACAATGAACATGCCTATAGTCCATGATAAGGGAATAACAGGCTGTAACAATAAACATGCCCACAGTCCATGATTGGGCAATAACAGGCTGTAACTATAAACATGCCCACAGTCCATGATAAGGCAATAACTGTCTGTAACAATTAACATGCCCAAAGTCCATGATAGGGCAGTAACGGGCTGTAACATTGAATACACCCATAGTACATGATAGGGCAATGATAGACTGTAGCAATGAACATGCCCACAGTCTATGATAGGGCAATAACAGGCGGTAACAATGAACATGCCCAGAGTCCATGATAGGGCAATAACTGGCTGTATCAATGAGCATGCCCACAGTGCATGATAGGGCAATAGTAGGCTGTAACAATGAACATGCCCACAGTCCATGATATGGCAATAACAGGCATTAACAATAAACAAGCCCACTGTCCATGATTGAGCAATAACAGGCTGTAACAATGAACACATCCACAGTCCATGATAGTGCAATAACAAGCTGTAACAATAAACATGCCCACAGTCCATGATAGGGCAATAACAGGCTGGAACAATGTACATGCCCGCAGTCCATGATAAGGCAACAACTGTCTGTAACAATTAACATGCCCAAAGTCCATGATAGGACAATAACGGGATGTAACATTGAACACACCCATAGTACATGATAGGGCAATGACAGACTGTAACAATGAACATGCCCACAGTCCATGATATGGTAATAACAGGCTATAACTATAAACATGCCCACAGTCCTTGATAGGGCAATACCAGGCTTTAACAATAAATGAGCCTATTGTCCATGATAGGGCTGTAACATTCTGTAACAATGAACATGCCCACAGTCCATGATAGGGCAATAACAGGCTGTAACAATAAGCACACCTGCATTTGATGATTGGGAAATAAGATGCTGTAACAATAAACATGCCCACAGTCCATGATAGGGCAATAACAGTCTGTAACAATGAACACACCCACAGTCCATGATAGGGAAATACCAGGCTTTAACAATAAACAAGCCTATTGTCCATGATAGGGCTATAACAGACTGTAACAATAAATGGACACACAGTCCATAATAGGGCAATAACAGGTTGTAACAATAAACATGCACACAGTCCATAATAGGGCAGTAACAGTCTGTAACAATGAACATGCCCACAGTCCATGATAGGGCAATAACAGGCTGTAACAATAAACACACCTGCATTCGATGATTGGGCAATAACAGGCTGAAACAATAAACATGCCCACAGTCCATGATAGGACAATAACAGTCTGTAACAATGAACATTCCCAGAGTCCATGATAGGTCAATAACAGGCTGTAACAATGAACGTGCCCACAGTACATGATAGGGCAATGACAGGCTTTAACAATGAACAGGTCCCCAGTCCATGATATGGCAATAAAAGGCTGTAAAAATGAACATGCCCACAGTCCATGCTAGGGCAATAGCAGGCTGTAACAATGAACACGTCCACAGAACATGATAGGGCAATAACAGGCTGTAACAATGAACACACCCACAGTCCATGATAGAGCAATAACAGGCTGTAACAGTAAAGATGCCCACAGTCCATGGTAGGCCAATAACAGGCTGTAACAATAAAGACACCCACAGTCCATGATAGGGCAATAGTAGGCTGTAACAATGAACATGCCCACAGTCAATGATAGGGTAATAACAGGCTGTAACAATGAACATGCCCACAGTCCATGATAGGGCAATAACAGGCTGTAACAATGAACACGCCCACAGTCCATGATAGTGCAATTAAAGGCTGTAACAATAAACATGCCCCAGTCCATGATAGGGCAATAACAGGCTGTAGCACTGAACATGCCCACAGTCCTTGATAGGGCAATAAGAGGCTATATCAATGAACACGCCAACAGTCCATGATAGGGCAATAACAGTCATAGGTTCATAGGTAGGTACTAGGCTATTGGCCCTGGGGCCTATACAAGCCCAGCCAAAAAGGTACCCTGGCTTTTGCCACCCAAGAAAATTATTTTCCTGTACCACTGTTGAGCAGAGCCACAGAGGTGATCCCCAGGGCGAATTTCCTATTTCCCATCCAGTCATCAAGATTTTTCTTGAAGAGTACTAATGAGAAGCTTTGTTTGATATAGATAGGTAGTTTATTCCAGAGTATGGGATGTCTCTGGGACAGGAATCTATCCCTCCGGCATGTTCTGTTTATTGTGGTGACAAGGTTTAGGTCCCTAGAGCATGTAGCTCAGAGGGATTGGGATTTTTTTAAATGGAGCATGTCCAATAGCTCTGGGTTTGACATAGCTTTGTATGTTAGGCAGAGATCACCTCTGAGTAGGTGATATGTGACAGAGTAAAGCTGGAGTTTTTTGAGACGGTCTACGTAGGGCATCTGTTTGAGGCCAGCAATCCTCTTTGTGAGGTATTTCTGTGGCCTTTCCAGTTGTTGTAGAAGTCTTGTGAGGTACATACCAAAAGGGGCATTGTACTCTATAATGGGTCTAATGAGTGATGAGTAGAGGGGAACAATGACCTCTTTTTTTCTGGATGAGAAACCTTTTGTGATGAGGTGTGCCACATAGAAGGATTTCCTGACTACTGTGGTGATGTGATTATCAAAGGAGAGACTACTGTCCACCTGTGTCCCAAGGTCTCTTATCACACTTTCGGTGTTATGTATACTACCACCTATGTTGTAGTTCATGGGTACAGAGTTTTTACCAAAGGGGATGACAATGCACTTTTTGACATTGAACTTGAGGCCATGGCTTTGACACCAGGCATCTGTCTCAGTGAGGCCCTTTTGTCGGATGTCCACATCGTTAGGAGTTTCGATTATGGCTTCTAGTTTGCATTCATCTACGAACTTCTTTAGCCAAAGACCTTCTGTGTTAGCTTGCAAGTCAGAGAAGTAGATACCAAACAGGAGAGGTCCCAGGACTGAACCCTATGGTACTCCACTTGTCACTGGTCTGAAGTCGGATTTGGAGTCTGCTACTTTCACAGTGTGGGTTCTGTCAGTGAGCCAGTTGGCAACCCATCTCATGACATAGGGATTTATACCTAGTTTAGTGAGTTTATCTATAATTCCAGAGTGGGGGATGGTGTTGAAAGCCTTGGCAAGATCTAGATAGGCTGTGTGAACCACCTTACCCTTGTCTATGGCTTTGGTGACTGCTTCAAAGAAGTCTGTCAGGTTTAGGGGACATGATCTGCCTTTTACAAACCCAAACTGGGTGGGGTCCAGAGTTTGGAGATTACCAATGTCTTTGTTTATAAGTTCCATGATGATATGTTCCACGGCCTTGCAGACCAGGCTCATCAAGCTAATGGGGCGGTAGTTCCTGGGGTCCGTGGTGGCTTCCCCCTTGTGGAGTGGGATAACTGTCGCTGTGCGCCATTCAGCAGGCACAAAGCCTGAGGTGAGGCTATGATTGAACATGGTACTTAGGTGGGGTGCCATTTTGTTCTGTAGTTCATGTAGAACGCAGCCTGGGATGTTGTTTGTTCCCATGGATGCTGTGTTCTTGGCTTTGGAGAGTGTGGTTTTTACCTGTGCAGTCGTGATTACAGGAACTTTGCATTATTCCAGAATAGAGATGGGCTCTTTAGGGTGTGAGAGGGGGGTAAAGTTAGCATTGAACCTATCTGCCAGGATGTTGGCAATATCAGTTGGGTCTGTATATTTAGTGCCATTGTGCTGTATCTCAGAGCAGATCTGAGTGTTGCCATTGAGATTCTTAGCATAGCTATAGAATGCTTTGTGTTTGTCTTTAGAATCAGTGGCGATTTTGTTTTCATAACCAGCTTTGGAAGATTTTATCAGGGATCGTAGCTTCTTACTGAGGCTGACCAGGGAGCTCCACCACTCATGGGATTTTACTCTCTTTTGCAACAGTTTCTCCTTCTGTTGTACAGTTTGTTTATGGCAGGGGACCACCAGATTGGCTTCCTTTTTTTTGGAGGATAGTGTCTTGGTTCTGTTTGGGATAGCACGATTCATGCACTCATGTAAGTGCTTATAAGGTGTAGGATTCAGTAGTCGTAACTGTATTGTCTATCTGCATGGGTGTCATGAAGTTCACCACTTCTGTCTTAAGATGCATGAAGTTGGCTTTGGAGACATTTTTATACCATGGTTTCCTTAATGGGGGGTGGGGGCAGGATGTGGATATCTAGGGTAATTAGCTTATGGTTGGATCGAACCAATGAGGCGTTGACTTCAGGTGTGGAACACCGATCACTCATGTTGGTAATGACTAGATCTAGGATACTGTTGCCCTTGGTGGGGGTGTGGATAAGTTGATCCAGGGCATTGGAGACTATGAATTCCAGAAAGCGTTGAGCAAAGGAGTTGGCACGAGTAATTTTCCCAGTTAATGGTGGGGTAGTTGAAATCATCCATTATTAGGGTGTTTGGTTGAACCCTAATATTTTCCAGTACATCAGGAAAAGAGGAGTGGGAATCCTGGGACATGGTGCGTGATCTGTAGCAAGCTGCAATTTGGATTGCAGTTTTGCCCAGAGTTAGTTGCACTTGGATAACTTTGGCTGCATTATGCTGAGCAACCATACTGGAGGTGTGGATATCCTTAATGAATATGGACACACCTCCACCTTTGGTGTTCCGGTCCAGGTTACATGGCCGAAAACTGTGGTATGAGTTATAGCCTGGTAGTGCAGGGGTGCTCTCTGGAGCCTTGAACTAGGCTATGGTAACAATGACTATCTATCATGGACAACTATCTAACAATGAACATGCCCACAGTCCATGATAGGGCAATAACAGGCTGTAACAATGAATACACCCACAGTCCATGATAGGGCAATAACAGGCTTTAACAATAAACAAGCCTATTGTCCATGATAGGGCAATAACAGGCTGTAACAATGAATACACCCACAGTCCATGATAGGGCAATAACAGGCTTTAACAATAAACAAACCTATTGTCCATGATAGGGCAATAACAGGCTGTAACAATGAATACACCCACAGTCCATGATAGGGCAATAACAGGCTGTAACAACAAACATGCCCACAGTCCATTATAGAGCAGTATCAGTCTGTAACAATAAACATGCCCACAGTCCATGATAGGGCAATAACAGGTTGTAACAACAAACATGCCCACAGTCCATGATTTGGCAATAACAGGCTGTAACAATAAACATGTCTACAGTCCATGATAGGGCAATAACAGTCTGTAACAAAGAACATGCCCAGAGTCCATGATAGGGCAATAAACAGGCTGTAACAATGAGCATGCCCACAGTACATGATATGGCAATAACAGGCTGTAAAAATGAACACGCTCACAGTTCATGATAGGGCAATAACAGGCTGTAACAATGAACACCCCCACATTCCATGACAGGACAATAACAAGCTGTAATAATGAACATGCCATCAGACCATTATAGGGCAATAACAGGCTATAACAATGAACATGCCCTCAATCTATGATAGAGCAATAACAGGCTGTAACAATGAACACACCCACAGTCCATGATAGAGCAATAACCGGCTGTAACAGTGAAGATGCCAACAGCCCATGGTAGGGCAATAACAGGCTGTAACAATGAACACACCCACATTCCATGATAGGGCAATAACAGGCTGTAACAATGAACATGCCCACAGTCCATGATAGGGCAATAACAGGCTGTAACAATGAACACACCCACATTCCATGATAGGGCAATAACAGGCTGTAACAATGAACATGCCCACAGTCCATGATAGGGCAATAACAGGCTGTAACAATGAACATGCCCACAGTTCATGATAGGGCAATAACAGGCTGTAACAATAAACATGCCCACAGTTCATGATAGGGCAATAACAGGCTGTAACAATAAACATGCCCACTTCTCCTTGCGACTCAAAAGATGTTGTCTGTCCCACAAGGGATACTCATAACGTTGCATGTAGCTTAAAAGTCCCTTCATTCTCTAAAGAATCGCGCCATTCCTTTCCTCTTTATAAATAACGCATTTTGCTGTAGTTGGGAGAAACACAAACTTGCCTTTTCCAAAACAAAGTTATTGTCCATGTCTCTTCATCTCCAAACTACCATTTCTGTAGTAGTATAATCAAAAAAGTGGGCTATAAATTGTCAAATTGTCCAGGCATGTTATGACTTCTGTTCCTTGAGATGAAACTATGAGCTCATTCTACCATCCCCCAGGTGTGAAAGTTGGAGGACTAATGTCCCCAGGGTTGAAACTTGGAGGACTCATTTTAACTGGAGCTTGCCCTTTTTTCCTCTATGGTTTCCTATAAAATGGAGGGTGTCATGCCTGCCCCTATTTTTGAGATCATCCATCTTTACTTCTATTTTACGGGCACATAATTGCAGCACACATGTGGCCTGTTTGTTCCCTGACTGAGGTCTTCTAGAATGTGATTTCCACCTGTTGCCAGTTCATCATACCTGTTAGAGACCGTAACTTAGCATCCTGTTTAGCACCGGCTTCTTTAGGTACAGCAATATCTTTGAAGACTACCTATTTTGAATTTTTAGGTCCAAGCACTTCCCAACCAGCTACAGCAACTCCAGATAGAAAATAATGTCCTCGAGTGCCTAAACGGACTGACTAGCCCATTCAGATTATGTAGTCATGCAACAGAACTCTACCCAAATAATTCAAAATTGGTCCAGAGTGTAAATATACTATTTTATTCCCAGGCACATGTCCTGCTCTCTTAAAAAGCTTGTTAGCACAGCTTGTTCTCGAGTGTTACCCCCCAGTGTGTTATGAGAAATGTTGTTTCCAAGTTTCCCTCTGAATGTGAATGGCTAGCCATGGAGCTGAAATCTCAGAAAGAAGGGAATGTGCAATAATTCTTAAAAGTTTTCCTAAATGGAAAATAATGTGAAATAGCAAACGCTCTTCAGAGACAGTAAAAAAACTGCAAAATGCAAACTTGAAAGGTTGGATGAAAGTGAAGGAGAAGATCGAAGCTTTTAAGTCTGCTACTGAATAGAACATCATACTGGGAGATGCTTTTTATATTTTTATTTATTACTTATCTATTCCATTGATAAACAACTGCGAGAAACAGTTGTAGAGGTTCCCCTTTAGTCATGACCCAGTCTAGAAAACAAAAAATAAGGAGTTATACAGCAAGGCATAGACGTTGGTCAATTAATGCATTTATAGAGATTTTACGTCACTATGGCCTCAGAGACATTAGGCAGTGTTTCTAGTTTTTAATGTACAGCAAGGAAAATCTAATGAACTGGCTGAAGTGTATATTGAGTAAGAATACGTGTAGTCTCTGTTATAAAAGTAATACATACTTAGAGATCCATTAAAATGAGGTAAACCTATGAAGAGAAAACACAAGGTAAAAGCAGATGAAAAAAACAAAAATGAAGGAAGAAAGTTAAAAGGTAAATTAAGAAGAAAGTGTTTTACTGAAAGAGTAGAAGATCAAATGAATATACTGCCATCAAACTGATGGAAGTGGAGTGAATCTGGAGTTTAAAACATCTGTAGAAGAATATTTAGTACATAATAGAGGAAGGAGACATAATAGACTAGATGGAAGCGGAGATGAAGTATCTACCTTTGCAAATAGCCACGAC
>NC_056748.1:92481156-92568656 GCF_019279795.1 Protopterus annectens
AAAACCCATCAGAAGCGTTACTTACATGCACAGAGACAAAATCGTGCCGCATGCAAACAAAACAAAATTAGCACTGCTTAGGGTTTTGATTTTGTATTTGTCAAGATCACTGTAATGCCTCATGAGGTTGGGGAATGTGCCCTGTACCTGCTGTTGTATGATTTTGGAGTTGGTATATTTAAGTAGTGGGGGTGTGGTAGGTGCAGAGGGTGGCAAGGGGGATTTCCTCCTGCAAAAATGTTTGGTTTGTGTGCACATTCTGAGATTTTGTCTGTGGGTATGCAGATAATGTTTTTTATGGATTATTTTAAGTCAACTTTTATCATGTGAACATTTGTCAGTTTAGACTTTTTTAAGTAGACCCATATGTATCTTGTCTACTGATATATATAAATATATATATATATATATATATATATATATATATATATATATATATATATATATATATATATATATTTGTGTGTGTGTGTGTCCACGCACGAGTGTGTGTGTGTGTGTGTGTGTATACATATACATAGATGGCAGTAGTTAAACTGATTTAACTATCATGAGGTTAACATGCAGAACACTAATAAAAGACCATCTACATCTCAAATTATCATCAGCTGATTTTTATACTGCTGGAAGATCATTGTCAGTGGAGGAAGAGGAATATACTCCTTCCCAGCTATTGTGCAGCATTGGACTTGGTATAGATAGATAGCATGAGGAGTGTGGGGGGCTGCTACCCCCTACAAAAAATCATTACCTTTGGATTTGTCTGACCAAAGGTTATGCCTTGGTGTTTGCACAGCTTCTGTTGATATTTTAAGTTACAGATGTTTGTTTGATAGTGTATTGTGTATAGACCTTATTATAGTTAGATCAATTTCAGTATAAACATAGTTATATATGTGCATGTGTATATATATATATATATATATATATATATATATATATATATATATATATAAAGAGAGAGAGAGATCCCATGGGTTCAGTGTGCTTCATCGTATCTTTTGTATATCAAACGTTTATTAAGGAAGCTTGCTGTATTGAACTGCCTGTTCATCGCAGGATGCTGACATTTGCTTAGGGGGAATTTCTATGCAGTAGGTAGTGAGATTTTGCCCTTTCCCCACTGTTGTTCGATCTCAGAGTTGGTATATATAATTAGCAGGGGAGGTAGGAGTGCAGCCCCAACATGGGGGTGAAAAGGAACTTGCCCCTGCATAAAATATTGTTTCCTTTTTTTTTCTGATTTATTGAGTTTTGAGCATTTGTGGTTGATGTAGTGTATGCTGATGTAGTGGGGTTGGCTGTAGATATATATATATATATATATATATATATATAAGCACTTTATTATCTTAAAATACTGAATTCTCGAATTTCAGTATCTCAACACAAAAGTGCCGAAAGTGCAGTTGACCGAAACTGCACTTGATCAAATTCAAAGTGTTGAATTCGCCGTTGTGGTGGTGTGGTACATGGGATTTGCTGTGTTTGTAAGGTGCGGTGTGCTGTGGGATATGGTTAGCCTGCCGTTGTGTGGATATATGTGGAGATTTAGGTAAATTATTTTTTTTTAAGGGTTTTGGGTAGGGATTTGAATGCATATGAGTGTGTTGGGAAGTTTTAGATCTAGGTTAGGGTAGGTAAGTAAGAGCGTGAGTGTGTAAGTGTTGAGAGTGGTGGTGTTTGTATGTATGTGGTGTGTGTTTGTGCAAGGGGAGTATCTACTGGTGGGCTTAGTGTCTTTGTGTTTTTAGTGTGACCTCAGAGTTAGTATATATAAGTAGCGAGGGTGTGGGGGGCTTGCCCCCTGCTTATATGTAGGGTAGGTTTGTGTATTTGTGTTGTTGTGTTTGTGTGTGTGTTTTGTTGCTTTATTGTAGTGTGGGGAGGAAGGTGTATGTATTTTGTTTGTGTGGTGGAGAGTGTATTTGAAAGTCGCGATTTTGAATTTCGCCCTTTTGGAGTTTCGATATTGTGAATGTTCGGCTTTATTGTGTTGAGATACTGAAATTATATATATATATATATATATATATATATATATATATATATATATATATATATATATCTATGGTCTATATTATCTCATCGAATGCTTAAAAATGCAAACGATGAAAAATCGACCCCACCCCATGTAAGTGAAAGCTTACAATTTCGAAAGCTCAGAACACACCTCGCCCCACTTAAATATACCAACTCCGAGACTGCACTACAGTGCCGAAAATGGCAAAGTAATGGACACGGCCAAACAAATTCCTTCCCTGGGAAAGAATTCACTTAAAAGCCGCTTCACTATTTTGACTTTTCGTTGTTTTAAGTTCGACCAAGATGCATTCGATAGAATGCATCTTCCGTCATCTAATAGGAACCCTATATATATATATATATATATATATATGTGGATCTACTGTACTTCATTGAAAGAACACTTCCTTGAAAAAAGACAGTAGACCCACATTTACGCGAAAGTGTACTTTTGCGAAGAACATTTCAACGAACCAACCAGGAACACCAAAACAATATTTTTGCAGCAGGGGGGGGTGTATACACACACACACACACACACACACACACACACACACACACACACACACACGCACACACACACAAAGGAAGACATTTTTAGAGCCCCTGATCTCACTGTTTCACTGTTGTTGCAAAAACATCTGAAAACAAGTTATGTAGTTCAGTCTTTCTTTCCAGATGGTCATAAGTTGTACTTTTATGTATCAAATTCTCTTTCTGAGGAAGACATACTGCTTTTTTTCCCAGAGGCTGACCGTATTGAGGGATTCAGAAAACTGCTACATTTGACGTAGAACCTTCATCTATCCTTGATTTACTATTCCTGCAGAAGTCCAAGGAATCTTCAAATCATATATATTTTTTTACACTAAGTACATAGGTCTTATTCCACCACTTTGTTAGAAAATTTTTTGCTATTTAGTCAAGAAAAGACTTTATACTTAAATGCATTCTTATTTCTGTAAATTTCCAAGACAGAAACATGTCATGATTCCCGTCAGACATATAAGGCATGCATAAACCATTTTTTGTTACGTAGCTGTCTGTAATTATACTGAGCAAACGGCTGTGTTGATAGGCTGACAAGGCAGCCGGTGTGTAATGCAAATCAAATATAGCAAGTGGAAAGAGAGCGAGATGGGTGCTGTTTCTGTAGTTTTATTGGCCACTAGGGGTCATTTCCATAACTCCTTCATTTGTCCTCAGAGGAGTGGTTTAAGGCAGTAACTTGTAGTTTATTGGCCATTTTGGGTCATTTCCTGTCTTTTCCAGCCCCCTGCTATAAAGCACGCTTTAGCGCGCATTAGCGTGATTTAGCGCGGAGTTGCCACTGTTGCACACTAGGGCAGCTCCGGTTAAGCAGGTTTAAACTATTCGGGCTACCTAAAGTCCACTCTTCAAATTTTCCCTTAAAACTACCTTCCTCGAACTATACTACTGATCTAATCAGCGTATCCTATAATTAAAAAGATCATCTCTACTTGACTCCAAGTAGACTATTCTCTATCTGTTAAACGTAGCACTTGCTCCTACAGTACTTATTACCTTGATACGGCACTCTTGTCATAGATAGTACCCCAAAAAGGCAACCCCCCATTTCTCGGTCACCCACGTCCCCCGGAATCTTATTTAAAGGTCTATTCCTTCTAGCATGTCGAGGGATCAGTTGCTAGTGTCCTCTCCTGCTCAGCTGGTGAACCTGGGAATATTGAGGCAATGTTACAATTGCCTCATGTACTGAACAACCCTCTCCTCCTCCCACAAAACACAAATACATGCGAGAGATGCAACTATACGGCCAAACTGGAGGCTGAGCTCTCTCAACATAGGACTGGCAAGACCAGTCAGGAGGAGAAGGTTACCACACACACTATAGACCCAGTCTCACATAGTACCATTACAACCTCAAATCATACACATAAACACACAAAGACATACTCGGAGGCTCTGATCAAAAATCTACCAAAACAGCAGAGGCCACCAAAGCAGACACCCAAACAACCACCACCTCAGAACACAACACCTGCAACACATAGACCTCACAGTCAGAGTGTCAAACAGTCACAGCCCTTAAGGCCAAACACAATGCCAGACACACTAGTCATTGGTGACTCCATAGTCAGACACACTGACATCCCGCTCACCAGACTGAGTAAGGAGAAGGTCACAGTAAGCTGCCTGTCGGGCGCTAGAATCCGCCACATAACGCAAGCACTCAGGTCTCTCAACAGCAGGTACAAATATGACTCAGTCATTGTCCACGCTGGTGTAAACGACCTGAGACATACCTCCTTGGACTACATGAAAAGAGACATTGAGGAGCTCTCTGATTATGTAGCCCAGGCAGGTATGACCCTGACCTTAAGCAGTATCCTACCTTCACCAAGAATGATGCCACAATACAGAGATTAGATGATCAGCTTTAACAATTGGCTTAAACACTGGTGTCATTCAAAGGGGATCCAGTGTCTGTCTGCCTGGGATGACATGCTGGACAAGCCACGCTGCTTCGCAAGGGACGGCTTGCACCTGTCACCCCTGGATTCGGATATTGGCAAAGGCTCTTGCCACCCCATAGTGCCTTTTTAGGCAAGGCTCAAATTCTAGACCTACCACCCTAGAACACAAAAAAGGAAAAAATCTAAGGGTAATGCTGCTCAATGCCAGAAGTCTAAATCTCAAAATGCACGCACTCGAGGCCCTTCTCAGTATGGAGAACATCGATGTCTGTGCTGTGACAGAAACCTGGTTCAAGGCTCCTGAGAGCACCCCAGCGCTATCAGGTTTTACCTCATATCATGCGTTCTGGCCCCAAAATCCGGACAATACCAAGAAAGGAGGGATATTCATCAAGGACACCCACACCTCAAGACTGGTGGCAACGCACGATGCATCGGAGACCATCCAGGTGCAATTAACCATAGGCAAGACTGCTCTGCAAATTGTAGCATGTTACAGGCCACCCTCACAAACTCAGGAACCTCACATGGCCTTCCTGAAAACACTAGAGGATAAATGTATCACCAAACACCATCATACTAGGTGACTTCAATTACCCTAATATAGACTGGGAACACTACTCAAGCCCAAACACCCTAGCCCAAAAGTTCCTGGAATTCATAAACTCAAATGCCATGGAACAACTAGTCACCATCCCCACAAGAGGAGATAACATACTTGATCTCATCATCACGAACATGGGAGCACAATGTTCAACACGGAGGTGTACCCCTCACTGGTGAGATCAGACCACAAACTAATATCGCTGGAGGTCCTCATCCCACCCCACCTGAAATAAAAAGACCACAGTAAAGAACTTCTCAAAAGCCGACTTCACACTTCTAAAGACTAGTGTGGTCTCCTTTAAGGCCCCGAGCCGTGGAAAACAGTACTCAAGCCGCTGAATCACTTACAAATGCCTTCTACCAGCACCTGCAGGACTGCATGGATAAGGCAATCCCAAGCAAAACAAAGACTCTTTGTACCAAAGGCAAGCGTCCAGTCTGGTGGACCCCAGCCATAAACAAACTCTACAACAAAAGGAGGAAGCTACTACAAGATAGAGCAAAATCCTTAAAAGGTAAGACACCCTTGATCACTATAAGTAAAAACTAAGAGCTCTCATAAAATCATCCAAAGCAAATTTCGAGAGAAAAATAGCTAAAGACTCAAAGACAATCATAAGGCCTTCTTTAGCTATGTTAGAAACCTGGGAGGAAACTCCCAGATATGCTCAGAGCTAGTTCAAAATGATGTGAAGATTACTGATCCTACAGACATTGCCAACATACTGGCTGACAGGTTCAGTGCAAACTTCTCCCCAAAGGAGAGATATCTATACCAAGCGATTGCAGCCCCCAAACATCTCCAGCGCCCAAGTGAGAACTGCTCTCTCCAAAGCAAAAAACACAGCATCCATGGGACCTGATGGTGTCCCCGGCTGTGTGCTCCATGAACTCAATGAGGAATTAAACCCACAGCTAGGACAGCTGTTTAATCAAAGTCTTACCTCTGGATACATACCCAGGGAGTGGCGCACTGCAACTGTGGTACCACTTCACAAAGGCGGTGCCTCCACCGACCCTGGAAATTACCGGCCCATTAGCTTGACAAGCCTTATCTGCATAGCCATGGAGAGGATCATAATGGACCTCATAAATAAAGACATAGGGAATTTGCAGACTTTGGATCCAACCCAGTTTGGCTTTGTCAAAGGCAGATCATGCCTTTTAAACTTGGTTGACTTTTTCGAAACAGTCACCAAAGCCATTGATGAGGGAAAGGCAGTCCATACAGCCTACCTCGATCTGGCTAAGGCCTTCGATACAATACCCCACTCGGGTATCATTGAAAAACTCATCAGCTTAAATGTCAACCCATACATCACAAGATGGGTTGCAAACTGGCTGAGTGACAGAACCCACAGGGTCAGAGTTGCTGGCGCCATGTCAGACTCAAAGCCTGTCACGAGTGGTGTCCCACAGGGCTCAGTCCTGGGCCCACTCTTGTTTGGCATCTACTTTTCCAGTACAAGCAAACACAGGAGGGTTATGGCTGACAAAGTTTGCAGATGACTGCAAACTGGGCGCCATAGTAGAAAACACATCTGACACAGATATCCTTCAGAAGGGTCTCACAGAAACGGATAACTGGTGCCAGAGCCACGGCCTAAAGTTAAATGCCAAAAATGCATAGTCATTCCCTTGGGAAAAACAAGGTTACCCCTAGCTACCAAATAGGTGGCAATCCACTGAGCACAGAAGAAGTTATCAGGGACCTGGGGACCCAGGTTGATAGTAGTCTGTCATTCGACACCCATGTAGCTAAAGTAGTTAGGAAGACCTTCTACATTGCCCACCTTATCATGAAGGGATTCTCATCTAGATCAAGGGAGGTCATAGTCTCCCTTTACTCATCACTCATCAGACCAATGATTGAGTACAATGCCCCATTCGGAATGTATCTGACCCGACACTTGCAGCAGCTGGAGAGGCCACAAAAGTTCCTCACCAAAAGGATAAAGGGTCTCAAAAATCTGTCCTATGCTGCCCGACTGAAAGAACTCCAGCTCTATTCAGTCGCTCACCGCTTGCTCAGAGGTGACCTTTGCCTACCATACAAGGCCATGTCAAACCCAGATTTGATGAATATGCTTCACCTCAAAAAATCTAGATCCATCAGAGCCACAAGGGCGGGAGACTTAAACCTTGACACGGCTATTAATAGGACGTGCTGGAGGGATAGATTCATCACCCAAAGAGTCCCTATGCTGTGGAACAAAATCCCGGTACATGTGAGGCAGAGCACCTCGCTGGCCTTGTTCAAGAGAAATCTTGACCAATGGATGGGAGATCGCAGATATACCCCAGGGATTACCTCAGTGTCACTGCTCGACAGAGGCACAGCAAAATAATGGGTATAGTTCCCCATACTAAAGGGGTGGCGTAAGCCACAAAACGATGGGCTAGGCTTGTAAATGCCCTCGGGCAGATAGCCTAGTATTAACCTATGAACCTATGAACCTATAAATATGATTGATATTTTCCCATCCTAATTACCTGCTGTGTGCTTAAGGACTTTAATGCTTCACTGTCACATTTCAAATTACATACTTCATGGGTTTGGAAATACGGAACAATACATCTTTGTACCTCATAGTCTTTGATCTCCCAAATGTGATGCCATTCTTATTGGAAAAATGAAAAAATATATATCTGTCAGTTAAGCAGGCATTGTTGGATGACCCACAAAGGCAGAGTAATTCTCAGTGAGTTTATCACAAGTGAACAGACAGATGCACACACACACACACACAAAGACATGCACACACATGCATGCACACACACACATATGCACACACGCACACACACTGATGCACACACGCACACACAAAATACACAAACACACAATACATAGACATGCACTCACACACAGACACAGACACACACACACACACACGCACCTCACACAACACACGCGCATACTCAAAATACACAAACACACAATACACAGACATGCACTCACACACAGACACACACAGACACACACACACACACACACACACACACACACACACACACACACACACACACACACACACACACACACACACACACACACACACACACACACACACACACACACACACACACACACACACACATTACTTCATGTTGCATTTATACTTGATTATGCCATTAGTAAGATTTATTTTAAAAGAAATGGATATACTTTATTTCAAGGCAGACTATCTCAGCATGTGCACACATTTTCTGAAGGGTGTCACCATTCTGCATGCACAGCTTTAGGATGTATCAGCATATGTACATATGTTTATAGCTATGTTAATGACATGATGACAAAATGCATTTGTATGTTACTATGTCTGTATGCATCCTGCAATTAGTTGACTATCCATGTAGGATTGATTTCTCTGCCCTGTACCTACTGAATGTCATGATAGAAACCTGCACCCCCATGACCCTGAATTATATTAAATAGATAATCAGAGAATCACTGTCTGTGGAGGATACTTGAATCTCTAAATAATTGTAAAAAATCTGCTGGCAAAGCCATCAGAATATTTATTTTGTTCTGTAGACTGATTAGCTACATTTTAAATTTGTTTTATTTGCAATTATTGGCAAGTGCACTGTTATTCTTTGCAATCTGTTTGTGCTTTTCTGTGCATTTTAGATTTTTTCTGATTTGTTTGCAGTTAAAAGCATTCTCTAGAGTCTCCTTGCTTCTTTATCTGTTTAAAACTTTCATTTAGTGGCTACAGTTAGTAGATGTAATAGTTTCCCACCCCCTTCCTATTGTTGTCTTGTTCTTGTACTTGGTGGCTTTGCAGTTGCCTGCCCATATTATATATTTGATCTGGGACACTCCTCCCAGTCTAGTCTCATTAGTTCATTCTACCTAACAGAGAGAGAACATTTGTGAAGGCCAACCCACTTATATTCTTAACCTTGAATTAACTTCTGTTCCAGCTTTCTCCTTTTCCACTTTACTAAAAAAAAAAAAAAAACATTCTAAGCTTGTCCCCCCCCTTTCCTGTAACAAGTCTAGTCCAGATACAGATTTGCAGTATCCAGGACTGTTTGTAAGCTCCTGAGCCCCCAAGCCTTTCTGTGCTGGAGGGAAGCCTTCTAGTTTATCAGTGGGAGGGGTAAGCACTAGGTAACCTATCTACCACATAAGGAGTGGTTTCTGGCCCAGAAATTGTAGTTATTGCCCTTTTGGACAGTTTTTCCATCTCTCTCAACTTTCTGATTTAAAAGCCCACATTTGCACTTGCTTCCCCCTTTCCTGTAACTATAGTCCAGATGCAGATTTGCTGTATTGATTCAGGGCCGGTGTTAGCATTTTGGGGGCCTGCTGCAAATTTCAGGTTGGAGGTCCCCCTAGGCACTTCCAGTGTAAGTATCACTCTACCATTGCCACCCATCCTAAGCAACCTTTTAGTTCATGCTGCAAGCTTTTAGGAGTAGTACACACAGTCTGACCTGTAGCTACAATGCCCTTTCATTACAACAGGTCAGTGTACCACACTATGTTGGCCCATCTCACAAAGGAATGTTCACAGTTACTGGCATTTAGTTGCAACAATGATACATCACAACAACTCTATGTAACTGTTTGGACTTGGGTGAAATGGCACCCTAGGCCTACTGTTTCAGACCAACCCCCGCACACACATATACCCTCCAGTCCTCCCCTCTGTTTCTCCCCATATTGGGCTCTCTATACATACACATTACTTTTTTCCTTTCTTTTCTCACATTTTGCCTTATTCTTCAGCTTTTTCAAAACACCATAACTTTCTATATGCTAAGAAGTGCATTGCTAAGTTTTTTTTTTCCTTTTTACACAACCTTTTCATCCAATGATGGCATAAACAAAAATTGTGATCAAAGGTAGAAATTCAGTGTTTCTGTTTAGCTTTAGTTTTTCTGGCATCCTTTTAACACACCTTTCCTAACCAACACATCACTGTAAAAATCATTTAGGAAATAGCACAAAACAGACAGGACCCAAGAAGCCATATAGATGCTCTGGTATGCACTTTAAATCATTTTCCCAACCTTTTAATCCAGTGGTGGCCTAAACTAAAATCACTAGTGAGAAAATAATTTCAATCTTATTTTTATTTTTTGTCTTTCAAGGAAGGTACTAAGTTGTGCCCAAGGCTAAATGGTCAAAGCTGACAAAATAATAGCTCATAATAAACTAACAAGTTAGTTGTTCTGAGGATGAACAGGTCTATCCTAGAATACTGCCTGCCTCCCTAACCTCCCCCCAAAAAAGTCAGTCACTGCCTATGTAACCAACTGGTATTAGATTGAGATGAAATAAGAGGTGCAAACTGCCACAGTCATGTATTTCAAGAAACTGCTGACATACATATACATAGCATGCCTCCTCACTCCTCACCCATAGCCACCAAAGACAGCCACCGGTATACATTCCTTGATGTATGATTGTGAGGAAAGTGCAAAATAATGATGACAGCAATGTATTGTACTTCGCTGCTCCAAGACAGTACTCTGCCCCTACAGAATTTGTAGTAACCTTTTTTATACACCTGTGAGGGCTATCAGAAAAGTAAGACAAACATTAACCACACTATCCTTAGGCCAAACATAAGCAATACTTATCTCCTGTGCACACCTCTAAGGTTTCACTGTTATGAAAATTAAATAAGTAGTAACCACACAATCCCCACCCCCCCACACATACATAAGCTACAGTAGTTTTCTGTAGACACATATCTAAGCAGGGCTGGTTTTAGAATGGGCGTAGTTGAGAGCAGTAGTGGCCATTATCAGTTTTATCCTAATAGGGCCATATCACAGCCATGTTCATGTTAAAGACCATAATCAGAAAATGAATACGTTTTTTTCTACTCATTTTTCCCCAACCAGCAACAGCTTTTGTGGGGCACCCCACACAGTCAGGGATGATTAAGAGATCCTCCCGTATCCATTTATACAGTCTAGAGATTATGGGCCACCAAAATCCTAGAAGATCTAAGTGTCTGCATGTTTTATGATATATTTTATGCCTTACTTTTGAAATATAATTACTTGTTAGCTGTATTTTTACTGGTACTCAGAAGAATAATGTATGTGTCCTAGCATCACTGGGTATGTGCACAGATAAAAATCAGTGATATTGTTTTACAAAGACACACACAATTATAAGCCATAGCAATATTAGTTTTATAATTATTTCAGCAAATAGCGATACCCTGTGCAACACTGATGCTCCTACACCACATCAGTGACTTGTGTTTAGCAGTCATCAAACAGCAGCAGGGGTAAGTCACTTATTTAGCTCATGGAGGAGTAATGCATACTTGTCACTGTCCCTGATTTCACAGACCTGTCACTGTCCCTGATTTCACAGAACTGTCACTGTCCCTGATTTCACATACCTGTCACTGTCTCTGATTTCACATACCTGTCACTGTCCGATTTCACACACCTGTCACTGTCTCTGATTGCACATACTTGTCACTGTCCCTGATTTCACGGACCTGTCACTGTTCCCGATTTCACAGACCTGTCACTGTCCCTGATTTCACATACCTGTCACTGTCCCCGATTTTGCATACCTGTCACTGTCCCCGATTTCACATACCTGTCACTGTCTCCGATTTCACATACCTGTCACTGTCCCTGATTTCACATACCCATCACTGTCCCTGATTTCACATACCTGTCACTGTCCCTGATTTCACATACTTTCTCTGATTTTGTTCATACTTTTGCTCTATCTTTTGTAAAAACTTTGATTTGCTGGTAAATCATTCAACATTACAGTCAGTCAATAAATCCAGACATCAGAGTTTTATAATTATTGTCCAAAAAAATGCATGTTTATGCAATAGCTGTTATTCTATTGACTTTTTAATTGAATTAGAGTAATATTTAAAGTGTAGTCTTGATTCTGAGACTTTATTCTGCTATTATGTTTGGCACCAAGATGAATTCTTTCACAAAGAAGTTGAGAGTTACAATATTGAGTTTTCTGCCAGTATTTATAAACCTCCATGAAAGAGAAAACTATCCCTGAGGAAGGTCTGCACTGAGATTGGTCACTCTGGGCTATTGATCTCTCCAGTGCTTACCCTGCTCGTGTACATTATCAGCTTTATCCTGAAAGGGTCATATCTCAGCCATGTTCAGGTTAAGGAGGGTGGCTTAATGGCTAAGGTGTTTGCCTTACAAACACAAGGTGCAGGGTTTGAGTCTCACAAGGGATAATTGGCTAGGCTTAAAATGGCTCGGAAGGGCAGTTAGCTTAGTACTAAACTATGAACTATGACCATAATCATGAAATTAATACATGTTTTAATCCTTGTTTTTATCCAACCAGCAGCAGCTTTTGTGGGGCCCCCACACAGTCAAGGATGATTAAAGGGCCCCCTGCAGCCATGGGTATTGCAGGTACCTAATGCTGGCTATGTTGTTAGTTTTAGTGGAGATAATGTCCACCAGCAGGGTTTGTGACACTACATCAGTGGTAAAATATTAATGGAATTGTGAAGCCTGTTATGCGATAAAACACTGCTACTATAACCGGAGATATCTTTGAATTTTAAAGGAGACACAAATACGAGTTATTATCCACCTGGTGTCTTAAATATACAAGATTGCTGTACTAGCTTTTATTGGTTTGACAGACATGTTACAAAATATCAGGATAACATAACTTGTTGTGGTTGGGGGCCCCCAGCAACCACAGGGTTCGCTGGTGCCTAAAGCCGGCTATGATCCAGGACTGTTTGTAAGCTCCTGAGACCCCCAAGCCTTTCTGTGTTGGAGGGAAGACTTCTAGCTTATCAGTGGACGTGGTAAGCACTAGGTAACCTATCTACCACATAAGGAGTGGTTTCTGAGCCCAGCAATTGTAGTTATTGGCCCTTTGGGCAGTTTTTCCATCTCTCTAAACTTTCTGATTTAAAAGCCCGCATTTGCTCTTGTTTCCCACCTTTCCTGTAACTAGTCTCATCCAGATACACACTTGCTGTATCCAGGACTGTTTGCAAGCTTCTGAGTGGTGTCAGAGCCTGCTCTTCAATTTTTCCCTTAGATCTACTAGTTCTCTCCTCTCCTGCACTTATACTAGCTTATTAGTCTAGCACTTTACCAGACTTCTTGTAGCAATTATTGTAGCACACAAGGAAACAGCTCTAGTACTTTTTATCAATGCCTACCCCGCCAGGCATGTCTAAAGGTCAGTTCCCTGTGCTTTCTCCTATTAACCTGGTGAACTTTCTGAGGCAATATAGCAACTGCCTCATGTGCACCAACAACCCTCTCCTCTTATCTTCCAACACTCAGACTTGCGAGAGATGCACTTATATATCCAAACTGGAAGCCACACACTGTCCAGCCAAGACCGGAATAGCTGGTCAAGAGGAGAAGGTCAACACTTGCACAACACCATATGGAACACATAGCCCTCCAGAACACACACCAGCACTGCCTTCACATAAAAACACAAACCACACACCCACCTTCATGGAGGGTATCAATAAAAATCTACCCAAGCAGCAGAGCCCTTCAAGGCAGAAACACACTCAATCACCACAACACAACACTAATCATGAGACACATAAATTTCCTAAACAGTGAGCCACTCAACCAAAGCCCCTAAGGCAAAACAGCATGCCCAACACACTAGTCATGGGTAACTCAATAGTGAGGCACACTGATGTCCCACTCACTAGGTTGAATAAGGAGAAAGTAACTGTCTGCTGCCTGTCAGGTGCCAGGATCCAACACATAACGCATGCACTCAGGTCACTCAACAAGAGGCACAAATATGACTCTGTCAATTGTACACATAGGTGTGAATGTCCTGAGATGTACCTCCCTGGACTGCATGAAAAGAGACATGGAGGAGCTCTCAGATTATGTAGCCCAGGCGGGTATGACCCTAGCCCTGAGCATCATCCTACCATCACCCAGAATGATACCACAGTACAAGCAGAAAATGATTGATTTCAACAATTGGCTAAGTTTCTGGTGCCATTCTAAGGGGATCCAGTATCTGTCTGCCTGGGATAACATGATTGACAGACCTCGATGCTTTGCCAGAGATGGCCTGCGTCTGTCACCCCTGGGCTTCCGGATACTGGTCAAGGCTCTTGCCAACCCTATAGTGCCTTTTTAAGGTGGTGTCCCAAAGGCCAAATTACCACTGTAACAGCTACAAACAAATGCAATCTGAGGGTCATGTTGCTCAAAGCTAGAAGTCTAAATCTCAAAATGCACTCGCTCGAGGCACTCCTTAAAATGGAGAACACCGACATTTGTGCTGTAACAGAGACATGGTTCAAGGCAGCAGAAAGCACCCCTGCACTACTAGGCTATAACTCATTTCACACCTTTCGGCCCCAGAACTTAGACCGAAGCTCCAAAGGCGGTAGTGTCCCCATATTCATAAAGGATGCACACACCTCCAAACTGGTGAACCCACCATAACGTATCAGAGATACTTCAGGTGCAGCTAACATTGGGTAAGACAACAATTCAGGTTGTAGCCCGCTATAGGTCCCCAACCATGCCCCAAGACTCGCACTCCACGTTCCTAAGCACCCTGGGTCCAACCTAACACTCTCTTGTTAGGCGAATTCAACTACCCCTCCATTAACTGGGTAAACTACTCATGTACTAATACACTTGCCCAATGTTTCCTGGAGTTCATTAATTCCAATGCCCTGGACCAGTTCATTCTTACCCCCACTAGAGGTAGTGACATCCTTGACCTGGTCATTACTAACATGGGCGACCGTTGCTCTACACCAATAGTCAGCTCCTCCCTGGTTTGATCCGACCACAAACTATTCACCTTGGAAATCCACCCCCCCCCCCCCCCACAGCAAAGGTAACCACCATGAAAAATTTTCCAAAGCTAACTTTGGGATCCTAAAAACAGAGGTGGCTAAATTCAAGGCACCCATGCAAATGGAGAATAGTTGCGTGACTGCAGAATCATACAGCAATGCACTGTACGAACACGTACACAAATGCATGGCTCTCGCCATACCCAATAGAATCAAGGCACTCGCCTCCAAAAAAAGGAAGCCAATCTGGTGGTCCTGCTGCCATAAACAAACTCTACAACAGAAGGATAAAACTGATGTGGAATAAGGTGAAGTCTCAAGACTGGAAAAACTCCCTTATCTGCCTCAACAAAAAGTTGAGATCCCTCATCAAATCCTCTAAAGCTAGGTATGAAAACAGAATTGCAGCAGATAGTAAAGACAACCCCCAAGGCCTTCTATAGGTATGTAAAGAATCTCCACGGCAATACCCAGATTTGTTCTGAGCTACTGCACAATGTTACATCCTATACCAAGCCAACAGATATTGCCAGTATACTGGCCGACAGATTCAGTGCCAACTTTAACCCCTCCCCACCAAAGGACCAATCACAATACCAGTAGATTGCCAGGCACCCAGTATTACTGCTGGACAGGTTAAAACAGCACTGTCAAAGGCCAAGAATACAGCTTCTGTGGGACCTGATAATATCCCTGGTTGTGTTCTACATGAACTACAGAGTGAACTGGCACTGTACCTGTGTGTTCAGTTTAATCAAAGCCTTACCTCAGGCTTTGTCCCTGCCAAATGGCAAACTGCTACAGTTATCTCTCTCCTCAAAGGAGGAGTGACTACAGACCCTGGGAACTATCGCCCCATTAGCTTGATGAGTCTGATATGCAACACTATGGAACGCATCATCATGGACCTAATAAACAAGGATATAGTGAATCTTCAAACTCTGGATCCCACACAGTTTGGTTTTGTGAAGGGTAGATCATGCCTGCTCAACTTGGTCAACTTCTTTGAGTCAGTCACCAGAGCTGTGGATGAAGGCTAGGTGGATCATACAGCCTACCTTGATCTGGCCAAGCCTTTTAATACTATTCCCCACTAAGGAATCATAGAAAAATTCACTAAGCTTGGCATCAGCCCCTATATCACTAGGTGGGTTGCAAACTGGCAGTGTGAAAGTAGCTGACTCCAAGTCAGACTGCCGATTAGTCATGAGTGGAGTCCCACAGGGTTCAGTCCTGGGTTCCCTCCTGTTTGGTATCTACTTCTCTAAAGTCTAGGCCAACACGAAGGGACTCTGGCTGACAAAGTTTTCAGGCAATTGCAAGTTGGGAGCTATTATTAACTCCCCAAGTGATGTTGACATCCTACAGAATGGCCTCACTGTGACCAATGACTGATGTCAGAACCATGGCCTTAAGCTTAATGCCAAAAAATGTGTCATCATCCCCTTTGGGAGAAACCCAGTTCCCATAAATTACCACATTGATGATTGTCCACTGAACACAGAATACGTTATAAGAGATCTGGAAACACAGGTTGACAGCAACATCTCTTTTTATCACCACATTGCCACTGTGATCAGAAAGTCCTACTATGTGGCACATCTCATTACTAAGGGTTTTGCATCTAGGAAGAAAGAGGTCATTGTCTCCCTATATTCTTCCCTGATTAGGCCAGTTATTGAATACAATGCCCCATTTGGCATGTACCTCACTAGATACCTGCAACAACTGGAGAGGCCTCAAAAGTACCTCACAAAGAGGATTCTAGGCCTTAAACACTTGTCCTGTATGGACAGTCTCAAACAACTCCAACTATTCTATGTCTCATATCACCTACTTAGAGGTGATCTCTGCTTGACTTACAAAGCCATGTCTGACCCAGCTCTGTTAGAAATGCTACGTCTAAAGAAATCTCAATTCCTCCGCACCACACACTCCAGAGACCTCAACCTCATTACCACAATTAACAGAACATGCTGGAGGAACAGGTTCATAACACAGAGACTGTCCATGCTATGGAATAGACTTCTCATACATGTCAAGCAGAGCTCCTTGCTGACCCTCTTCAAGAGAAATATTGATGAGTGGGTGGGAAACAGAAAATTCACCCCGGGGATCACACCAGTGGCTCTATTCCACAGAGGCACTGGGAGCTAAGGTCTTGTGGCAGTATGCCAAGGTAATCCTATGGCTAGGCTTGTAAGGGCCTCAGGGCCACTAGCCTAGTGCACATCTATGAATATATTACTGTGTTGATCGTCATTTTAAAATCAAGGAGCTGTAAACAAAGCACCACTGGGTATGCTGAAAAATCTAAGATTTAACTAAATAATTGTTGAATGTAAATATTGCAAAACTGTAAAGAAAAAGTCATACAGAAACATACTTGTCTGAGCATTTCAGAATTACTGTGCTTTTATTACTGCCATTTCCCGAAGTATTAGTATGTATTAGTATTAGTATTAGTATGTATTAGTATTTGTATTAGTATGTATTAGTATTAGTATTAGTATGTATTAGTATTAGTATTAGTATGTATTAGTATTAGTATTTGTATTAGTATGTATTAGTATTAGTATTAGTATTAGTATTAGTATTAGTATTAGTATGTATTAGTATTAGTATTAGTATGTATTAGTATTAGTATTAGTATTAGTATTAGTATGTATTAGTATTAGTATGTATTAGTATTAGTATTAGTATTAGTATGTATTAGTATTAGTATTACTATGTATTAGTACTAGTATTAGTATGGTAAAACATAAATTTAACTATGGATGTTCACCACAGTCGTAGGGTTGTTGTTTAAAATCACTTCTTTTGAAGAAGTACTTGAGTTAATTTAATTGAATACTGATAAAAATAACATTAATTAATTAATTAATTAATTAATTAATTAATTAATTTATTATTAAATTGATGGATGCTGTAGACATCAGGTGTTCACCTATGACCTGACCTAGGCAGAATAACAAGAAAAAAAACTTACAGGCTGATTTAGAAATAAGAGAAAGGGTACTATGAATGAAATGTAATTTAAACAGTAACTTGAAATTTGAAATATACCCCTGATTGCAAAACTGTCCAGCATTTGCATTCTAAAGTCAAGCTGAAACTCTTGTGCACTGTAGCTACTCAGCCATTATATACTAGTAGCCATAGGCAGGAGTTGAACAGCTGTGGCTTTGGAAGAACTGCAGGAGTAACTAGAAAAATGATACGGTACATATTAGGGAGGCAGTGAAAAGTGTGCTACATCTCCAAATGTGCTTCAGTGTGCATGTCATGGGGCTACATCTCCAAATGTGCTACGGTGTGCATATCATGGGGCTACATCTCCAAATGTGCTACAGTGTACATGTCATGGGGCTACATCTCCAAATATGCTACAGTGTGCATGTTATGATGCTACATCTCCAAATGTTCCACAGTGTGCATGTTACGGTGCTACATCTCTACATGTGCTACAGTGTGCATGTCATGGGGCTACATCTCCAAATGTACTGCAGTGTTCATGTCATGGGGCTACTTCTCCAAATGTGCTGCAGTGTGCATGTTACAGTGCTACATCTCTACATGTGCTACAGTGTGCATGTCATGGGGCTACATCTCCAAATGTACTGCAGTGTTCATGTCATGGGGCTACTTCTCCAAATGTGCTGCAGTGTGCATGTTACAGTGCTACATCTCTACATGTGCTACAGTGTGCATGTCATGGGGCTACATCTCTAAATGTACTGCAGTGTGCATGTCATGGGGCTACTTCTCCAAATGTGCTGCAGTGTGCATGTCATGGGGCTACATCTCCAAATGTGCTACAGTGTACATGTCATGGGGCTACATCTCCAAATGTGCTGCAGTGTGCATGTCATGGGGCTACACCTACATGAGGTACCAGCAGCTGTTAAAGTATTCCAGACCTCATTATTCCATGAAGAATTTCAGGGTACATTCTCTAAATGGCTTTCTGCAGCAGATGAGTCAACAAAGTGCCAACACCTTTCTCAGTGAAAGGCTTTAGCTGAATAATAAACAAAGCACAGCTCATTATTATAGTTCTCACACTAACAGGCCACCAGCCTGCTTTCTGCAAGGAAATGCATCAGTGTTCTCACTTGGAACTTGTGTCATCAAACAAATATGTATATTGAAGCCAGTGTCAGAGGCTTAATACATAGAATGCTTTTTCTTGATACTGGAAGGTCCAAGGGCAGTGAGTTCTATTCCATATCCATCTACTTATATCTAACTTTAGCTTCTTATCAGAAATGTGAGTCCTGTCAATCTAAAAGGTAAATAGCAGTAAACTGTGGTTCACAAAAATAGACAATAAATGAAATCCTGGTTTCAGGACTTTAGTTTGTGTTTTTGAGTTGTTCAGGCCTTGTTGTGGTAGTGGGGAGCCTTTCTGCTTATCAGTGAGACTGGTAAGCATACAATAGCCTATCTGTCAAAAGAGGAGTGGTTTCCAGCTCTGAAATTTAACCTTATTGGCTGTTTTGGGCTGATTTCTATCCCTTTCAACTTTCTGAGTTAAAAACTTGTGTTTGCGCAGGTTTGCACATCGTGCAGCGCTGCTTAGCTAGGGTTAAACTATTCCTGGTACCATGAAGTCTGCTCTTCAGTTTTTCCCTTAGAACTAGCCAGTTTCTTAATTTTGGCACTTAAATTTGCTTCTTCGTGCTCAGCACATGTTCAGAACTTGTAAGCACTAAATAAGTTGTAAACTACTACAGCACTCAACCTTCCTCATTACCTAGAGGAAAACAGTTTTTGTACTTACTTTCCTCACTTGCCTAGAGGAAAATAGTTTTTTATTTAGGCATGTCCAAGGGTCAGCTCCCAGTGTTCTCTCCTGTCTACCTGATGAATCTGGGCATCTTGAGGCAATGTAGAAATTGCCTCATGTACACAGACAACCCTCTCCTCCTGCCACCCAACACTACAACCTGTGAGAGATGCACTTATCTAGCCAAACTGGAGGCAACGTTCTCTCCAACCAAGACTGAACCTGACAGTCAAGAGGAGAAGGTAAACACTTGCATCACACCACACACATCACATAGTCCTACTAAACCTACACCACCAAATCCATACATCAAAACAAAAAAAAAAAAAAACATTCATGGAGGCTCTCAATAATAATCTTCCCAAGTAACAGAGACCTCCAATGCAGAAACACAACCAATCTCCACCACCCAACACAACCCAAATGACACATAGCCCACAGACTCAGTGTGCCACTCAACCACAGCACATAAGGCAAAACAATGTACCCAACACACTAATCATAGGTAACTCTATAGTCAAGCACACTGATGTCCCACTCACCAGGCTTAACAAGGAGAAGGTTAATGTCAGCTGCCTGTTGGGTGCCAGGATCTGCCACATAACCCATGCACTCAGGTCACTCCACAAAAAGTACAAATATGACTCTATCATTGTCCATGTTGGTGTGAATGACCTGAGATGTACCTTCCTGGACCACATGAGAAGAGACATGTAAGAGCTCTCCAATCTTGTAGCCCAGGCAGGTATGATCCTAGCCCCGAGTAGCATCCTGACATTGTCCAGAATGATACCACAGTACAAGGATAAAATGATTGACTTCAACAATTGGCTAAGCTTCTGGTGTCATTCTAAGGGGATCCAGTATCTGTGTGCCTGGGATGACATGGTTGACAGACCACAATGCTTTTCCAGAGATGGTCTGCACCTGTCACCCCTGGGATTCCGCATACTGGCTAAGGCTCTTGACGCCCCTATAGTGCCTTTTTTAGGCAAGGTTCAAATGACAAATTCAGTATTGTAACAGGTACAGGCAAGCAAAAAATGAGGGTAATGCTACTCAATGTTAGAAGTCTAAATCTCAAAATGCGCTTACTCGAGGCACTCCTTAAAATTCCTTCGGTAATGCGCTCGAGCTCGTGGTCTTCTGTCATCGCTATTTTCATTCCATTCCTTCGGTAATGCGCTCAAGCCGGCGGGCTTCTGTCATCGCTATTTTCATTCCATTCCTTCGGTAATGCGCTCGAGCCAGCGGACTTCTGTCATCGCTATTTTCGTTCCATTCCTTCAGTAATGCACTCGAGCCCGCTGGCTTCTGTCATCGCTATTTTCATTCCATTCCTTCGGTAATGTGCTCAAGCCAGCGGGCTTCTGTCATCGCTGTTTTCATTCCATTCCTTTGGTAATGCGCTCGAGCCAGCGGACTTCTGTCATCGCTATTTTCATTCCATTCCTTCAGTAATGCGCTCGAGCCCGCTGGCTTCTGTCATCGCTATTTTCATTCCATTCCTTCGGTAATGCACTCGAGCCCGCGGGCTTCTGTCATCGCTATTTTCATATCCATTCCTTCAGTAATGCGCTCGAGCCAGCGGGCTTCTCTCATCGCTATTTTCATTTTCCTTTAATTTTTCCCAGCATCATGTGACTGTAAAATCGAAGCATGCGGTTTCAATAAACCTGAAAGTGAACTGAAGCGTCAGTATCTTCTGTAGTGAATCACATCCTCACATTATATGGCCAATGCATTTCATTTTGAGCTTTCCTACTAGATCTTGCAGTGAAGACTCCGGATTTATTTCCGTATGTATTGACTGATTCCAGCTTCTTGCAGTCTATGGAGTTCTCAAAAGTTTTTTCTGACACCATATTTGTAAATTATAGATTTTCCACTGCATCTCCTTACTTATAGTGCTATAAAACTATAGTTTTGACTACAGAGAACTGTTAAAAATGTGCAGTCTTTGCTCTTTAAAATCTTGTTCAGATTTACTATAGCTTACCTTCCATAAAGCAAGTGTCTTTTAATTTCATGGTTACAATAACTATCGACAGAGATCTTTGAGCTCAAGAAGAATAAAACCTGTCATTGTCTGCACTTTTTTCCCACCTATTTGCAAAGAATTGATGGGGCTAGATAATATAATTTTAATTTTACTGATATTGAGTAGCAAGGCTGTTTTTGTGCTTTCTATTGACAGCTTTATCAAGAAGCTTTTCAACTTTTCTACACTTTCACCTTTGAGTGACATCACCTGCATATCTGAGGTTTTTAATATTTCTTCAGGAAATTTCATTTACACCATCTGATTCATCTAACTCAGTATTTCACATTTCACATTGGGTGGTGCAGGGGTGCAGAGGTTAACATTGTCACCACACAGCAAGAACTTCTCCAGTTCAATTCTTGTCAGGAGTGCCTTCTGTGTGGAGTTGGCATGCTCTCCCTGCATTCATGTTGCTTTTCTCCTGGTACTCCAGTTGCCTCCCACACTCCAAAGACATGCATCTAGAGCATTTCTCCCCATGCCTCCACTGAAAATTGTCTCTGTCCTAGTCTGACTTTCCCGGTCAACAAATGTTAAATAAATAAATATTCAGCACATAAAGTGAGTAAGAGTCATGTAGCACTCCTTTTCAAGTTTGACCCAGTTAGCTTTCATCTTTGATTTTAACTGGTGCTTCTGATGTTGCAATCATGTGTCTTAGAAGGCAAATGTGATGACTCAGTTTGCCCATTTCTCTAATATGACATAATTTGTTATGTTTCATACAGTGAAAGGCTTTAGAGATATCAGTAAAGAATAAATAAATATTTTTCCTGGAGCCTCCCTCACGTTCTCCATCATCCAGCAACAATGGTAATTTGATCTCTGTTGTGTCTGTCTCTTTTAAAACCAGTTTGTATATCTGGCAGTTCTCGGTCCATCTGTTGCTGGAGTCTGGCTTGTAGGATCTTTAGCATTACCTAGAGATTTTTTCAATAATCTGATCACACTTTAGCATTGCCCTTTCTTGGGATTAAATTAGAAATTCACAGGTTCATAAATTCATAGATATTCCAAGGCCATTGAGCCTTGCCAGTGCCCTCCTTCAGGTCACACCTCCTTTCTCCATGACAGCCATATCTGTCAATCCTAGAAATCCAGTTATTTAGATAATGTTTAAAGGAGTATTGTGAGTCTTGCAGCTTTATATGCAGGGCAGATTTAATCCAAAGATTTAGGAGGCACTCAGTTCTAAACCTATTCACCCTTTCTATTTTATTTATCTGTTGGTGAAGATTAGGTTCCTGTTTGTAGGAGAAGCAGAGCTGGTTCAGCCAGCGATCTGGGCCTGTATTATAAACCAGTAAAAAGAGCACTTCACTGTAATAACCTCTCCCCCACCCGAGCTCTTCCACTGCAAAAAAAAACAGACATTCCTTTTATTGGCACATCAAACAGGTGGCCACGTGCATGATACACACCCCTCCATCCTGCCTCAACCTTTCAGGTCCTGTTTATGTACTCTGCCCTCAATGCTGCCCCATCAATATCATTTCTTTTAAACTGCAGCAAACTGTTTACTGCAACACTGAACAGAATAATGTATTGGAAGTTGGTATGGTCACTTCTGTTTTAGGTGCGGGGGAATTGTCTCTTGAACCTAATTTGAGTGAGGATGTCCGATATAGTGGATTTATTACTACATTCTCACTTGATGCTGATGACGTCAGGTATATTATTAATAAGAATTGATGTTTTCTGAGGGAAGACGCATTGATTAATAATAGGATTAGAGAGAAACCTGATGTTATTTTTAGGAAGGGTAGTAACCTCAAAAATGCCTTGGAAAGTAATCGTGGAATTAATATTCTTGATGATAGGTCAAAATGTGTTTTTTGTCATTTTTGTAAATTTATTAAAGTTACTGATTCCTTTGAGATGTATGGGAGACTATACCAGCTTAAGGACAGATATAACTGTTCATCTACGAATGTTGTATACATGGCGGTATGTCAAGCATGTCCTGCATTTTATATTGGAAGGACAGAAAGATGCCTGAAACAGCACATCTGTGAGCATTTGTACAACATTAGGAAGCTGAATTTGAATAATGCCGTGGCCAGGCATGTAAATCAGTTTCCGTCACATGCATTTCTATTTTTTGTCATTGATCAAGTGTTGGATAAATATAATAGAGGTGGTCCTATAGCCCTGAAATTAGATGAAAGGGAACTGATTTGGCAATTGAAGTTTAATGCACATTCCCTTCCTGGGCTGAATGATAATTTATCTATAAAAATGTATGTTAAAATTGAAATCCTGTTTTAGATGATTATTAATTCAATTTATGGATGTATTTTAGCTTGCTGTATACACTTTGATGTTTATGTACTTATTTTTATATAGCATGAACAATTTTGTGTGTATGTTCCTTTAATGACAATTTGAGTATGTAATTAATTGTTTAATTGGTCTTTTTGAAGGGATATTTAAATGACTTGTGGTTTTTAACTGTTGTCTGATGAAGTCTGCTTATGAAGTAAACGAAAGCGCTAACTATGATTCCTGCTGGCTTGGTGTGTTTCTTTGTTTTTTTTTGTTTTTTATTTGTTTACTACAAATGTATCAAACTGTTGCTACAGTTTATACCCTGCTTGCACAGAGTGCTATGGTGCTCATGTCTTAGTATAAAAAAAAAATCTTTTTAAACTGTAGCAAACTCCTTGCTACAAATGGTTAGATCCTGCCTGCATGGAATACTACTGCAAACAATGTAGTAAGCAACATACAAAGAGTTACAGGTTTGACCACAAATGCAATACCGGCTTTTACAAGCATTAATGAAAGATCAGGATCAGATAATCTCACCCCCCCAACACTTTGCATCCATGGCAGTTGCCCCTCTTAACCCTGCTAGCTACACTACTGGTTCCTATTATGGGTAGAGATACTGGGCTTGCAAAGAAACATATGATCCAGGACAACTGGGTCTTTAGTGACATAGTAAGTGAGGCAAAGATCTTCACGCAGAAGTTTGTAAGACACTGAATAAAGGGATAAAATTTCCCAGCTCTGTTGAAAGCTCTTGGAATTTATGCCTGTGAACTTTTTGGTTAGGCATCTTTGAGGTGTCCTTGCTATTCTCTGAAAGTCTTCATTCACTCTGATATACTTTTCCTCTCCCCACTGTTGTCTAATCTCCCTATTTCGTCAGGCACTATTAAAGCCTCCCCACTACCTTCTAATCTCCTTATTTTGCCAGGCACTATTAAAGCCTCCCCAGTCAGCCCGTTTGCCTTCAAAACTTAGACGCTAAATAAAGTGTGTAATAAAAGCATGTTTTTTTATTTCCTCTTGTAGTCTGAACACATCTGTTAATCTACCCCCTGCATGTCACCATAAGATTATCTATGTCTTTGGCCCATCTCAAAGCTACTTAAATCACTCTAAACTGCTGTATTCACTCTGCTTATGGAAAACTACCATACATACCATACCATGAGTCTAAATCTCAAAATGCACGCACTCGAGGCCCTTCTCAGTATGGAGAACATCGATGTCTGTGCTGTAACTGAAACCTGGTTCAAGGCTCCTGAGAGCACCCCGGCACTATTAGGTTTTACCTCATATCATGCGTTCCGGCCCCAAAACCCGGACCACACCACAAAAGGAGGGGGTGTATCCATATTCATAAAGGATACCCACACCTCCAGGTTGGTGGCAACGCACGAAGCTTCGGAAACCATCCAGGTGCAACTAACCATAGGCAAAACTGCTCTACAAATTGTAGCATGCTACAGGCCACCCTCTCAAACTCAGGAACCCCACACAGCCTTCTTGAAGACACTGGAGGGTATAAATGTATCTCCAAACACCATCATATTGGGTGACTTCAACTACCCGAATATAGACTGGGAACATTACTCAAGCCCTAACTTTCTAGCCCAACGGTTCCTGGAGTTCATAAATTCAAATGCCATGGAACAGCTAGTCACTGTTCCCACGAGAGGAGAAAATATACTAGATCTCATTGTCACAAACATGGGGACAAAATGCTCCACACGGAAGTATATCCCTCATTGGTGAGATCTGATCATAAACTAATCTCACTGGAAATCCACATCCGCCCCCACCCCAAACAAAAAGACCATAGTGAAGAACTTCTCTAAAGCAAACTTCAAACTACTCAAGACTGGTGTGGTATCCTTCAAGGCCCCTGAGCCAGAGGAAACCACAACCCAAGCTATGGAAGCCCTTACAAATGCCTTCTATGAACACCTCCAGGACTGCATGGATCAGGCAATCCCAAATAAAACCAAGACTCTTTCCACAAAGGGCAAGCGTCCAGTCTGGTGGACCCCAGCCATTAACAAACTTTACAATAAGAGGAGAAAGCTATTACATGATAGAACAAAATCCATAAAAGGGAAGTCACCCTGATCATTATTAGTAAAAAATACGAGCACTCATAAAATCAACTAAGGCCAATGTTGAGAGAAAAATTGCCATGGATTCAAAGGACAATCATAAGGCCTTTTTCAGCTATGTTAGGAACATGGGTGGAAACTCCCAGATATGCTCAGAATTAGTCCAAAATGATACAAAATCACTGAACCCACAGACATTGCCAACATACTGGCAGACAGGTTCAGTGCAAACTTCACCCTCTCCCCCCCTAAAGGAGAGATAACTATCCCAGCCAAGTGTAGCCTCCCGGACATCTCAAATGCGCAGGTGAAAGCTGCTCTCTCTAAAGCTAAAAACACAGCATCAATGGGACTGGATGGTGTCCCCGGCTGTGTGCTACACGAGCTAAATGAGGAATTAAACCCGCACATAAGGCAGCTGTTTAATCTCAGCCTTACCACAGGATACGTGCCCAAGGAGTGGCGTACGGCAACTGTGGTCCCACTCCACAAAGGCGGCGCATCTACGGACCCTGGTAATTACCGCCCCATAAGCTTAACAAGTCTAGTCTGCAAAGCTATGGAGAGGATCATAATGGAGCTCATAAACAAAGATATAGGGGACTTGCAGACATTGGACCCGACCCAGTTTGGCTTTGTCAAGGGAAGATCATGCCTTTTGAACTTGGTCGACTTCTTGAAACAGTCACCAAGGCCATTGATGAGGAAAGGCAGTCCATACAGCCTACCTTGACCTTGCAAAGGCTTTCGACACAATACCCCACTCGGGTATTGTAGAAAAACTTACCAGCTTAAATGTAAACCCATATGTCACAAGATGGGTTGCAAACTGGCTTAAGGACAGAACCCACAGGGTTAGAGTTGCTGGCGCTGTGTCAGACTCCAAGCCGGTCACAAGTGGTGTCCCACAGGGCTCGGTCCTTGGCCCCCTATTGTTTGGCATCTACTTCTCAGAAGTACAGGCCAACATGGGAGGACTTTGGCTGACAAAGTTTGCAGATGACTGCAAACTGGGCGCCATAGTGGAAAGTGCATCGGACACGGATATCCTTCAGAAGGGACTCACGGAAACAGATAGCTGGTACCAGAGCCATGGCCTGAAGTTAAACGCCAAAAAATGTATAGTCATACCCTTCGGGAAAAACAAGGTAACCCCAAGCTATCATATAGGTGGCAATACACTAAGCACAGAAGAGGTTATCAGGGACCTGGGGACCCAGGTTGACAGTGGCCTTTCTTTTGACACTCACGTTGCTAAAGTGGTTAGAAAGACCTTCTACATTGCCCACCTGATCATGAAGGGATTTACATCCAGATCTAGTGAGGTCATTGTTCCCCTGTACTCTTCACTTATCAGACCAATGATCGAGTACAATGCCCCATTCGGGATGTATCTCACCCGACATCTGCAGCAATTGGAGAGACCCCAAAAGTTCCTCACCAAAAGGATAAAGGGACTCCAAAATCTGTCATATGCTGCCAGATTGAAGAAACTCCAGCTCTATTCAGTCGCATACTGTCTGCTCAGAGGTGACATGTGCCTGACATACAAGGCCATGTCCAACCCAGAATTAATGGACATGCTCCACCTCAAAAAATCCAAATCCACCAAAACCACTAGAGCAAGCGACTTAAACCTTAGCACGGATATAAATAGGACATGCTGGAGGGATAGATTTATCACTCAGAGACTCCCTATGCTGTGGAATAAAATCCCGGTCCATGTGAGGCAGAGCACCTCGCTGACTCTGTTCAAGAGAAATCTAGACCTGTGGATGGGAGATCGTAGGTTTACCCCGGGAATCATCTCTGTGTCACTGCTGGACAGAGGCACAACAAACTAATGGGCACAGTATTTTTTCATATAAGGGGTGGCGTAAGCCACAAAAATTTGGGCTAGGCTTATAAATGCCTTAGGGCAGATAGCCTAGTATAAACCTATGAACCTATGAACAGCTTCACATAGGTTTATATGTTTGAATGCTCTATATATATATATATATATATATATATATATATATATATATATATATATATATATATGGTTCTATATTATAATGTCCAAAGATTTCTAGCTTCAAACACCATATGATTGACACCATATGGTCGAAGTTAAAAAACTTCGAACATTAAAAAAAAAATTAAAAATAAAAAAATGAAAGTTATGGGTTAAAGCAGGGGGGCAAGCCACCCTGCACCACCCACACCCCCCACTCTTTAAATATACCAACTCCGAGATCGCACTACAGTGTGGTAAAGGGAAATCTTCTCTTCACCGCATTATAGTGCGGTCTCGGAGTTGGTATATTTAAAGAATGGGGGGTGTGGGGGTGCAGGGGGCTTACCCCCCCCTGCCTACAACTGTTAGTTTTGTTTTTTTTTTGTTTTTTTATGTATGTTCGAAGTTTTCTAACTTTGACCATATGGTGTCGATCATATAGTGTTCGAAGTTAGAAATCTTCGGACATATAATATAGACCCTATAGATATATATATATATATATATATATATATATATATATATATATATATATAGATGCGAGCCAGACACATGCTCGACTAGCATATGTCCAAATCACAAAACATCGAACACACATACATGAAAGCACTTAACATCGACAAGCGCTTCCGTGTATGTGTGCCTGCTTCGTAGATCGGACTACAGTGCAGGTAATGGAAAATTCCCTCTTCCCCACTGTAGTGTGATCTCGGAGTGATCCCCACTATAGTGCGATCTCGGAGTGAGAATAATAAATTAGGGGGGTGGGGGGTGCAGGGGTGCAAAGCCCCCCTGCAGAAATGTAGATTTTTTTTTTGAACTACAGATACACGGAGGTGCTTTACGATGTTAAGCGCTTTCATGTATGTGTGTTTGATGTTTTGTGATTCAGACATATGCTAGTCGAGCATGTGTCCTAGACCTATATATATATATATATATATATATATATATATATATATATATATATGTGTGTGTGTGTGTGTGTGTGTGTGTGTGTATTTATATATAAGTATGTATATATATATATATATATATATATATATATATATATATATATATATATATATATATATATATTTATTTTATTTTATTTTACATTTGTTGACCGGGCTAGTCTAACTGTATACATGTCCATTTTCAGTAGAGGCCCAGGTAGAAAAGCTCCAAGACACACATACAAAATACAATATAGAAAGATGTAAAAGTCCAAGCTTAAAAAAAACAAAAACAGCTATTGCTAATAAAAAATTGTTAATAAAAAATACAAAATATAATACCCATAATGAGCATAACACAAACAGTAAACAGAAAAGGTAATTTACAAGAGATGATACTATATACATATATACATATATTTGATTTGCAATAAGATGGTCTATTGATTCTTTAAGGATAAGTCTATAAAGATGAAGAGTATTCATTAGTGTAAAGGTAGAAAGTTAGTCAGGGTTAGTACAGGAGCATAACCAGTATGTATTAAGAAATAGTTTTAGATTCGTTTTAAAAAGTGAAAGAGAAGACAGAGTTACGAGTTCAGTGGGTAGTAGATTCCATAGCTTTCCAGCAGTATTAGAGAACAGGAAGTCTCCTGCTGAGTTGTTGGATCTGCAAGAATTAATCAGCAGTCTGTTTGAGGAGTGTAAATTCTTAAGATTGTTGTAAGGGGTAATGAGGCTAGTGAGTATTGAAGTGTTGGTGGGTTGATACAGGGTCTTATGGGCTATAGCAAGCTGGTGAAATTGAAGCTGGTTTAGAAACTCTAGCCATCCTAGTTGTTTTAGATTAAGACAGTGATGAGTTCTGAAAGGAGAGCCAGTGGGAAATCTAGCAATATTATTATAGGATATTGCCAGTTTGTTGAGGTTGTTTTTCGAAAGATTAGTGTATATAGGTGAAGCATGGAGTAGAGTGGAAATTAAGTGAGTTCTGGCTATAGCGGTCCTAGCTACTGGTGTAAGAAAGGGTTTGATTCTATAGAGGGATCCCAGTTTTTTGTTGACCGATTTTATTGCGCTGTTGATATGAGTATCAAAGTTGAGGTTGTTATCTATCGTTATTCCTAAGAGTTTAGTGGTTGGGTCGGTAGAAATGAGAGCACCATCATTAGATATGAGTGTGAAATTTATAGGGGTGGACTTTCGGGTTGGCGTGAAAAGTAAAAGTTTCGTTTTTTTGGGGTTTAGGAGGAGGCAGTGGTTTGAGAACCATTGTTCTACAGTATTGAATGGTTTTTGGGTAAGGTACTGTAGTTCAATTGGAGAAGTGGCTGAACAAATTATAGTAGAGTCATCTGCTTATTGAATATAGGTGGCGTGTGGAATTGCTAAGTGAAGGTCATTAATATAAATGGAAAATAGAAGTGGGCCTAATATGGAGCCCTGAGGAACACCAAGGGAAATTGGAAGGTGATTAGATAGTTTATTGTGCCAGAGTACAGCCTGCTGTCTGTTTTCTAGGAAAGATTTGAACCAATTTATGGCTAGAGGTTCGAGTGAAAGGGATTTCAGTGTATGTAAAAGGAGTTGGTGATTAACCATATCAAAAGCTTTAGATAAATCAATGAAGACTGCAGAGGAAAGAATATATATATATATATATATATATATATATATATATATATATATATATATATATATATATAGGGTCTATATTAGAAAATCGAAGTTTCAAAACTTTGAATGTTCTAATATCGAACCGTATTACATGAAAGCTAAAAACATCGAACATACAGAACAGTGAATTTTTTCCTAGGGAAAAAATTTGTTCTTTCAAAATACATACACACAACACAAGCACACTAAACGAACAGCAATCCACACACATACACCTAAAATCTTACATCTAACCCTACACTAAACTATACGCACACCACTAACTATCCACTTACCTTAACCATAACCCTAAACCTAAGGTCCGTCACTATCGCACACTTACCTGACCCACGCCCTAACCCTAACTCACCTACCCCGCCCTAACCCTCATGTCCACACAATCGCACACTTACCTGACCCACGCCCTAACCCCAACTCACCTAACCCGCCCTAACCCTCATGTCCACACAATCGCACACATACCTAACCCGCACCCTAACCCTAACTACCCTAACCCGCACTCAATCGCACACTTACCTGAACCCAACCCGTAACTTTCCACCACAGCGCTGAAAATACCGAAGCAACAGAAACGAACAACCAAATTCTTTCCTTAGGAAAAAATTTGGCTTTCTGTTGCTTCGATATTTTCAACTTTCGCATAATAGGGTTCGATATTAGAACATTCTAAGTTTTGAAACTTTGATGTTCTAATATAGACCCATATATATATATATATATATATATATATATATATATACGCGTGTGTGCATAAAATATATTTTTTGTCCAGCAGTCTATCTATTTTAAGTAGAGCAGATGGCAGAAAGCAAAAACTCCAAAGGAGACATAGCAGATGGGGGATTTGAGCCGAGACAAGACTAATTACTTTTTTATGTATTTAAAGTTTCACATATTCCATTAAAAGATTAATAAGAGACAATTTAGAGTGTGTGTACTTCATGTAACATCTGCCAATGACTCTCTCAAGATATTACTAGCTTTCACTCACTGTATTTTCACTGCTGACATCTAATTGTAAATGGCTGTGCTGACGGGTGAACATAATTCCTCATCTAAATGAGGGGCTTCTATGTTAAGAAGAAAATCACAGCTATGCCTTCATGTATCACTGATGCCAAACCTAAGGTTTGCAGAAAATTATTCTCTTGTTGTTAATTTGTGGGAAAAGTATAAAATTAACAGTACTACATGTAACAATGACAGGCAATCTTTATATGGCTCAGTGTATCTCTTCCTTGTAACCTAATATTGTTGTCATACCATACAAGATGCCTTAGAAGTTTGCAGTCAAATATACTGAATAAGCAGATTTATGACAGTATTTATGATGCATCCAGCTTACTTAAAGGGCACTGAAATGAACCAAACCAAATGTATGCCATTCCTTTGTCTTGGAAGATGTTATTAAACATACCATAAATACTGCAATACAGAAATGATAGGTTTAACCCCTGGAAGTCTAGGATTTCAAAATTTTGCATTTCACTGCTTTTCAATTGAATTTTAATTGCCTACCTAGATAAGTGTTACAGATTTCAGAGCAGAAATGTAAAGAAGAAAGCTAGGTGGAAAAACTATCTAACCAGTATATGTTCTGCCTCCGACAGCTGATCCTGCTACACGTTTAATATCTGTGTTGTTAAGATGCCTTGCATTATAGATTCAAGTTCTCCCATTCTGTTTGCTCATACCACATCAGGACCAGATCCTTTCCAGACATTCACCCCTTCCTTTTAATAAACGCTTTCTCCTCTTACTACTTACCTTTTCCCTTCAAGCTACAAGTCACTTCTCTTAGACCCTGGACTTCTCCTGTTCTTAAGGCTGGCCCAAGTCACTTCTCTTAGACCCTGGACTTCTGTTCTTAATGCTGGCACCCACATTTTTATACTCCCCATTTCCTGCAGTTATTCTCACATATCTGGTCACTAATATGCTGACATATGGTAAAACAGCAAAGTAAACAGATCGTCTCCTTTAAAAGGCAGAAAACCAATTGTCACTTCCTTCCTTTTTGCCTTACCCACTAGTTACCCATCTAGTGATTGGATTTTTAATTGAATGTAAATTGTATGCATTCTAGAAAATTCACTTTCTGAGCTGTGTGCCCATGCCATGTGATGCTTTATCACGCAGCTATACAGCTGTTCATTTGAGGATATTGTACCCCCAGTTTACAGTTAGTTCTACAGCTATGCTCCCTCTGACATGTTGCTGGATAAGAAAAGCACTTACCAAACTGAGACAGAGAAGCTTGTTTTGTATTTTGATAAGATAGATGCAACTGTATCTTTATTAATGTTTCACCAAATCAAATTATTACATGTTTGTTAAAAGCCAGTCAGTGGATATGTGTGCTTGAATCCAGACCAGGAATGATGTGGGCTTTAATACGTGGACCACTGAGTCTTTCTTAGGGTCTCACATCTAGATACCTTTACCCTTAAGAGCAGAACCACCAGTTACACAAATCAAATGAAAAAATCCCTGCTTTAAAAAGTAACTTTGCAAGCCTGGTTCATCTCCTTCACCCAAAGAGGGCCAGTATTGGCTGGAGTCTACGTGGAAGAAAATGGGCCAGACTTTGATAGCTTTCACTCTGTTCCTTCCCACAAAAAAAATCTATACGTTCCAATCCTGATATTTTGCCATAAGGGACATTACTGCGTCCTCCAACCTTATGCAAACCAGCCCTTAAAGCAATTCTTGGTATCTCCAATAAATTACCTCATCTCCCATAAATGACCCAAATACACTCAAGACTGAATGGATTACAGCTTTCACAGACAATTTTGTTGATGCTTAGTGCAAATAGATAAGCCTAGGATCTTGAACCAAGCTTTATCCTTTAATTCTTGTTTGAGTTCCTCAATGTGCATTTAAATATTGCATGACTCTGAATAAGTCACTTAACTAGCCTGGGCTACCACTGAAAATTGGCCTTGATCCAGATTGGCAACATAGCTAAGAAATTGTATAAGTAAAAAAATGTAGTCGTCTAATGTGAATGAACTCCTACTCAAAGTTCAGACACAGCCTTAAGATGTTTCCATATCCTGTAAATGTTTTCTGAACACCGACATAATTTACCCCATCTATGTCTCAGTACAGCTTAGTTACTTACTTTTAAAACCTTTCATTTCCTCACTCTTTTGGCTTTTAAATTCTCCTTACCTCTTGTCCTTTCCTACAGCTCCCATGCTCCTTATACTCCCCCTTCCTCATTATCTGCCCCATCTCAACCCTCACTCTTCCTATCCCTTTTCCTGTTCAGCTCCACTTCTGCATTCTGCCCCCTCTTCGTTACAATATATCCTTTTCCAGAAGTCCTTTGTTGCATTCTGCCCCCTCTTCGTTACAATATATCCTTTTCCAGAAGTCCTTTGTTGCATTCTGCCCCCTCTTCGTTACAATATATCCTTTTCCAGAAGTCTTTTGTTGCATTCTGCCCCCTCTTCATTACAATATATCCTTTTACAGAAGTCCTTTGTTGCATTCTGCCCTCTCTTCATTACAATATATCCTTTTACAGAAGTCCTTTGTTGCATTCTGCCCCCTCTTCATTACAATATATCCTTTTACAGAAGTCCTTTGTTGCATTCTGCCCCCTCGTTGTTACAATATATCCTTTTCCAGAAGTCCTTTGTTGCATTCTGCCCCCTCTTCGTTACAATATATCCTTTTCCAGAAGTCCTTTGTTGCATTCTGCCCCCTCTTCATTACAAGATATCCTTTTACAGAAGTCCTTTGTTGCATTCTGCCCCTCTTCATTACAATATATCCTTTTACAGAAGTCCTTTGTTGCATTCTGCCCCCTCTTCATTACAATATATCCTTTTCCAGAAGTCCTTTGTTGCATTCTGCCCTCTCGTTGTTACAATATATCCTTTTCCAGAAGTCCTTTGTTGCATTCTGCCCCCTCTTCGTTACAATATATCCTTTTCCAGAAGTCCTTTGTTGCATTCTGCCCCCTCTTCATTACAATATATCCTTTTACAGAAGTCCTTTGTTGCATTCTGCCCCCTCTTCATTACAATATATCCTTTTACAGAAGTCCTTTGTACACCGCCACTGATAATGTTACCATTCAGACTTGTCTCCGAATTGTGTGCAAGTAAAGCCATTTTGCTGTTGTCTTGGTCTTGAATGCAGACTGAATAGTTGGAACCTTTTTATTCAATGTAATTCAATGTCCATCATTACATCTAGTCAATGTATGTAAATATTCTATTTACAAACCAAGTGTATACCTTATGTTGTTGTCAGCAAATTCTTATATCCATGCTGAATGGTAGGAAACATTTGTGATTTTGTTTAACGTAATCTGAGGTGGGACTCTAAGTCCAACTTTGTACACTAGGTGAATGTGTGTAAATGGTTTGTTGTAAGAACTAACAAATTTTGGAATGTATTGCAACCTGGGCTGAGTCCAAAACTAATACATCTGGAGCAGTGTACTTCTGTTCTTAACAGGTTTAAATAAAGAAAATAAAATGTTGTGATGCTTGAGAAGCACATTTCACTTTTCCATAGTCCATTTCCTCCCAATATCAGTTAATAGCTTTATCTTTATTTCATGCTACAGAGTCCTTGGCATTCATCCCACACGCTGACATTCAACCACATATTTTTGTAACCTGCATAATTATTATATATAATGGTTTAATACTGTAATTATTCCCTGACCTGAAAAGACCAACCTAATCTGACTTCTGGTCAGCAATACTGTACTTTTTCTTAAGTACCCACAATGACCCTCTTACAAACCTGCAGTGACTGTGTAGTGATGCGCTTTCCCCAAATGAAAAACAACCACATCCATTGTCATTCCTGGGGATCTACAGATGCTGCTACATTTCTCACATCATGTATCACCATATGTAAGCAGGGTTCCTATTATATAATCAAAGATGCACTCCTTCAAATGTGTCTTGATCGAACCTGAATGCACGAAACAGCAAAACAGCAAAATGGCATATAACCGATTTCTTTACCTGGGAAAGAAATCACTTGGCCGCCTTCATTACTTTGCTGTTTTTGTCACTGTAGTGCGATCTCGGAGTCAGTATATTTAAGTAGGGGGTGTGGGGGGCACAGCCCATCACATCAGGGGATGTGAAGGATGAAGCCCCCCACTTTATGTAATGTTTTGAAGTTTTTATTTTTATTTTTTTTTTGTGGGGATTATAAGCTTTCGCTTACATGGGGTTGATAAATCAACATTCGCTTTTTTAAGCATTTGCTGATTTAATATAGACCCTGTGACCATACCATATGAAACTCAGGCTGTAGCTGCAGTTTTATTTATTTATGTATTTATTTATTTGACATTTTTAACCAGGTATGTCTGACTGAGGCAGAGTCCATTTTCAGTGGATGCCCGGGGAGAAAAGCTTCACCCATAAAATTATAAAACAATAATTACAAAACAGAGAAAAACAAACTGTGAACAATAAGATTATAACAACAAAAACAAATATGCAGTTAGTACTTAAGTTCTAAGATTACAGAAAACCAACAATACAATTTTATAAATAACTTCTGGCATGAAAAATGTGCACATTACTAGGGCATTGTAGACAGTCACACCAAAGCAGACCCCAGAGAAAAGCATAAGCAAACATTTTAACAGCTTTGTTATTAACAAACCCTTATCCCCCATATACCTAAACAATGAATACCTTTGTATGACACTCTCATTTTGAAAGAAAACAGTCAGTGCAGAAGGAATGCATTAATCACAGCATTGCATTTTTAGTCATATTCAACCCCACTTGCCTAGGGCTTTGTTTAAAACTGCCTTAAAATGAAAAGAAGTTAGATGTAACATATCAAAAAGAGTCCCCCGCCCCACCCCCCTGCTTGTTATTTAACATATCTCGCCAAGTCTAAAAATCCCATTTAGTTCCATTAGATGTTAACTTCTTTTCCCACATGCCATCACCTCAATTTTCCATTGACATTTTTTGCAAGTATCACCCCACTCCATCAGGATTCACTTCTATATATTCTATAATACCCAACAACAGGCAACTATTTACAGTATGTAGAATGTGCGGTAGAAAGCTTCCAGCTAAGCCACCTTAGACAAAGCCATCTTGTCTCTGATGCACATGCCTGAAAAAAAGCATTAGCATTAAGCATGCAAACCTTGACAGCAGTGTGCTATGGGTCCCTATTAATTTGATGAAGCTTTAGCTTGTCAAACTACAAAAGATCGACAGCTAAAGATTGAAAGAGCCAAACCGCGAATGGCCAGCTAATCAAATTTTTTCTCAGGGAAAGAATTTGCTTGGCCATTAACAGGAAGTTGCCCTTTCCCCAATGTGGAGCGATCTCGGAGTTAGTATATTTAGTTAGGGGGATGTGGGGGGGGCACAGCCCCCCACTAAATTCAGTTTGAAAGTCTTTTGTTTTGTGTAATAGCCAAGCAAATTCTTTCCATGGGAAAAAATTCACTTAGCTGATCATTCATGGTTTGGACATTTTGATCTTTAGCTGTCGCTCTTTTGTTGTTCGACAAGCTAAAGTTCTGTCATATTAATAAGGACCCATGTGCTACACCCTATTTACTGCCTTGGGCTAATCCCAGCCCAAACTTCAATCATTTCAATCATTTTCCTCACCAGAAAACTAGGTGTCATGTCTTGGAACACAATATTCCATTGATATTAGTTTAACAATGCAATAAATATCACTTTCCTGCCTGCATAACCAATGCCCTTCGAAGTCAAGATCTAAGCTGTAACCTCACCTCAAGAACCAATGCAACATAACCCAAATGCCAGTAAACATTGACCCTCCTGCTCTATGCAATCTCCTCTTCAGGAAGATAATACTGTCTCTGTTAGCCCAAAGGCTGTTTTACCATGAGGTCTCCAAGATGATGTAGCATCCAGCAATGAGTTTAACATGCGACAGAGCCAGCTTTCTGCATCATCCCTCATTACAAAGAAGAACATGAACCTGTCTTTAGTACTCACCATGTCCTCATTCACTGCAGCAGCACTCACCATGTCCTCATTTACTGCAGCAGTAGCACTCCCCATGTCCTCATTCATTGTAGCTGCAGCACTCACCATGTCTTAACTAACTGCAGCAGTACTCACCATGTCCTCATTCACTGCAGCAGTAGCACTCCCCATGTTCTCATTCATTGCAGCTGCAGTGCTCACCATGTCTTAACTAACTGCAGCTGTACTCACCATGTCCTCATTCACTGCAGCAGTACTCACCATGTCCTCATTCACTGCAGCAGTACTCACCATGTCCTCATTCACTGCAGCAGCACTCACCATGTCCTCATTCACTGCAGCAGTACTCACCATGTCCTCATTCACTGCAGCAGCAGTATTCACCATGTCTTCATTCACTGCAGCAGCACACACCATGTCCTCATTCACTGCAGCAGTACTCACCATGTCTTCATTCACTGCAGCAGCAGTATTCACCATGTCTTCATTCACTGCAGTAGCACTCACCATGTCCTCATTCACTGCAGCAGTACTCACCATGTCTTCATTCACTGCAGCAGCAGTATTCACCATGTCTTTGTTCACTGCAGCAGCACTCACCATGTCCTCATTTACTGCAGCAGTATTCACCATGTCTTCATTCACTGCAGCAGCAGTAGTCACCATTTCCTCATTCACTGCAACAGCACTCACCATGCCCTCATTCACTGTAGCAGCAGTGCTCACCATGTCCTCATTCACTGACCCAGCACTCACCATGTCCTCTATTACTGAAGCAGAACTCATCATGTCCCTGTTCACTGCAGCAGCAGCACACCCCACGTCCTCATTCATTGCAGCAGCATAACTCACCATGTCTTAACTAACTGCAGCAGTACTCACCAGATCCTCATTCACTGCAGCAGCAGCACTCCCCATGCTCTCATTCCCTGCAGCAACAGCAGTACTCACCATGTCCTCATTCACTGCAGCAGCACTCACCATGTCCTCTGTGACACCCGTGCCCTGGCCCAGCAATCAAGGAGCCTCAATCCTCACCACTAACACCAAAGAGGGCATCTCATATAGGAGGAAAGGGTAACAAATATACACAGTAAAGTGCAATTTCCCTTAAGAGCACACAGAGATCACAGTCAGTCTGGGGCTGGTTGCTCCCTTGCTCTCCAGGTCTCCAATAAGACTTCCCACTGGCACAGTTATAGGGTCCAGATCTCAGCCTAGTGGGCAAGCAAAAAACCTCTAGCACCCTCTCTGTCCAAACAGTACTTCGTGTCCCTGCCCAAGTAGCTGATACACACACGCATGCATTTTGAGAAGAGTTTATGCAACAACACAGACACTCCTGGGGAAGGCTGGTACAGTTTCTCCAGCTGTGCCCCTTTCTCCCAGACTATAAGGTAGTTCCACTTGTCACCACCCACTAATACTTATCAGCTACTCAAAGGCCCTTAAAAGGGTGTCAAGTTATTACTGTGCAATATTATTATCCAATTTGTAGTTGTGACTAAACAGTCAAGGCTTATTAGAGTGACTTGGTACAGGATCAATATAAGCATGCAATGTACTCTTAGAGCTTCATTTATGTATACACAAAGCAGCCACAGTTAAAAGGTTTTAAAATATTTAATAATAAATAACTAAAACCACAAGATGATACTTTCTACTGCACAGTGCTAGTCAAGAGTTCAGAGATCACAGAGAAATTTAAAGTAATTCAGTAGTACAGTTCTGACATCACAGAAAAACACATAGTCTAATTGTTCTAATTCCTAGCTATTTCTAAACGAAAACACAAGTCTAAGATAACTTACATATGAGCAAGACAGTGCTGTGAGTTGGATGATCAAGACAAAAATGCTTAATGCCATCTGATTCTCTCTGTTTAAACTGCTGTTGCAGTCCTGATTCCCATTACATCATTTTTTTACACTTTTCTGGTGTTCCTAGGCTGACAGAAATTGCATTTATATTCTTTTACACCTAGGCAAAAACCAGAGCAATAAAGGACATTTCACATGTAAATTCTGGTCATTAACTTTAGCCTTAAAACAATAGGCAGGAAGCCTTCATCAGGCCCGGCTAGAGCTGAATTGTAAACATCAAAGACAATCATGAAATGATTTCAATTTCAAAGGCCAGACAAGAAATGCTTGACACAGTTTTCTTTACAGCAGAGGGCAATGTTGCTAGATTGCTTTGAGTTCAACATTTCACAGCATATTCTTTCATTTAAGAAAACAAGCCTGTAATTCAGCATTCATATTTACAAATGACAGAATTATGTATAAAATCCTTTCTGGCTAGGCTGGCAGCCTTCACATCCCCCCCCCCGGAAAACTCAAGCAAGTTTTTCAATTGACCCTTGAGAAATGCTGCTTGAGAGGGTCAGGTCTATCTGAGTATACCTACCCCATTCAATGTCTTGAGGGCCCATCTGCATTGGCATTGCTATTCCCACTGCGGTGCTGCACTGACATGTCATATGCTTGCAACCCCAGGCTCCATCTTAGCAACTTGGCATTTTGATGGCTGGCTCTGTTTAACCATGTTATTGGGTTGTGATCTGTCATAACAGTGAATTTATTTCCATACAAATAAGGCTGAAGTTTCTGCAGTGCCCACACTATGGTTAGACATTCCTTTTCTACAGCTGCATAGCATTCCTCCCTGGGTTGTAGCCTATGACTGAGATAAACCACTGGGTGATCTTCCTCCTCTGAAGAAATCTGGTTAAGTACAGCCCCCACCCCATGGTTTGAAGCATCCACCTGCACAATTTTTTGCTGTAATCTAAACTGGCTAAGACAGGGGCTCATCCCAAAGCTTCTTTAAGCTTCTGGAATGCCTGCTCACATGCTGGGGTCCACACTACCTTATCTGGCCTGTTCTTCCTTGTCAGGTCTGTGAGGGGAGCAGCTATGGTACTATAACTGGGGACGAACTTTCTGTAGTACCCTGCTGTCCCTAAAAATGTCCTCACCTGCTTTTTAGTAACAGGTGCAGGCCATGCCTGAATGGCTTCCACTTTGTCAAGTTCTGGCCTTATCTTACCACTCCCCACCCTATGTTCTAGGTAGGAGACCTCTGCCATTCCCACCTGACACTTGCTCAGCTTAATTGTCAACCCTGCCCTGTGTAGTCTGCCTAGCAACTCCCTGACATGCTGAAGGTGCTCTGGCCAGGAATGGCTGTAGATGGCAATATCATCTAGGTAAGCAAGGGCAAATCCTCCTGCTTCTGCTAGGATATTATCTAACAGGCTCTGGAAAGTCACTGGGGAATTCTTCATCCCAAAGGGCATTTTTGTGAAGTCATACAAGCCAAAAGGAGTCACAAAGGCTGATTTCTGTCTAGCACTGGGAGTTAAGGGCACCTGCCAGTAACCCTTGGTGAGATCAATGGTTGTAAGATACTTAGCCCCACCCAGCTGCTCTAGGGCCTCATCTGTCCTAGGCATGGGGTAAGCATCTGACTCTGTGTGATTATTTAGTTTCCTGTAGTCCACACAGAACCTGGTGCAGCTGTCCTTCTTTGGCACCAGCACCACTGGGGAGGCCCGGGGCCTGTTGGACTCTTGAATTACCCCTAGTTCCAACATCTTCTGTACCTCCTCCCTCAGAGTCTGTTTGACTCTCTCAGGCACTCTATAAGGGGTCTGCCTAATAGGCCTTTGGGGTCTTGTATCCACCTGGTGCTGCACCAGGTGGGTACAACCTGGTTTCCCAGTGAACCTCCCCAAATTCCTGCAACACTGCTTGGATTTCTCGAACCTAGGTAGGAGATAGATGCTGGGGCATTGCTACCCCTTCCACGGAGGTGTCAGCCCAAGCCTCGCTGAGGAGATCAGTCCCCAGATCTCCCTCAGACTCCTCCTGTAATCCACTGTAAATACTCAGCACAAGGGCCTCTATATCATGGTAAGGTTTCATCATGTTAACATCGTACAATTTGTCCCCCTGCCTTCTGCCTAGCAGTTCCATCATGTAGTTAACATAACTTACCTTTCTTACCACCTTGTAGGGACCTTCCCAAGCTGCTTGGAGCTTGTTGTGTCTGACAGGAATGATAACCATTACCTGCTGCCCACAGCATACTCTCTAGTTCAAGCATTCCTGTCATACTACACCTTTTTCTGTTGTTGGGCTTTTGCCAGGTTCTCCTGGGCAAAGCCCATGAGTATCCTGAGCCTTGTCTTGAGGTTTAGGATGTATGTCACAACAGACTCCTTGTGAGACTCGCACTTACCTTCCCACTCATCTCAAATTAAATCTAGAGGTCCCTTCACCCTATGCCCATACAGCAACTCAAAGGGTGAAAAACCTGTGGATTCCTGGGGAACTTCTCAGTAAGCAAACAACAGATGTGGCAAATATTTGTCCCACTCCCTCTTAAACTGATCTTCAAATGTCTGTAGCATGGACTTGATTGTAGAGTTTAACCTCTCAACAAGACCATTAGTCTGGGGATGGTAGGGGGTGGTCTTCATGTGCTTCACCCCACAGGACTTCCACAGACAAGCCAGCAGGTCTGACATGAAATTGGCACCTCTGTCAGTCAGTATTTCTTCTGGGAAACCTACCCTGCTAAAAATCTCTAACAAAGCATTTGCCACTTACTCTGCCTCAATGGAGGACAAAGCCACTGCCTCAGGGTATCGTGTAGCATAATCCATTACCACTAGGATATACTTTTTTCTCTGTGGAACTTGGGGTACTCAGAGGACCCACAATATCCATAGCTACCCTCTGAAATGGCTCCTCAATCACAGGCAAAGGCATCAAAGGAGCTCTCACCTTGTCTTCTGCCTTGCCTACCATTTGGCACTGCTCACAGGTCCTGCAGTACCCTGTTACATCTCTGGAAATTCCAGGCCAATAAAAGTTATGCATAATATGCATCTTTGCACATTTTATGCCCATATGACCTGCAAAGGGAATATCATGGGCTATGGTTAGAAGTGCCAGATGGTAGGCTCTAGGCACTACCAACTGCTGTACTCTCTCACCTTCTAGCCCTCCCTCAGGGGTCCACTCTCTGTATAGTAACCTTTTGTCCTAGTATAGAGATTCCCCCTTTCCTTGAGAATCAGGTGCCTCCCTAGCTACCTGCCTCAGATCTTACAATGTAGGGTCTGAGAGCTGAGCCTGTCTCAACTCTCTCCTTGTAACCCTTCCCAGCTCCCCTTCCACAGGAAGTCTGGCATCCTCTGACAGTGGTGCCTCACTGTCAGCCTGGGTACTACTACTCACCTTTACATTTGCAGTTACTCTGTCCAAGGGACCATCAGTACCCACAAGCAGCTGTGGCTTACCTTCAGTCTCACTACTAAAGTGTAGCTCACTCCCTGAAGTAACCACCTCACCAGTCTTAGCTGCAAGTATGCAGTCTGTCTGGGTCTCCCCAGACACCCAGACCCACATGCTTGTCTCTTAGCCTGATTGAGTGTAACTGCATAAGCACATGGTACTGCTTCATCCAAATCCTTCCCTCTCAGGACATCTGCAGGATGGTAGTTTAGTACCCCTGTTGTCTCAAGACAACCTAGTATTGGCATTTTGTCTTTCTCACTTACTGGCTCCCTCACCTTTTGTTCCTCACCTTGCATCTGTGGACACCTGTATGCCACTTGGTCCCCCTGGTTGCATTCAAAACATTTAACCCTAGCTCCTGGACATGTAGCTGGACTAGTGGCTTCCCCTGCTATTGGCAGATTCTGTTGGGGCAGTCTGTGCTGCCCACCATGGGTTGCTTTAGACCCATGAGCAGTACTGGGGGTCCCTTTCTGGTGTGGGGCTGCACTTGCCAGGTATAGGTCTCCCTTCTTCCCCAACTCATCTGAAGTAGCACATTGTCTATCAGCTAACCAGATCCTCATATCCTCAGGCAAAGTGCTAAGGGCTTGTTCCCTCACCAAAAGGTCTGCCAGCCCTTCAGAAGTGGTGACCTGACATCCACTCACCCACCTATGGAAATAAGTGCTCATTTCAGCAACATATTCACACACACTTTCATCTGCCTTGCGTCTGTGCTCATGAAACTTTTTCCTATACATTTTAGGTGTTAGCTTAAAAAACTCTAATAGGCAATTTTTTTACAGCAGTATAATCAAAACATGCAATGTCAGACATTTTAGATAATACAGTTACAGCTTTACTGTGGAGTAAGGGGGTTAGGAACTGTACCCAGAGCCCTTGGTCAGCTTCATACTGTTTACATACCCTCTCAAACATATGAATGAGACTATCAAAATTATCCCCCTCTTTAAACTGCAGAAGAAATTTACTGACCTTTTGTGCTTCTGGGGTCCAGTTACTCCCTTCTCCATTACCTCCATGACTCTGGTGAAGAGTCAGCATCTCCTTTTCATGCTGCCCCTGTCTCTCTTTTTCTTCAGCTTCTATGCACAGCAGTTTCTCATTCTCCTCACTCTCTAGATGCCTCAGTCTCTTAGCTGCTTTTAATTCCGCATGCCTGGCCTCCAACTCAAGTTTCTTTACCTCCAGCTGGATTTTTAAGTCCACTGAAGAAAGGTTGAGCTGTCCATTCTCCGTGGGTATTATATCTCCACTGCCAGTCTGATTGTCCTCCTGGTTGCTGTTTTCTGATGCAGCTGTAACCAAGGCTGCAATCAGGTCTGCCTTAGTCAGGTTTCCATGCACCAGTCCCCTAGCCTGGCACATCTCCACCAGCTGGCTCCTTGTCTGCTTTCCATACTCATCTGCTGACATGCTGCCTGCTCACCCTGACTAAGCTAACAAAAGAAATAATACAATTGTGATCTGAACTCTGAGCATTCACTGCATAGCTGTTTTAGAGTACAAAAACACCTTCAATGCTCACTGTACACAAGCTACAGGATTCACTCTACCCACACCACTACAAGCCAGTTAGTATTTGCCAACTTTAATATGTGATGTGGATATCCCACCACTGCCAAACAATTAATATGTGATGCCCGTGCCCTGGCCCAGCAATCAAGGAGCCTCAATCCTCACCATTAACACCAGCGAGGGCATCTCATATAGGAGGAAAGGATAACAAATACACACAGTAAAGTGCAATTTACCTTCAGAGCACACAGAGATCACAGTCAGTCCTGGGCTGGTCACTCCCTTGCTCTCCAGGTCCCCAATAAGACTCCCCGCTGGCAGAGCTATAGGGTCCTGATCTCAGGCTAGTGGGCAAGCTAAAATCTCTAGCACCCTCTCTGTCCAACCAGGCTTTGTGTCCCTGCCCAAGTAGCTGACACACACACACACTCATGCACTTTGAGAAAAGTTTATACGACCACACAGACACTCCTGGGGAAGGCTAGCACAGTTTCTCAAGCTGTGCCCCTTTCTCTCAGACTAAAGGGTAGTTCTACTTGCCACCACCCACTAACACTTATCAGCTACTCAAAGGCCCTTAAAAGGGTGTCCGATTATTACTGTGCAGTATTATTATCCAATTGGTAGTTGTGACTAAAGAGTCAAAGCTTATTAGAATGACTTGGTATAGGATCAATATAAGCATGCAATGTACTCTTAGAGCTTCACTTATCTCTACACAAAACAGCCACAGTTAAAAGGTTTGAAAATATTTAATAATAAATAACTAAAACCACAAGACAATACTTTCTACTACACAGTGCTAGTCAAGAATTCAGAGATCACAGAGAAGCTTAAAATAATTCAGTGGTACGGTTGTGACATCACAGAAAAAACTTAGTCTAATCTTTCTAGTTTCTAGCTATTTCTAAAAGAAAACACAAGTCTAAGATAACTTATACATGAGCAAGACAGTGCTGTGAGTTGGATGATCAAGACAAAGATGTTTAATGCCTTTTGATTCTCTCTGTTTAAATTGCTATTGCAGTTCTGATTCCCATTACATAATGTTTTACACTTTCCTGGTGTTTCAAGGCTGAAATAAACTGCATTTACATTCTTTTACACCTAGGCAGAAACCAGAGCAATAAAGGACATTCCACATGTAAATTCTGGTCACTAACTTTAGCCTTAAGACAATAGGCAGGAAGCCTTCATCTAGCCTGGTCAGAGCTGAATTGTAAACATCAAAGACAGTCATGAAATGATTTCAGTTTCAAAGGACAGACAATAAATGCTTGACTTAGCTTTCTTTACAGCAGAGGGCAATGTTGCTACATTGTTTTGAGTTCAACATTTCACAGCATATTCTTTCATTTAAGAAAGCAAGCCTGTAATTCAACATTCATATTTACAAATGACAGAATTATGTATAAAATCCTATCTGGCTAGGCTGGCAGCCTTCACATCCTCATTCACTGCAGCAGCTGTACTCACCATGTCCTCTATCACTGCAGCAGCAGTTTTCACTATGTCCTCATTCACTGGAGCCCCACTCACCATGTCCTCATTCACTGCAGCTGTACTCACCATGTTCTCCTTCAGTGCAGTAGCAGCACCCCCCGTGTCCTCATTCTCTCACCATGTTCTCCTTCACTACAGTAGCAGCACTCCCCATGTCCTCATTCTCTCACCGTGTCCTCTTTCAGTGCAGTAGCAGCACTCCCCATGTTCTCCTTCACTGCAGCAGCAGCACTCCCCGTGTCCTCATTATCTCACCATGTCCTCCTTCAGTGCAGTAGCAGCACTCCCTGTGTCCTCATTCACTGCAGCAGCACTCCCCGTGTCCTCCTTCAGTGCAGTAGCAGCACTCCCCGTGTCCTCATTCACTCACCATGGTCATTCATTGCTCTAGTACTTATCATATTCTCATTCTAATAAATCTTTAATATTATGATTTGTCTTAAAAACAAACATTGATGTCTTTTGACTGTGTTATACAACTTCTAGTTTAATTATATACTTTTCCAGTTGTTCCTGAGTGTATTTTCTATTTATGAAGTGTCAAATTACATATTTATGAAGAAAGAACACGAACACATTTATTTATTGGAGTTCTATACCTCTCAATGTTTTAGTATAAGCACTCTGGACAAAGTCTAAACTAATGGGTTGAGAAAGGCCCAAAAATAGGAGCATCATTTAAATATTTCTCTTATAAACTTATGAAGTTACTAGAATAACATGATTTGTGTTAGATTGCATTTTCTGAAGGATATAAAGTCTGAAACCTCAAATGCATGTCATTATTTAGTGACTTCTATTTTCTGTGATTTGCCAGAAAACCACAAACTTTATGAGGAACAGACCAAAAATATGAAGCAAGAATATGTACATTCTGTGAAAATCTGTAGATGAGAGGTATGTAGAAGTCAACAAATTTGGTAGGGAAAATGGGTCACCAAAGGCAAGTCTGTGTGGTTCCTTTAAATAGTGCAAATTGATTTATGAGAGAACATTCCTAAATTTGGCCGGTTTTGACAAATGTTATGGGACTAGACTGCTTTATATGTTTAATTCAAGCAGACTAGTTTACAATGCTATGTGTCACATAAAAACTATTAGGAAACTGTCAAAACATATATAAACATATATATTCTATCAAGAAAAAAGAAGAAACAAATGCATTGTATAAATACTCCACCATTTGTAGCAATTCCAATTTCTTTTTTTTTTTTTTGGTGTTGTCTATGTAGTAATGAATATCAGATGTGGAGACTTTGATAATGCACTAAAAAAGAAGGAATTAAATTGGCAAACAGTCCTGGAAGTTGACATTGTTCCAGGTTTACATGAACTTTTAAATGTAAAATGTTTATTGTTAACCCGCTGTTTAAGATAAATATGCATTTATTTTAAAATATATATATTGTAGAAGGAACAAGTAACATATAACATGCAGTTTGTAACATGCAGTTTTATGTTGTTTGTACAGTATGCTTTTGTCTGTATACATTTTAGAATGCTGTTTGATCACATGATTGTTTTGGGGTCACATGTTCACTTACTTCCTATGTAAGACTTGGATGATGTTATTTTTTTAGTTCTGAAGAATGTCTTATTCCATTGGTTCATAGGTTCATAGGTTAGTACTAAGCTAACTGCCCTTGCGAGACATTTTAAGCCTAGCCAGTTATCCCTTGTGAGACTCAAACCCTGCACCTTGTGTTTGTAAGGCAAACACCTTAACCATTAGGCCACCCTCCCAACCCTGGCTGGCAGTACGCTCTCTGTCTCACCTTCCTCTTCTCTGTCCAGGATGCTGTTACCCATAAACTTTTTCCATAACTTCCTCTCCCTTACCAGTAAAGCTAAGCTACCTTATATGTCTAATACTCTTTTTTTTCTAGTTAACCCCCCTCATTGGTTACTAACTCAGTCTAACCAATAATGTACTTTTCTTTAGTTACAGTAGCATAATGGTATTCAATAAGTAAACCTTGTAAATGTACTCTGTCTCTGCAACCATTTTGTAAATATAAAATACATTTTTTTACAATTAACCATGCAATCACTATGTATGCATATTATTTTTTGTACTTTATTAACCCTATATAACCAGGAACTTTTCTTCACAGACCTCCACTGAAAATGGGCACCCAAACCCAGCTGAACTTTCCTGGTAAACAAAAGTAAACAAACAAACAAACAAACAAATAAATAAGTAAATAAATTAAAAGCCCAAAGTGGGACAATTGTAATAAAATAGCCTGCGGCTTTGGACTTTTGGCGTTTATTGTTTTTTTTTTGTAACCTAGGTTTTCATATACTGGTAATTTTGCTTACCAGGTGATAGTACAAAACAGATTTGATAAGTTTTATTTAGCAAATCACAAACTGTGCATACTCTGTCCTTAGGATTTCTTGTCATGTAGGGTACCACTGTTATGGAATACTTTTGTCCTAAAGGTGATGGGAGACTGTGACCATCAAAGTGGCATTTGTGACACATGAAGCCAGATTAAACCAAGACCTTTCTTACTAGTTATACAAAGGCCATAGAAAACCACCACAGTTTATAAACAACATTGCATTTGCCAGATGTTTTTTGATATTTGATAATGACAGTTGCATCATTTTTATCCAAGTGACCACCAGTAAAATAAGGCTACTTGGATAGAAATGATAGAAGACTTCACAAGACATATTGGAAACATAAAAAAGTATTTTTCATCATGTTAGTCTGGGCAAAGGTGATGGATTTTACACAATGTTTTCAGCATGAGAACTGAAGTGGGTTATAAGAAATTAGTCTGCACATTGTCATGAGAGGTACTGCTGCAGGTGAACAGGACTTTCAAGGCAGCTTGTAGAATTAGGAAGCTTTTCTTGAAAGAGATGTAGACACTGGTCATGTAATATTTAGCATTATGGGTAAGATGATGGCAGAGCACTCATTTACATATGTGATAATCAGCAAAAAGGTGGGGTATACATGGTCCCCTTACATGATCTGAGTCCTTTAGGTCACAAGGGGGATATGCAACTATAGGAAATATTTTATCATAATTTAACACTGTAGGTATAGTCAGTAGTGGCTGGTGACTTCAAATCAAAGGGGGGCTGCAGGAGACAGCTGAATGGGTGAGGTCAATGGGAATATGTGTGGCCAAATAGAAAGGGGAGAAACTATGCTCAAAACCACAAAAACTGTAACTTTAAATACGCTGCCCTGGGTGGCAAACCATCATTATGAGAGTCCAATCAAGACAAAATGAAGTGTAGAAGAAAAAAATATTTCAATGCGTTGGCTGAATGAGAAACACAAAGGTTATGAGGCATGAAAAAATAAATTACTTTTTAAATACATTACTGGAATGTCAGTCAAAATCAAGTATAAGAAAAACAAGCAGCACTCAACTCAGACCATTTCTCCTTGCACTGCAGTTCTAATTATAATTTGTATTTAGCTTTATTAAAGTACCAAGTAACATGCTGAAAGCAACAATTTCTGTGATACACTCACTTGGGAAAATGTTTCTTATCCAGAAACGACCTGCTACCTGACAACAACTATCTCCTTGTTTCATGGGGAAAACATGATCAAAGTCAAAAATGAAAAGCAAACAAGAAAGAAGCTCAAAATACATTGCTTAAAGGATTACTGCACAGGTTATGGACCACACATGATAGATCGGCATTCTGTTTAGTTTGCAGGTAAAGTCTGCAAAGATGACTCAAGTCTCCAATAAATGCAATAAGCTTCTTAAAATAATGTAATCCTGTCCTTTATTACAAATACTGTCATATGCATTTCAATACCCAAGGCTTATATGTTATCTAGTTATGTAAGTATTTTCTTCATGACAACAACATAAAGGCTTTCAATGTTGGCAGTTCTTTAACAGTATGCTTATTAAAGCTTACTTGCATCTTACAATCTCAGACAAGCTTACCTGATGGTCATTAAAGCATTGCTACTTAAACACAGAGCAACAGGCACTTTCTGAATAATAATAAACATAAATCAACAGTATAAAAATATGACAGAAACCAGAACATTCTGCAAAATCAAGGACAGATGAAAAGCCACTGTAGTACTTGTGTCTACCTTAGATGGGGGGATACTCTGCATATTTACACTGCATAACTGCTCCTTGCCTTGCTTGGACACATCCAAAGTCACTACATAGGAGAGTGGGGTGCAACAAGTATGTCGCAATTTGAAATGTCTCTGTCTGACTGTGATGGCCTTGACACATTTGTCATACCTCTCAACCTCAGAGCAAGACATCTGGACAAAGCTATACATAGAAGTGTGACAAATGCAAAAAAATAAGGACAATTTTTAAATATAGCTCTTATAAACTTAGAAAGATAATAGAATATTAGGTCTTGCATTAGTATGAATTTTCTGAAGGGTATGAAATCTGAAACTGAAATGTATGTCATTATTTTCTAACTTCAGTCTTTAATGATTTGCCACTAATTTGTCAAAAAACACAATTTTATGAAAAACGGACCAAAAATGTGATGTAAAAATATAAAATAGCAACATAATATAGCTGCGAACATGTCAGAGAAAGGACACTTTTTTAATATTAGTACTGCTAACTTGAGCAGCTGACAAAATAAAAGAATCTACATGCATTTTTGAAATAAAAGTAATTTATAACTCTGATTATTACAGTTATTTATTAATTGCAAACCCTCCACATTTTCTTCCAAAATTGCCATTTTGCGGAGGGATTATTAGGGGAAGAGCAACATTTTGAGCCAAAATCGGGGACAGTTGAAAGGTTTGGATATACCTAATTCTATAAATCAGTTTGCACATACCTCTCAACCTGTTAATGCATTAAATCTGGACAAGGCCAAATATATTGGGGGAACATATAAACAGTACTAAAACTTGCTCTTGTATAAACTGAGACAGTTGATAGAATAACAGGTCTTGCTTTAGCATGAATTTTTCTATAGGTTATGAAGTCTGAAACTCAGTGTCTGTCATTATTTAGTGACTTAATTCCTAAATGATTTGCCAGAAGACAACAAATTTTATGAGGAACAAAGAAAAATCTGTTTATTCTACAAACATCTGTACAGTTGAGAGGTATAGTTCAGCCGGGGCTGTCTTTGAGTTTGCCACCCTTTCCCCTCTCACAAAATCATGGTCGAATGGAGCCTCCCCCCTGCAGCCATTCCAATGAACCATTACTTGGCTATTTCACCCCATTTACCATAAACACTAAGGTGCATACTACTTTACTTTTGCAATGATTTGGACTTCATTTGAAAGTTTTATTTTGCATTTTAAAACACAAACACTAATAGATATCTGCTAAACAAAGCAATGCAGTCTCATAATGAAAACAGACTTAGCATTAAAACTTCTCTGCCCTTGAAACTCACATTGATTGAAACAGCATTGAAACCCACATTCAAAGAAAATACATTTTTCCAGTGGCAGATAAAGATTAACTTTGGGTTTGGGCTGTTTTCAAATCACAGGCCTTGTGCACATGAAGCATACACATGCTCTTTCATACACCTTCCTGATTGTATTTAATTATATTCCTTGTACAATACAGTACAGTTTTTAGAGGGCATTTTAAATATATTGTTTTGAACATTTTTCCAGTAAACCATGAAACAAAATGCATGCACCAGGAATGACAAAACTGCATAGTTCAGAACATTTCCATCATAAAAGCCTACGCAAACTTCTACAGTCCACCAGTATCAGTAAATATGCACAATCTCTGAAGAAGTAAACGTCATCTAAATAATTCCATATTAAAGAGATCTGTAACTATTGAAGAGGTTGCTGCTAGCAAACAAATTTATATTTCATTATTTCATCTACAAATAAAGTGCCTGTTGCCCTTGAGGAATGAATTGCCTATATTACACTAAAAAAATGATAAGCTAGTAATATTGCAATGGGGAATGGATGGCAAACTGATAACAGGTTCATAGTTACTAGGTATCTTCACCAAAAAGGAGTGCAGCATCCACCACCTTTGCAACACAGTACAGTATCAGCAATGCATCTACTTACTGTGGGATTAGAACCCACAGTCTTCTGCATCAAAAGAAAGTACACTACCTGTTGTGCTATTAACAATGCATAAGCAGCACTAAACTTTTGCTCCCCTGCAGCTCTGAATTCCTTGTAAAATCTACTCAGCACTCAGCTGTATCTCTGAACTTTGCAGCACAAAAAAATCTGAAAAAAGCCAAAATGTATTGGGGGAGCAAAAACCCAAAAAACAGGGACACATTTTAAACATTGCTTGTATAATGTTGGAAAGTTGCTGGAATAAAATGCTGTGTTACCACCATACATTTCACTGCCAAGTCTTGAACCCAGGACCCTGTGCAAAACAGTCAGAGCAACATATCACTATGCCAAATCAGCTGTTTTATGAAAGAGAGGAAGACTGAAACTTAAATGGCTACCATTTAGTGAATTCAGTTCTCACCATAGCCGTCAACTTCTTAGCACAAAACACCTGAACAAAGCCAATAATGGGGGTATACAGCCCCCAAACATATTCACTGAATTCAGTTCTCACTATAGCTCTCAACCTATTAGCAAACACACCTGGACAAAGCCAGTAATGGGGGAATACAGTCCCAAAAATAGGGACAAATTTCAAATATCCATCTTATAAACTTAGAAAATTGCTAGAATAAAAGGTTTTGTGTTACCATGTACTTTCTGAAGAATATGAAGTCTGAAATTCAAATGCTTGTCATTTTTATTTATTTAACATTTGTTAACCAGGAAAGTCTGACTTGGAACAAAAGCCAATTTTCAGCAGACGCCCAGGGAGAAACACTACAGACACAAGTCTTTGTAAGATGGAAGGACAGCAGAGCACACCCACACAAATACAGGGAGGACATGCAGACTCCACACAGAAGGCACCCCAGCCAAGAATCAAAACAGAGAACCTGTTGCTGTCAGGCAACAATGCTACCACTGCACTACTGAGTTTGTAAGGACACAAAAATACAGAAACCACAGATTTTATGAGGAACAGAACAGAACAAATATGAGGGAAAATCTGCAAATTATTACAAATGGTGGTGGGTAGGGAATTCAGGCTCTTGCCACCTGGGTCCAAGGTATAGGGTTCAAGCCTTTTATTTGCGCATGCATGCACACACACACACACACACACACACACACACACACACACACACACACACACACACACACACACACACACACACACACACCATAGTAAAGTCTGTTGTATTCCTTACCTCAAAGTCACATCCATCCAAAGCCCGTAAAATGCATCCAGCAAGTCCTTCCACCTAGCCCATCCATCCAAAGCCTTTGAGGAGAGCAACAAGTCTTTCCCGCAAGAGCAGAGCAAGCTGGGCATTGCAGTCCAATCCCCCTTCAAGTTTATGCAGTTGTAACTGCATAGACTTCTGGGATAGTGTAGATGAATGCTCTCTTCCTAATCCAGACTGCTGGTGAGACAGTCTGGATTCTGTGCACATGCTGCAGACTGGTTCACCAGCATACTGGAAATGCCACAAGTGCACATGCACAATGTTCCGTGACTTGTTTTATTTTGTAGTTTCTTTTTATTTTATTTATTTTATATTTTCTTCTTCTTTTTTGTTTACGGCTGGGGGGGCTGCAGTCCTGCAGCCCAATAGCACGAGCCGCCCCTGGGTATATTGCATCTGCTAAGGTCTGGTCAACAGCTGCCTTGTAGTACAATATAACAGGTCAAGCCTGTGAGCACATCTCATGTCTAATTCTTAGCTGGAAATATTTACAGCTGCTTCATGCTCTGGGGGTCAGAATTTGCATGATGATGTATTGAACACTGGCCATCCCCTCGATAATTAAGTGGGATCATGAAAAACAATACTAATGACATTACCACCATTACTAACAGTGTTAGGGAAAGGGCAAAAAACTTTGGAAATATGTTGATTTTTATACCATAAATCATCTACATTGCTGTAATACTATTAATTACATATCTGGGATATAGGTGAGAACATTTATTCATCAGGGACAATGCAAATGAGCCAAACGGTCAAAAATTTGAAAGACACATTGTTTGACAGAGCATAAAATGCAACAGTACATAATGCTTCTTGTCAGAGGCATTTCTATATAGTACAGATAGAGCACAGTGCCCAATCCAAATACTAAGTTTCATGGAAGGCCTGAACTTACCTCTAACCCTAAATGTAACCCCAGTACAAACCATCACCCTCAGAATAGTTTACAGCTGAGGACAATCCTCATCTCAATAGCCATGTATATCCTTAAATTCGCTCACATCAGCAAGCACTGCACCAACCAAATTTAACCAAAATCATGCTGCATTTAGGTCAACATTCTTCGCAGACTAATAGACATAATTGTTATTCACTGAAACAGCCATATGAATAAAATTTAGTCAAAAGGCTCACAAAATTGAACACAACCAAACTATCTATAAAGAAGTAGCCAGAACCCTTTTATAAACAGTGGGTCTCAGAGCACAAGTGGTGTAGGCTGTTATGTCATGCATATTAAAGTGAATGCCACACAAAATGACATTCAGAATGGTGAACAAGTTACAACATAATATTAACAAATGATAATAATAGTGCTTAAAATAATGATGTAACAAAAAAATATTTGTCCATTTTTCTGTCTTGAATTGTCCTTTAAAGTAGACAGTAGGGTTCAACCTTATTATTATATTTGGGTGATGTCTTTTTTGATAAAGTCCAATGTTTGTAAGTAAATGGTCAGTCCAGTACCTACCTCCTATTTATCCCCAAATTGAGTCAGAAGTATTGGTCAGTGGGAAGTTGTCCCCATTTGGTTTAAGAAGGACTAGCCTTCAGTTTTAGAGACCCAAACCATCAATTTTTGATTCATCTCTTGAATAACAATCAGATATGGCTGAATTAAAACATTCATGGCACCAGTCTTGCAGGACAGCATCCATTGTTATTTTAGTTCATACTGAGGAAAGAGCAGTAAACAAAGGCAGAATGTTACTATGTAAATGGAAAATTAATTGACAAAAAGGGTAATAGGATCTACTGTAATATCAAGGTACATGATATGAGATTTGAAATGTTAAATGTAAATAGATTATTACTTAAGTGAAACCATTCCTTCCTTTGAATTTAGGTGCATGAACATATAAAGGAGCACTGAACACTTTTTACTACCCTTTGCAGATTTATATTACTACAATTCCCTGAATGTTTTCAGATACACCTTTCATATCAGATCTTGCCCATAGGTCTCCTTTAATGCTGTTATCCTTAACAGAATTCCCAGAACAAATAACATTTTTTCAATAGTAAAAACAAGAAGAAAATAAAAAAAACTTCCAACTGGTGTTTCAGCCCTGCACACTTTTTTAACTTACACATTACTTTGAACCAGTTATAAGACAAAATGTGCTTCTAGATGGGACAAAGAAAGTAGAATAATTTCTGACAATGAAATGTTAATATGGTTACAAACGTTGGTCTTTGTGCAAAAAGCATTGGTATTACAAGCATCACACTTTTATGTATTTTCTGATCTGAACACAATAAACAAAACTAATTTCACCCATGATTTCATCAACCACAAAATAATGCATCCATCAGCCCCTTTTTCTATTTTTTTTTACATCGCTGATATTTCAGAGTACACCCTGTACAAGCTTGGTGTAATATGTATATGCGTATTATTACATGTGGATTTTATATTTCAGAGTACACCTTGTACAAGCTTGGTGTAATGTGTATATGCATATTATTACATGGTATATGAGTATTATTACATGTGGATTTTATATTTCAGAGTACACCTTGTACAAGCTTGGTGTAATGTGTATATGCATATTATTACATGTGGATTTTATATTTCAGAGTACACCTTGTACAAGCTTGGTGTAATGTGTATATGCGTATTATTACATGTGGATTTTATATTTCAGAGTACACCTTGCACAAGCTTGGTGTAATGTGTATATGCATATTATTACATGTGGATTTTATATTTCAGAGTACACCTTGCACAAGCTTGGTGTAATGTGTATATGCGTATTATTACATGTGGATTTTATATTTCAGAGTACACCTTGTACAAGCTTGGTGTAATATGTATATGCGTATTATTACATGTGGATTTTATATTTCAGAGTACACCTTGTACAAGCTTGGTGTAATGTGTATATGCATATTATTACATGTGGATTTTATATTTCAGAGTACACCTTGTACAAGCTTGGTGTAATGTGTATATGCGTATTATTACATGTGGATTTTATATTTCAGAGTACACCTTGTACAAGCTTGGTGTAATGTGTATATGCGTATTATTACATGTGGATTTTATATTTCAGAGTACACCTTGTACAAGCTTGGTGTAATGTGTATATGCATATTCTTACATGGTATATGCGTATTATTACATGTGGATTTTATATTTCAGAGTACACCTTGTACAAGCTTGGTGTAATGTGTATATGCATATTATTACATGTGGATTTTATATTTCAGAGTACACCTTGTACAAGCTTGGTGTAATGTGTATATGCATATTATTACATGTGGATTTTATATTTCAGAGTACACCTTGTACAAGCTTGGTGTAATGTGTATATGCATATTATTACATGTGGATTTTATATTTCAGAGTACACCTTGTACAAGCTTGGTGTAATGTGTATATGCATATTCTTACATGGTATATGCGTATTATTACATGTGGATTTTATATTTCAGAGTACACCTTGTACAAGCTTGGTGTAATGTGTATATGCGTATTATTACATGTGGATTTTATATTTCAGAGTACACCTTGTACAAGCTTGGTGTAATGTGTATATGCATATTATTACATGGTATATGAGTATTATTACATGTGGATTTTATATTTCAGAGTACACCTTGTACAAGCTTGGTGTAATGTGTATATGCATATTATTACATGTGGATTTTATATTTCAGAGTACACCTTGTACAAGCTTGGTGTAATGTGTATATGCGTATTATTACATGTGGATTTTATATTTCAGAGTACACCTTGCACAAGCTTGGTGTAATGTGTATATGCATATTATTACATGTGGATTTTATATTTCAGAGTACACCTTGCACAAGCTTGGTGTAATGTGTATATGCGTATTATTACATGTGGATTTTATATTTCAGAGTACACCTTGTACAAGCTTGGTGTAATGTGTATATGCATATTATTACATGGTATATGAGTATTATTACATGTGGATTTTATATTTCAGAGTACACCTTGTACAAGCTTGGTGTAATGTGTATATGCATATTATTACATGTGGATTTTATATTTCAGAGTACACCTTGTACAAGCTTGGTGTAATGTGTATATGCGTATTATTACATGTGGATTTTATATTTCAGAGTACACCTTGCACAAGCTTGGTGTAATGTGTATATGCATATTATTACATGTGGATTTTATATTTCAGAGTACACCTTGTACAAGCTTGGTGTAATGTGTATATGCATATTATTACATGTGGATTTTATATTTCAGAGTACACCTTGTACAAGCTTGGTGTAATATGTATATATTATTACATGTGGATTTTATATTTCAGAGTACACCTTGTACAAGCTTGGTGTAATGTGTATATGCATATTATTACATGTGGATTTTATATTTCAGAGTACACCTTGTACAAGCTTGGTGTAATGTGTATATGCATATTATTACATGTGGATTTTATATTTCAGAGTACACCTTGTACAAGCTTGGTGTAATGTGTATATGCATATTATTACATGTGGATTTTATATTTCAGAGTACACCTTGTACAAGCTTGGTGTAATGTGTATATGCATATTCTTACATGGTATATGCGTATTATTACATGTGGATTTTATATTTCAGAGTACACCTTGTACAAGCTTGGTGTAATGTGTATATGCGTATTATTACATGTGGATTTTATATTTCAGAGTACACCCTGTACAAGCTTGGTGTAATGTGTATATGCATATTATTACATGTGGATTTTATATTTCAGAGTACACCTTGTACAAGCTTGGTATAATGTGTATATGCATATTATTACATGTGGATTTTATATTTCAGAGTACACCTTGTACAAGCTTGGTGTAATGTGTATATGCGTATTATTACATGTGGATTTTATATTTCAGAGTACACATTGTACAAGCTTGGTGTAATGTGTATATGCGTATTATTACATGTGGATTTTATATTTCAGAGTACACCTTGTACAAGCTTGGTGTAATGTGTATATGCATATTATTACATGTGGATTTTATATTTCAGAGTACACCTTGTACAAGCTTGGTGTAATGTGTATATGCGTATTATTACATGTGGATTTTATATTTCAGAGTACAACTTGTACAAGCTTGGTGTAATGTGTATATGCATATTATTACATGGTATATGCGTATTATTACATGTGGATTTTATATTTCAGAGTACACCTTGTACAAGCTTGGTGTAATGTGTATATGCGTATTATTACATGTGGATTTTATATTTCAGAGTACACCTTGTACAAGCTTAGTGTAATGTGTATATGCATATTATTACATGTGGATTTTATATTTCAGAGTACACCTTGCACAAGCTTGGTGTAATGTGTATATGCGTATTATTACATGTGGATTTTATATTTCAGAGTACACCTTGTACAAGCTTGGTGTAATGTGTATATGCGTATTATTACATGTGGATTTTATATTTCAGAGTACACCTTGTACAAGCTTGGTGTAATGTGTATATGCATATTATTACATGTGGATTTTATATTTCAGAGTACACCTTGCACAAGCTTGTTGTAATGTGTATATGCATATTATTACATGGTATATGCGTATTATTACATGTGGATTTTAGGTTATCATTCTTCCCACCATTTGCCTTATTTAACTTTATGCTTATAGTAATCCAATGTTAAAGTGATGATTTTTTTTTTTTTTTTGCTAACGTGGTGCCTAGGAAACAGCTATACCTCTCTTAGGCTATAACAATGATGTGATTAGCATGGACACTTTGCAATAACGCATTACAATTCTTCTTGGTGAAGGAAGCCCAAAGCAATGCCTGTCTCTCTCGATATGGGTACGTTTAGAACATGTCTCCATTCTGCTACTTTTGATTACAGCATTCATAGGAAATGTTATGTGATGAATCAACTTCTATAAAGAAGCCCCCTAGTTCATAACTCCCGTATTGAAAGCAAAGCTCCATACCTCAGGCTGAGGTCATTTAGCCATCACAAGCAGTGATGGTGGTAATGCTGGAACATGATGTAATGTTGTTATAGTCACGTCTTAGCTGATGACAATCTGAACAGCATCTGCTCTTGAGATTACATGGCAATTTTATCATACTAATGAATATTATTATTTCATTCTGAAGTTATTTGTTTCAGTAGCACAACCATTCAAAAAGACTCCAGATTGTTCTTCTGATATAAAAAGAAGCAGTTACAAAAGCTTAGGCAGAATTTCTAACAGTCATTACTTTCATACTGTGATTAAACATTATAAAGTTTGGAATTTACTGTTAAAATGTACTGTACTTATAACTTTCTGTGCATTCAATATAGCAGTTTGCTTATCTGTGCATTTTAGTGTCAAATGAAAAATAGTTTACCGTATCCGTTGCTAAAGAGGCATATATTCTCACAATATGTCTGGAAAATAATCTGTACTATCAGAATTTTTTTTTCCAGATAATTCATTTGTTTGTTCAGACATGTCTTCTGTCTTCTGGTAGCCTGTAATAAATATAAATTCCCCTGCTATTTGAGACTAGTGTAGGAATTGTACTAGAATGTTCATTCTAGGTCTGACCATATCATAAAAGTTCAAATCCTTTCACTCTGCTAGCATTTTCAAGGGTAGAGCAAACAATATATATTTATTGAAGCACAAATATTGTTTTATAACAAAATAAATCTTCTAATACTGCTGAAATGCCCTTGATAAAGAGCAGTCAGGCACTAGCAATTCAATGCAAAATTAGGAAACCTTACTCATCTGCAACCGGATTTCTGGTGGTAGTAATTTGGTCGCGTTCACATTTTCAGTACAGCTTCCTGTCGCCTTAGAAAATGCCAGATGAGCTTTCAGTAGAATTATCCCAGATTACATCATCAACTTTCTTGTGACATCATATGCTGCTGGTTAGACCTAGTGATGCGTATGCTACTTAGTAGGTGAGAGAGTACAGCATTTGAGTACGTGGGCAGATGTATACTACATACCCCAACTATTTTAGTAAAAGATTATCAGGCCTTATTTCTGTAGAAGCTAATACAATGTTACAATATAGTGGAGATTGTACTAAATAAACCTCTCAAAGATTCCTCCTTGTTCTTTGAAGTAAATGAACAAGGTACATCATCAAATCTGGTATAAACACAGCAAGGATAGCATTAGAAAGTTAAATAACTCTTTATTTCCTTTATTAACCACGTAAATGAACTAGCCCTAAACACTTGACCATTTTCAGAAAAGGCCCAGGTCAAATGGTAACAGCAAACATGCATTAGTAAAACAAATCATAGTTAAAGTCTAAATGATATAATTCAAATGTGTAGCTACTAATGCAAATAAGATGTGAGATGAATGCTGCTCATCGCAATGTATAAACTGCTTTTTTTCTGCAGTCGAGTCATCTTTATATTAATGCTTAGTTCTATCGTTTAGGTCATGTCTGGGCTACCATTTGAGGGGAGTTTGCAGTTTGTGAGTTTTACTGGATACTGCAGCGTAGATAAATTTGCAACCCACCAAGTTGTTGGTGTACATCTTGTGTGTTTGATTGTGTATGTTTGTGTGTGTGTGTACATGTGCGTGTGCATCTCAGTGTGTGTGTGTGTGTGTGTGTGTGTGTATGTTCATGTGTTTGCCTGTGTATGTGTCAGTGTGTGTTTAAGACTGTCAGAGTGTGTGTGTAAATATATGTATGCATGTGTCTGCATGCATATGTGGTATGTGCATGCATGTATGTGTGGGGGGTCTGTATCAGCATATCGAAATCATGAAAATGCTGAGTGCAATTTAACCGAACTGAAACGTTTGAAATCTCAAAAGAGCGAACTGACGGAAGATCAATTTCTTTCCCAGGGAAAGAAATCGGTGTTCCGTGCAAAAAAAAAAAAAAAACAATTTTCAATACCTTAAACACTGACATCCATGCCTCCCCACACCCCCTTACTTAAATATACCAACTCCAAGACCGCACCACAGTGGAGGAAATAGCAAACTCCGATGATGGCCCACCGATTTCTTTCCCTGGGAAAGAAATCGATGTTCTGTCAGTTCGCTCTTCTGAGATTTCGAACGTTTCAGTTCGATTAAATTAAATTCGGCATTTTCAACATTTGAAATGCTGATATGAACCCTATGTGTGATTTTGTGTGTGTGTGTGTGTGTGTGTGTGTGTGTGTGTGTGTGTGTGTGTGTGTGTGTGTGTGTCTTACAAAAAGTGTCATCCTGTATAGCAATAGTCTCCTGCCTTGTGCCATATAAGTACTGGATAGACTCTGGCTATTGCTGTATCCTAAATTTGATAAAAAAGGGAATCAGAATATGAATGACCAAATTAATTATTTAATTAATTGATCAGTTAATTACTTTAGTAGTGTAGGGATGGCTATGATATGTTTATTGCATTCCCTACTTATTTTTTTAGTTAATTTTATGTTAGACTTACCAGTTTTTAAGAAAACGTTAAAGGGACTTCTAACCAATGAATAAAAATGTGCCTCCTTTAAGGCCACTGGTTAACACTTTGCTTCAACTATGATAATTTACAGACTATGACTGCACTCTTGTTACAGCTGTATTACCCAGAATGCAAAAAATGGATTTACCAGGCGTACTTGGGCTAATTGTATTACAGCTTCTGCTGTTTATATTCTGACTCAATGTATTTTCACCAACTTTCTCCCTTTTACGTGTACATATCTTTAACTTTTGTATATATTCATAGGTTCATATGTATATACTAGGCTACTGACAATAAGGGCATTTTAAGCCTAACCATGCATCCCAAATGTATATAATAAATTTGGAGCCCTAGAGCATATTTTGGTGGGGTGCATGTAAGCTAGGGCAGGTGTGGACAAACATTTGCAGAGACATAGGTCAAAGACTAGGAGTGAATGTCCATTTTCCCATCCAGTGGTCCAGGATATGCTTGAATAGGGTCAGGGAAAACTCTGCTTCACGTGGATGGGACATCTGTTTCAGAGAATGAGTGTTCTCTAAGACACATACCTGTCCCTCCACCATGTCCTATTAATGCCACAATCAAGGTTTAAGTGCCTGCATCAGGTAGTTCTGATTCTATTTGTTTTGTGAATATGCACGAGGTCTATCAGGTGGGATCCTGGGATGCCTTGTGTGCCAAACATAGATCACCCCTCAAGACTCTGTAAGAGACAGAGCATGGGGTTAGGGCTTTAAACTGACCCATGCAGGACATGTTGCTAAAGCCCTGCATTCATTTTGAGGAACCTCTGTGGATGCTCTGGTTGCTGCATGTGCCTGATCAGGTACATCCTGAAGGGGGCGCTGTACTCAGTGATGGGTCTGATGTAGGTTGTGTACAGTAAAACGATGGTTTCCTTGGGCCTAGATGCCATACTTAGGCTGAGAAGCATACAGTGATTTCCTTACTATCTTAGACTCATATTGGTCAAAAGCCAGGTTATTGCTTGCATCAATCTCCAAATCCCTGACTACTGGGTCTACTCTTAGGGGTGTGTTGTCAATGAGGTAGTTTCCTGGGGCAGCAGACCTTCCAAAGGCAATGAGTTTTAAAGTGTGTCTATGTTACCAGTTATTTGTCTGTATTAGCCCTTATTGGAGGTTATTAGTGTTTTAGGGGCATTCTGTAACTTGTCTCAGTTTGTAAACATCTGCAAACTTGATCAGCCAGCAGCCCTTGACATTGACCTTGACTTCTGAGAAATAGATGCCAAACAGGAGAGGACCCAGCTATAGGCCCTGAGGGACTGTGCTAGTGATTGGCCTATTTGTAGTGGAGGACTCTCCCTACCCTAACATTCTGAGTCTAATCTGAGTGCCAGTTGGCAATCCAGTGTGTAACAATCGGACTTATGCCTAATTTTGTGCTTGTTTACAATGCCTGAATGGGTTATTATATCAAATGCCTTGGCCAAGTTAAGGTAGGCAGTATGCTCTATTTTGCCCTCATCCATTTTTTTGGTGATTGAGTAGGTATAATCTTCCCTTGACAAAACTGAACTGGGTTGGGTCCAGAGTCTGGAGGTTTCCTGTGTTATTGTTAATCATTTCCATCATAATTCTTTCCATGGTTTTGCATATTTATTTATTTATTTAACATTTGTTAACTGGGAAAGTCCGACTTGGAATGAAGCCAATTTTCAGCAGATGCCCAGGGAGAAAGGTTCCAGATGCTTGTCTTTGTAATGTGAGAGGAAACCGGAGCACCCAGAGGAAAAGCACACAAATGCAGGGAGGACATGCAGACTCTGCACAGAAGGCACTCCAGCCCAGAATCGAATCGGAGAACCTCTTGCTGTGAGGCGACAACGCTACCACTGCACCACTGCACCGTCTGCATATGAGACTAATCAGACTAATTGGTCTGTAGTTTCTGAGAACCATAACAGGCCCACCCTTATGCAGGTGGAAGACTGCTGTAGTTTTCCGTTCGCATGACTTGAAGCCTGACCGGAGACTACAGTTAAATAATGAGCCTAGAAGTCCTGATAGGTTATGTTTTATGCTATTTAGAAGGCATGTTGGGATTTCATGCTATTCAGGAGGCATGCTGGGATATTATTGGAGCCCCATTGATGCAGTGTTCTTGGCCTTGGAGTGTACATTTGGGACCTGTTCTCAAGTGATGGTGGGGGGAGTATTATCATTGGCATTACTTGAGGGATGATAGGGGGAAGGGGGGGTAAAACTGGAGCTGAATTTATTGGCTAATAGATTTACTATCTCTTCTGGCTCCCCATAGGTGGCTTCATGCACAATTAGCTCCACCCATTGCTGAGTACACCCTTGGGGTCACAGACATGGCCAAAGAAAGCCTTGCGGTTGTCCTTGGCCTGGGAGAATATTTGTATCTTAAAATTTGCTTTGGTAGAACTGACTTGCTCTCTATGTTGTTTGTTTAGATTGATGACAGAGGGTTTATCCTGCTGGGCATTACACTTCATTTTGCCATGAGTTTCTTCCTTTTGTTATGCAAACTAATGGTGATAGGATTTCACCAGGGTGGCTTGTTTTCTGAGTTTGTTCTGTGCATATTCCTGGTAGGTACAGCTGTCTCTGTGCATTTATTAGCAAGATTCTATAGGTTTTCTGTGAACAATTCTACATAGACAGTGTTCTCAGGGTTTGGGGGGTGGGGTTTGAAATGCTGTCAGTTTATCACGTAATAGTAGGAAGTTGGCCTTAGAATAGTTTGTAAATGTTCAAGAATTAGCTGGGGACCTGGATTTTACTTTTATTTCTAAGGAGGAAGTTTTGTGTTCTGACCTGCCCTGAGAGGACATTACACTAGGGGAGGGTGCAACATTCATCTATGTTATTCAGGACCAGGTCCAATACGTTTGCTTCCTTACTGGGTATACAGGCTATATAGTCCAGAGTGTTAGTGTTTAGAAAATCCAGGAATCTCTGGGCCTACAGGTTTGGGGTCATGTATGATTCCCATTTCATATGGGATGGGGGCAGTTAAATTTGTCCATGAATATGGCATTGGATTAAATAATGTGGATCTCCAGTAATGTGAAAGAGGGCCTATAGCTAGCAAAGATATGGTACGGGCCTTTGCCTATGGTAATTTGGATGCAGAGAAGCTTGTTTGTCATCTTGTTTGACCAGCTTTGAGGTGACCCTGTTTTGATCTTACTGCTTTACATCGCAACACCACGACACCGTCCTGCCTGTGCAGTAACTGGCCTAAGTGTGGGAGCCATTGTAGTTTTGGACTGCCAGGGTGCTCTCCATGACTTTAAACCATGTTTCAGTAACTGGACAGATGTCTGAATTCTCCAGGGTGAGGAGAGCCTAAAAGGAGTGCAGGTTCTTGCTTAGACTCTTGGCATTGAGCCATGACACTTGTACATTTCCTTGAGTTAGTTTTGCTACATCAGAAGGTTTGTCAGTTTGGCATTACCTAAAAAATGCACTATAGGGGAAGACAACATTTTAATCAATATTTGGAAGCCCAGGGGGAAGAGGTGTAGACCATTCTTGGCAAAGCAATGAGACCTGTCAAACATATTCTACTTGCTGACAAATATTGGACCCTCTTGGAATGTCACCAGGAGCTAACCAATCATTAAAGTCAGCCATCTTCTATTCAAATTGAGACAACATCCTTTGAGAAGGTAGAATGCTGCTCAGTGCTAGGCTCATATCATACTAGGAAACATAGTCTGAGAGCTCCATAATGTCTCTTCATATTCTCCTGAGAGATATGTTTCACATCATTTACACCCATTTGGATTATGACAGAGTCATACTAGTACTTGTGGTCCAATTACCTGAGTGCATATGTGATCTTGCAGATCCTGGCCTTTGATAGACAACTGACCATCACTTTCGTCTTACTAAGCCTTGTGAGTGGAACATCTGTGTGTCTGACAATGGAGTGTCTTGTGACTAAATATTGGGATGTTTGGTGGTCTGTCTTATGGGCTTAGAAGCTGATGCTCCATGTGGTTTGTTTGTATATATTGTGGTGGGTGTTGTTTTGGTGGAGTGATTTTGGTGCTGCTGAGGATATTTGTTGTAAGTCCATTATCTAGGGGGTCTTTGAGGCTCAGGAAGATTACTTTTAAGTGCCCCAGCATATGTGGGTCTGTGCATTTGATCCATAATGAGTGTGTTGGGTGTAGTATGTGCAGTTCTGACATCCTGGCTGGTATTATTAGTTCTTGTACGTGAGATCTTTGTCTCCAGTGACATTGTGTAAATACATCTTTCACATTGCTTTTGTTTCAGAATAAGCTGGTTGTTGGCAAACATAAAGCAATTGCTACATTGCCTCAGGACACCCATAGCCATCAAGCTGCTGTGGAGACAGTAGAAAAGTTCATGTCCATTGTTTCCATCCCTCTTTGTGTGGTCAGTAAGTTGTAGCAGGACTGAAGGGTAGTAATGGGAGTTTCTATCACTAAGCGCATGGGGCATTGCTTGTCCCCACCCAAACTAGTTTCTCATTGTACAACTAAGTACAAGGGTAGTTGTGATGGGCAAAAAGTGCAGGAATGCAACAATAAAGTGCCAGCAACAAATCCAAAGTCACAGATTACACAGTAACACTGTAACACTGTAACGCAGTAACACTGTAACACTGTAACACTGTAACACTGTAACATAGTAGTACTGTAACACTGTAACGCAGTAACACTGTAACACTGTAACACTGTAACACTGTAACATAGTAGTACTGTAACACTGTAACGCAGTAACACTGTAACACTGTAACATAGTAGTACTGTAACACTGCTTGAAAGGCTTCTCAAAACTAGAAATGTCAGCAATTAGCAAACAGTACAATATTAGGGACCTTTAAAACACTTTAAAGTTCAAAATCAACAACTGAAGTAAAAATAAAGTGGAAGCAATCTAATGCAAGCAACTGAAGTGCAAAATAATAAACCAAATCTTTTATCTTACAAGGATGGCGTGGGATTCATTCAGGGCCTTCTCAGAATGTAGCAAGTGGGCTAAGGAGGTGGGAGCTCTAGGGAAATGAGCAGGAGACATTATGTAATAAAGGAGGCTTACTCAAGAGCAATACTGGTTTGCTGGGTGGGCACTCAGTGTCATGGATCTATGGTAACAATGGATGGGAAGAGTTAATAAATAGCTTATACAACAGTTAATAGCAATGATGGGGTGGGGCTGGACTTAGGAAGTCAGATTACCATTAGATGCAGAACCCAGAGATACAACCTTTTAAAAGCACAACAGGAAAAGCGTGGGAGAATCAGTGAAAAGTCTAGCTGGAAGAAGCAAACTTCCTAAATATGGAGCCTATATTGGAGCTCTAGTCATACAACTCTGAGACACAGAGTCTAGAGATGTCTGCTGTTACTGTGCTGTTAAATAGTCATGTTGTTGTTTTGTTTTGTATTGTATGAGCTGCTTGCACTTTGATCTGAAACAATGAAATTTAATTCAGTTTACTGTGACTTTGATTTTGACTTTGACTACAGGACAATGACCCAAGTATGTTAGAGTTTCTGAAAGTTTAGCCCTCTTGCAATTACCGTCTTTGTCAAATATTGTTATAACTGTGATATTTGACTTTTGGTCCAACAAACATAAAAGGAGTCTTGCACCAATCAATTCACATGGTAAACAAACATTAACAAACAAACAAACAAACAAACAAACAAACAAACAAACAAACAGCAGACATGTTTAGACCGAGTTCCATTTTACTATAATGTCATTTTTTGCTTGGTTAGCTGAGTATTTTATTTTATTATTAATCCTTAGTATAGTTATTTTCCATATTAATAACTTTAATTTTTAGGAACATAATATATCTAGGTAATACGTTTTAAGTTTCCCTTTGCCTTTTAGTATGAATGGGATGCAAGTTTATTGATGATGAAAAGTGATGATAAATTTTTGTATATACAAATGGACAGGGGATAAATTCTTGATGGCCAGGTCAGATAAACTTTTATAACAGAGTTTAGCAGATTCTGTTGTTAGAATGTATGTCTAATATCTGCCAAGGTGCAACAGCTCTGATCTGCAGTATGCTTTAGTGAGGTATGTAAACGTTACTCTCACATTCAGTACTGTACTTGCTTTTTGCTTGTGCAGGATTTAAAAGCTGCTCTCACGTTCAGTATTGTACTTGCTTTTTACTTGTGTAGTCTGTAAATGCTGCTCTCACATTCGGTATTGTACTGACATCTTATTTGTGCAGTCTGTAAAGGCTGCTCTCAAGTTCAGTACTGTGCTTGCTTTTTACTTGTGCAGATTACTTTATTCTGTAAAGGCTGCTCTCACGTTCAGTACTGTGCTTGCTTTTTATTTGTGCACATTACTTTATTCTGTAAACGCTGCTCTCACATTCAGTACTGTGCTTGCCTTTTACTTACTCATCTTCAGTCTTAAGGAAAATGATAGCAGGGGGTAGGCGTGATATTATACAACAATGGCAATATAAATAGAGGCAATGACTTGGTACAGTTGGAAAATATCCGGTTTTGTTATATATTTGTATTGATTTTATTGTACTCAGGACTTTTCCTCAGTTCTAAAATAGATCCCCTAATTTCTCATAGCCCTTTAGCATTCTAATTTCATATTTCATGGCTCCTTTGCACTTTTAAACATATGTATGTTATTAAATGAAAAAGTGCTCAAATATTGACAAACTGAAAAAACATACAAAATCACAGCACAAGAAAAGGAAGTGGATAAAACCAAACTTTAATCACTTTTAAAAAAATAAAACCTGACATAAGCACTTTCATCCATTAAATATGAACTGCCTCAGATCCATATCTATTATTTATATAGTGTCATTTGCCTTGCCTGTTGTCTTCATTAGCATTTTTTAATATTTTTTGTTGTGTGTTGAGTCATCAGTACACTATCAAACTTGATTAGCATGTCTAGCTTGTTGATATGAATTGATTAGTAATGACTGGACTATCACTGTGCATTGCGGAGCTGGTGTGCTGAAATATATTTATTTTTAAGGAGGATTTGGGCAGCTATCAATGCCTTGTTTTGTAAAGGTTCGCAAATATCTCTTGCACAGATGCATAGCCGGTTTTAGGCACCAGCGAACCCTGCGGTCGCTGGGGGCCCCCCAGTCCTAGGGGGCCCCCAACCACAGCAAGTTAGTTTAGACTGCTCTACAGCTGTGGCTGAGGGGCCCCTACAATGGTATCAATGACAAACCCACAACCCGCTGTTGCTGGCAAAAAAAAAATGAAAAAAAAAAAAATGTATCGATTATACTTTTTATTTCGATTAGGACTGTGACCTGATATGACCCTGTTAGACAAAGCTGTATGAAAATAAAAGCAAAGTAGCACTAGAGATCAGCAGCCCAGGGTGGCTGATGATCTCATTGCAAACTGTGGAGTTTAAGAAGAGCTAACTTTCCATCTTTGCTGAAGAATTTTGTTCAGTGATATAAATATAAGCATAATGATAATCTTTCAGCTTTTTCCCAGTTAGGTTAGGCTACAGTGGAAGTGGTCCTCTGGTCCATTGAATTGGCAGTTTTTGGCGCTGGCTTGAGCTGGGCCAACACAACCAACCTTCAATGAAGGAGGCGCTCACGCCATACACAGACACAGAAGGCGCTCTAACTGAGAAATCAAATGGGCTCTCTAACTGAGGTGTGCAGCGCGCTACCGCAGCACCAAATAATAAACATGCATTTTTAAAATATACATGAAAAGATTTATTCTGCAAGATTGAAATGACAACACAAAAACATCTAAAACACATAAATATCAGATATGATAGGGATTATTAATTGTGTCCTGCGAGGTAAATAAAAGTGACTTATCCTACTTGCTGTTGTTGTTGTGCTAAGCATGATCACTGCATGATGTATTAGTAGTAGTGTGTTGTGTTGTATGTACACTGAAAATAAATTACAAAAAAAGCATTGCTGTGTGGTGATGTGTGTGTGTGTGTGTGTGTGTGTGTGTGTGTGTGTGTGTGTGTGTGTGTGTGTGTGTGTAAAAATCACAAAATTTTTTCACATACATATCCAAAAATAATTTAACACACACAACACACACATTATCCAATAAAAAATCAATAAAATGTAGCTAACAATTGATTATAGTTATAATTAAATAATATATCACAGAGCATTCAGACACTTAGATCTCTTCTAGAATCTGGGGCCCCTACTCCCCTAAACATAAATAATGATACAGGAGGGACCCTTATCCATCTTGACTGTGGGGACCCAAAAAAAAGCTTTTTTTGAGTTGAAAAAAAGAAAAAAAAAAATGGTTTTTTTTTTTTTGCACTGTTTAGCCTGAATGGAGTTATTATATGACCCTGTTAGGATAAAACTGATAATAGCCTTTGTCCTCAACCACAAGATGTTTGTGAAAGAAATTTACCGTAGGGTATGAGGGGGGGGTTGGTGTGTGTAGTTATCATTTCCTTTACTTTTCTAACAGACCTCAGAGGTATACAAAGAAAGTTTACTTAGCTCCTGTAGGGGCAGTGTACTGCCTGGTAGCAGCAAAAGTAGGAAACATTATTGCAATTATTATTTATTTCACTTTCCTCCTCAATCCAAACATCAGGCACATATACAGCTGGTTGCCTTTGGGGGTTAGGCAAAGAGGCAGTAGGCATGCTATGTATATGTATTTCAGCAGTCACTTGAAATATATGACTGTGGCCATTTTTTGTCAGCTTTGAATTTTAAGCCTTGGATACAACTTGTAGACTGAAATTTTTTTTCTTACTCACAATTTTGTTTAGCTTTTGATAAAAAGGTTGGGGAAGCTTCAGCTTCTGGGGCACTGGCTTAACTGAGTTATTTCCTAAATGGTTAAGGTTTTTTTTTTTTTTTTTTTTTTTTTTTTGGGGGCTGAAACAATCATTGTACACCCTAAAAATGCCAGTACTAAAAATATCCCTTGTGAGATGGGCCAACCTGTGTACTACTCTAAAAGCCTGCAGCATACTTAGACTGAAAGTGCCCAGGGGGCCCCCAACTTGACATTTGCTGGGGGCCCCCAAAATGCTTACACCGGCCCGGCACAGATGTTACCATAAAGGCATACCATACACAGTAAAATATTTGAATCTGTTATAAATAGAAACTCAAAAGATCTTACACAACTTTGGAAAATATCAGTTGGATCATTCATTGACTTTTTACTGCACAAACATTTTTTAGTAAATAATGAATGCTAATAAAATGGTCTCAAACGTGAATACACATTACAAGTCTGAAATGTTTTCTTTTGATGTAATATGAAAAAACTTTGTATTATCTCTTAAATTCAAGTTAAGTTCTATTTTTCATTATGTTACAAAGGAATTACATCTATCTATTACAATGACATTATAACTAATACTAGGAACGTAACAACCATAAATATAATAAAAACCAGTGCATAAAAGCAGACAGAAAAAGCATTTTTTATGCAGGGGAGGGAGACACTTGGAACAGCCATCTTTCTGGTATTCTGACTCATTGTGGAACATCAGTCATTTTAAATCGACTAATTTATGGGCTTATTAATATGTTCTGTGTGATGACAATAGTTGTATACTGGGTTACTGTAACTTTCTGCTACTTGTAAACAAAGTTCATAAAACAGCGTATTATTCTAAACCCAGAATCATATGTCTATTTTTTTTTTAATTCTAAACCTGCTTATGACTTCACATTCAGTGAACCTATATCTGATTTCCTACTTTTATTTGTCCCGTAATGCCCCATTTTAACCAATTCTTGGAATTCTCATCTACCCCTTGAATTGCAACATTTATTACTTGAAGCTCACAGGTGTCACTAGCTGAAAATAAGAGACGGTCTGTTTCTCTACTAATCTATATGATTTTTACCATAAAACAAATGTCTAATGAGTGCCACGCCTGCCCAGAATATGACTCGTGCAGAACAGAGCAAAACAAATATTCTTACCTCACTTCCAGCAAGCAGAATAAATCATACTTGCCAACCTCTTGGCACAAGAAATCTGGACAAAGACTAAAATAATTTGGGGGGGGGGGCAAAGGCTCAAAAATGGACAGAATTTAAATATTGTTCTTAGAAACTTAAAAATTTGCTAGAGTAACAGGATTTGTGTTAGTATGCAATTTTTGAAGGCTATTAAGTCTGAAACTCAAATATATGTCATATTAGGGCTTCAATCCTCAGGGATTTGCCAGAAAACCACAGATGTTATGAGGCAGAGACCAAAAATATGATACAAAAATTGTGGACATTCTGTGAAAATCTGGACAGTTGAGAGGTATGGAAGAAATGGAACATCTGTTTAAGACATGCTTGCCAAGTGTCACTGTATATAGAAAGAAAAAAAATGCTTTCCTGTTTATAGTATTCCTGAGCAGTCACTGCATATCTATATATATATATATATATATATATATATATATATATATATATATATATATATACATATGTGTGTGTGTGTGTGTGTGTGTGTGTGTGTATATATATATATATATATATATATATATATATATAAATATATATATATATATATATATGGATCTACTTTCAATGAACAAAAATACAATCCACCGAATCTGACTTACCTGAGCTTTATCCACTGAAACTTCATTTAAACGAAACAACGAACTGCCAAATTCCTTTCCTAGGGAAATGAACCACTGGACCACCATTCAAATGAAACACAGTGGAAAACAACGTAGCACCCCCCACTTAAATATACCATCTCCGAGATCACACTACATGGGGAGAGGGCACAGTTCACCATGGTGGTCAAGTGGTTCCTTTCCCTGGGAAAGGAATTTGGCAGTTCATTGTTTTGTTTAAATGAAGTTTTGGTGATGAAAATCAGCTAAGTCAGATTCAGTGGATTGTACTTTAGATCCATCTATATATATATATATATATATATATATATATATATATATATGTGTGTGTGTGTGTGTGTGTGTGTGTGTGTGTGTATATGGGTCTACCTGACATGGTCGACAGTTCATATGGTCGACAGTTTATTTGATCGACAGTTAATTTGATCGACAAGCATTTTAGGTGGGGGGCTTCACCCCCCACACCCCCCAATGTGGGGGGCTGTGCCCCCCACCCCACCAACTATATATATCAACTCCAGGGTTGCACAACATTGGGGAAGGGGGCAAATCTGCTTGTCAACCAAATGAAATGTCGACCAAATGAATGTCGATTATATGAACTGTCGACCATGTGAAGGGGACCTGTATATATATATATATATATATATATATATATATATATATGGGTCTACTTCTAAATTTCAAACTTTCAAAATGTTGACTTTCTTATGGACGAGACCATAAGATCAAAGTTTTGAAACTTTGAAATTTAAATAAAAGAAAATAAAAACAAAAAAAAATTTTTTTTTTTTTTACATTTTTGCAGAGGGCCTGCACTACCCACACCCCCTGCTAATTAAATATACCAACACTGAGATCACACTATAGCAAGGAAAACAGTAAATATACCACTCCATGCTGTATGGCGATCTCCATTTAAAAGGACTTCGCTCTTATGGTCTCGACCATAAGAAAGTTGACTTTTGGAAAGTTCAAAATTTAGAACTAGATCCATACATATATATTTATATATATATATATACATACATATATATATATATATATATATATATATATATATATATATATATATATATATATATATATATATATATATATATATACGGATCTACCTTAGTAGATCGACAAGTTAAAAAACCGAAAACGAATTCACCGACGCCAGAACATCGCAAATCACTTCACCGATGGCAGAAGATCGACATGGCAGAAGACCGATGGAGGAAGACACCGACGCTGAGAACACTGCGATGGGTAAAGGATGTGTGAGTATGCGGTAGTGATGGATGATAGGGTGCGAGTAAGGTAAGTGTGCGATGTTGACGGTGTGTAGGGGTAGGGGTGGGATACGTGAGTTAGGGTTAGGGTGCGGGTTAGGTAAGGGTGCGAGTAAGGTAAGTGTGCGATGTTGACGGTGTGTAGGGGTAGGGGTGGGATAAGTGAGTTAGGGTTAGGGCGAGGGTTAGGTAAGGGTGCAAGTAAGGTAAGTGTGCGATGTTGGTGGTCTGTAGGGGTAGGGGTGGGATAAGTGAGTTAGGGTTAGGGTGCGGGTTAGGTGAGTGTGCGATAGTGACGGACCTTAGGGTAAGGGTTTGGGTTAGGGTTGTAGATAGTTGTGTATGTATGGGTTAGTGTTCGTTTGTAAGGATTTTGGTGTGCTTGTGTTGTGTGTGTGGGTTTTGGATAGGGGATTTGTTTTGTTTGTTGGTATGATGTGTCGGGTGTATGCAATGTCGTGTTTGTGCACTGTCGATCTTCTGGCGTCGGTGAAGTGATTTGCGATGTTCTGGCGTCGGTGAATTCGTTTTCGGTTTTTTAACTTGTCGATCTACTAAGGTAGATCCATATATACACATATAGGTGTGTAAAGAAAAAAAAAACTTATGTTCCAGTTTGCAGTACCGAGAGCAGCTGGATTTCTGCTCTGCGCTTCTGGATTCTAGTGATATTTTTACATGTGTTTGCTATCTCGCCTCTCACCTATGCTTAATTCCCCAGAGTTTGTAACTGTGTGCAGTCTGATGCTAATCACTGTTGTGCTGAATGCTGTCATGTCAATGTTTAACAAAATATAACTTACTTTTGATATTTGAAAACTCTCACTTTTCTTTCTGCTTAGAATATCACATGCATAATGTTGTTGAACACTTTGATTTGTGCTTGGTATTCAGGGTGATATTTTCATTTTGCAGTGTTTGACCTCACAAAAGTTAATAGAAACTTTTTGTTCTAGGGCTGATTGCTTTGTATGCCCTTGACCTATCAGTAATAGTGTATATTGAGCTTCTCTCCTCCTATTCCCAGTAATTCGGTACTTAGGTAGCCTAGAGGCTGTACTGTTTCTGTTCTTTAATACCACCGATCACATGTATTTAAGAATCTGAACATCTTTGTTGATTGCCTCAGTGCCCTATTTGGACTGAGTCACACATAGGCTGGAGAAAGCTATGAATAATTATTATATGAACTGCCTTATTTCCTCTTTCATTAATCTTAGTTTCAGGTTCAGCATCCTTTCTGGTTTACTGCTTCTTGTATAGTAAGATGAGCCTAAGTAATGAGCTTCGATAAATAATATGCATGCGTCTCTACTTCATATATAGATAACTTAGAGGAAGTATATCTCAGGAAGGACCCGCATTTTCTCAAAATGATCGCAGCATGATTATCAACAAGGCTGTGCATTACAAAATAGTAAAACACATTACGTAGTGACATATTGTTATACAAATAGAAACTACGGAAGGTAGTCAGCATTTTCAGTCTGAAGAAAAGGAGACAGTAATGTGTATAGTCAGGAAGAAATAATAAGAAATAAAGAATCCACTTTCTATTTCCCACAAACATTTGTTCTTCTTAGAATGTATTATAATGTTCATTCCTTTCATGTTACTTTTTTCATGTTGATAAAGTACACTCTTCTTAAAAAGTGAAGTGAAAAACACCAGCCTTTTGTATTTTAATAAATAGACATGAGGGACTTTAAATGTTCTTTTTTAATTTAATCCTTGAAAATGTCATGGTATAGTTGAAAAGAAAGCATATGGCAAAGAGTTACAACAGTTACAGATACCCCAAAAAAAAAAAAAAAAAAAAAAAACTTCAGGTAACTGTTAGCTTCATGAAAAAAAAAATCTGCATGGACATATTGGAAACCTGCATTAAATTTATTTATTTAGTCCAGTTTGGGGACCGGGGAGGTCCACTGGGCTTGAGAGCCCATTTTCAGTGGAGGCTCAGTGAGAAAAGCTCCACATAACTAGTTACATAATAGTTTTTACATTGTTAAGTTGTGAAGATTTGCAAGTTACATAAACATATAGAAATTCTTCACATTGATAAGTTACATATCATATTGAAATAGCACATGAAGGAAATTCTTTTACACTGCAAAACAAGTTGCATAAACATATAGAAATATTTTACATTGCTAAGTTGTGTATCAAGTTGAGATATCACATGAAAGAGTCTTTTACAAGCATTCAGTATGGAGTTGTAAACAAGTTTTATACCAGGAAGGGAAGTGGATAGAGGAGGAGTCTAATACTTGGTAGCTAAGAAGATTAAGTAGTTATGAAAGGACTGAAATTAGAGTCAAAGAGTGATATGCTGGGAGGAGATAGCTTATGAGTTGTAGTCGGAGTATAAGTCAGTAGTTTGAAAGGTAATGAGCTTAGCCAGGAGAGAAGGAAGGGGGGCATTTGGGAGCTATGGGGTGAGGAGTGCAGTTACATTTTCTGTGAAGAAGCAGGTAGGAGTGAAGTAGACTTTTGAAGGTATTTAGGTTGTCACAAGTTCTCAGGGTGGAGGGCAGGGTGTTCCATTTTTTAGCTAGGATGAAGGATAGTAGAAGCTGACCAGCAGGACGCTTTGGTTTGTGTACGGTAATGAAGTTTTGGTGAGTGGATCTAAGGGGTCATGGGAGGCTGTAAGGTTGGAGAATATTAAATAAAGCAGGGCAGCTGTTGGGTTGAAATAGTAATTTGTGGGCTAAGACAATTTGAAGGAAGTCTAGTTGATTGGGGGAGTTCAAGCCAGTTTATGGTTAGTAGGGAGGAGCAATGGTGGGAGGAGGCTTTTGCATTTGTGGCAAACCTGGCGATTTTGTTATAGCATACTTCTAGCTTGGAGGTAAGGGTGGAAGATAGATTAGTAAGCAGAGGAGTGCCATAAAGGAGAGATGGGAGAAGATAAGTTGTGGCCAGGGTCAGTCTAGCAGAGGGAGAGAGGGAGTGATTATTTCTGTAGAGAAGGCCGAGTTTTATGTGGGTTTTCTTGATGTTGAGTTGGATATGGGTATTAAATTTTAGGTGTTCATCAATGGTGACCCCCAACAGTTTGGTGGAGGGAACAATATCAATGACAGAGCTGTTGAGGTTGGTAATTTGAAATGAGTGTTTGTCAATGTGGGTAGATTTGGAGGGAGTGAAAAGGAGAATCTTGGTTTTGTTAGCATTTAGTGAGAGATGGTTATGGTGCATCCATTTTTCAGTGGATGAGAAGGTGGATTGAGTTAGAGACTTGAGTTCAGTTTGGTTGGAGGCATGGCAGATGAGAGTGGAGTCATCTGCATATTGGACAATTTTGGTGTTAGGAATGGCTTTGTGAAAATCATTAATAAAGATGTTAAATAGCAGAGGGCCAAGAATGGAACCTTGGGGAACTCCTGTGGGTGTTGGAAGGAAGGAGGAAGAGGATTGGCCCCATTTCACTGCTTGGGACCTGTCAGAAAGATAGCTGGAGAACCAGGAAAGAGTTTTTGTGGAGATGTTAAGGTTAGATAGATGGTTAAGTAGATGGGTATGAGAGATGGTATCAAAGGCTTTAGATAGATCTAATAGAATGGATGAAACTAAGTAACCAGATTCTCGGGCTGAATTGATAGAGTGTAGGAAGGAGAGGAGGGCTGTGTTGGTATTGTGTCCTGGGCGGAAGCCATGTTGGGTAGGAGATAGAAGTTGATGTTCGGTTAGGAATGGCATGAGTTGTATGTGAATGCAGTTTTCAAGAAGTTTAGAGATGGGAGAGAGAATGGCAATGGGGCAGAAGTTAGAGAAGTTGTAGTTTTTTCCACCTTTGTGGAGAGGAAGGATAAAAGCAGAACACCATAGTTTTGGTACATATGATTCAAGAAGTGATCTATTGATCAGGATGCTGATAGGGAAAGTAATACTGTCAGAGGCAATTTTTAAGAAGGAAGAGGGAATGTTGTCTGGAGCACTGGTGCAAGGTTTTAGTCTATAGAGAAATTTCTTTATGAGGTTGGTGGATATTGATTTAAGTTCAAAGTTAGGGGGAGAGGGGGGATGAGGTGCAAGCTTGGGAGGAGGTGGGTAGGGGGATGTTATTTGGGAAGGTTTTGGTCAGCTCAGCAATGGAGAAGATGAAGAAGGTATTGAATAGATTGGCAATTTCCTGATCAGTTTTGCTAGTGTCAGGACAAGGGTTTTTTGTGGTACCTGGCTTGAGGAGGGTGTTTATAGAGTTCCAGAATTGTTTGGGGTTTTTTATATGGTTTATTTGTAGGTGGTTGTAGTAGGATTTTTTGTCTTTAATTACTTGTTTTTTGGCTAGGTTTCGTAGCTGTTTATATTTTAGTAACAGTTCAGGTTGCTTATGATGGTGGTAGCTTTTCCAACATTTGTCTCTTTGTTGCATAATTTTTTTGGTAGCTTTAGTGAGCCAGGGTGCTGTTTTGGCTTTAACCCTTTTGGTTCGAGTTGGAGCTAGGGAATTAAACGTTGAAGCAGTGCTATGGTACACATTCAGACAATAATTCCATAAGACTTTGCATCACATGAAAAATAGTTTGCAATTACTACAAGCACATTTCTTAAAAAGTTAACTTGAAAAACTTGCATTTTTGACACACCTTGGTTATTCTTTAAATGATTTAGTTTCTTGTTATTTTTTTTTTCAAAAATGAAAGGTAAAAAGCTGAGATTTATACACAGTTATTGCATGGTGCCCTGAAAATTACCAGGGAAAGTGGCCATGTGGAAAGTGTGGGAGAAACACTAACTAATAAAGTGGGTATTTGGACTACTGAAGGGATGCCCCTGATGACTAGACCCCTTAGAAGAGACACTTTAATGTAGTCCAGACATGTGCAGTAAGATGTTTGATTTGTGTGCCACATGCTCCACAACATGGCATACATGTGCAGTGAGATGTTTGATCTGTGTGCCACATGCTCCACAACATGGCATACATGTGCAGTAAGATGTTTGATCTGTGTGCCACATGCTCCACAACATGGCATTGTGCAGGCAAAGAGAGCAGCAGACGAATATCATAGTAGGACCTTCTATCCCAGATATCACAACTGTAGAAGGGCAGCATGGAGAGTCAGAGAGAACCATGCAGCAGAAGTAATGCAGCCAAGGTAGATACAGGTGCAATCTGGTGCAGCACTAGCAGTATGTAGCATCTGGTCTCCAGCTATGGGCCATGATGCAAACAATGCAGAATAAAATTATGCCTGCATTAACATGCCCAGGCTAATCAGGGTGGTGCATGGACAGGTCATGCTGCGTACCAGACATCACTATACCCACGCACATTAGATAATGGGCATGCCACCATTGTCATCACCTACACTGGTGTAAGGACATGGCTACAGGTCACTGTAACACTATAAAAAGGGGTATGGCACAGTTACCATCACCTGCACAGGTGTGAGGACATGGCTACAGGTCACTGTAACACTATAACAAGGGGTATGGCACAGTTACAAACACCTGCACAGGTGTGAGGACATAGCTACAGGTCAATGTAACACTATAACAAAGGGCATAGCATGGTTACCATCACCTGCAAAGGTGTAAGGGCATGGCGACAGGTCACTGTAACACTATAACAAGGGATATGGCACAGCTACCATCACCTGTACAGGTTTGAGGACATAACTACAGGTCAATGTAACACTATAACAAAGGGCATAGCACGGTTACCATCACCTGCACAGGTGTGAAGACATGGCTACAGGTCACTGTAACACTATAACAAGGGGTATGGCACAGTTACCATTACCTGCACAGGTGTGAGGACATAGCTACAGGTCAATGTAACACTATAACAAAGGGCATAGCACGGTTACCATCACCTGCAAAGGTGTGAGGACATGGCTACAGGTCACTGTAACACTATAACAAGGGGTATGGCACAGTTACCATCACCTGCACAGGTGTGAAGACATGGCTACAGGTCACTGTAACACTATAACAAGGGGTATGGCATAGTTACCATCACCTGCACAGGTGTGAGGACATAGCTACAGGTCAATGTACCACTATAACAAAGGGCATAGCACTGTTACCATCACCTGCACAGGTGTGAGAACATGGCTACACATTACTGTAACACTATAACAAGGGGTATGGCACAGTTACCATTACCTGCACAGGTGTGAGGACATAGCTACAGATCAATGTAACACTATAGCAAAGGGCATAGCACGGTTACCATCACCTGAAAAGGTGTGAGGACATGGCTACAGGTCACTGTAACACTATAACAAAGGGTATGGCACAGTTACCATCACCTGCACAGGTGTGAAGACATGGCTACAGGTCACTGTAACACTATAACAAGGGGTATGACACAGTTACCATCACCTGCAAAGGTGTGAGGACATAGCTACAGGTCAATGTAACACTATAACAAAGGGCATAGCATGGTTACCATCACCTGAAAAGGTGTGAGGACATGGCTACAGGTCACTGTAGCACTATAACAAAGGGTATGGCACAGTTACCATCACCTGCACAGGTGTGAGGACATAGCTACAGGTCAATGTAACACTATAACAAAGGGCATAGCACAGTTACCATCACCGGCAAAGGTGTGAGGACATGGCTACAGGTCACTGTAACACTATAACAAGGGGTATGGCACAGTTGCCATCACCTGCACAGGTGTGAAGACATGGCTACAGGTCACAGTAACACTATAACAAGGGGTATGGCACAGTTAACATCACCTGTACAGGTGTGAGGACATAACTACAGGTCAATGCACCACTATAACAAGGGGTATGGCACAGTTACCATCACCTGCACAGGTGTGAAGACATGGCTACAGGTCAATGTAACACTATAACAAAGGACATAGCATGGTTACCATCACCTGCAAAGGTGTGAGGACATGGCTACAGGTCACTGTAACACTATAACAAAGGGTATGGCACAGTTACCATCACCTGCACAGGTGTGAAGACATGTCTACAGGTCACTGTAACACTATAACAAGGGGTATGGCACAGTTACCATCACCTGCACAGGTGTGAGGACATAGCTACAGGTCAATGTAACACTATAGGAAAGGGCATAGCATGGTTATCATCACCTGCAAAGGTGTGAGGACATGGCTACAGGTCACTGTAACACTATAACAAAGGGTATGGCACGGTTACCATCACCTGCACAGGTGTGAAGACATGGCTACAGGTCACTGTAATACTATAACAAAGGGTATGGCACAGTCATCATCACCTGCACAGGTGTGAGAACATGGCTACAGGTCACTGCAACACTATAACAAGGGATGGGGTCAAAGAGGTTAACACGGCAACCATGCACTGTGGAAGATTGTGTACAGTCAGGAGTCACACCCATGAATGGTGTCATTTTGCCACAGTATGAACATTGCCAGTGTCTGCTATGTTGGCTTGTGGTATCATGTCTTAATCTGGGCTGTTGCAGGAAAATGGGGTAGAACTGTGGGACCACACATGTGTAATATAAGAAGCCATTCACTGCATTGTAGCTGATAAGTGGTACTGCTCAAGACCAGACATGTGAGGCCATGCACTCACAGACAACACTGCCACTGTCTCACCAGTGGTCTGTTTAGTTAGACTTGTGAAGCCTGTGCCTGGCCACATTGTATTTGTACCCTCTCACAGCAGCAGACTGCATGGCAGTTTCAGTGCATCGCATGGATGCATCTATGGAGACTATATCTGTCTGCCACTGAGAACCCCATCAGGAGTGTGTGCTCCCTGTCTCTGTACTCCAGATTACAGTGCAGCTGTTGCAAGTACTCCTTTATATCACAGAAACAACTCACCATGTCCACACTGTTGGGGATAGCAGCCACATATGCCTAGATCACTTGGTGCTGGTTAGTTCTGAGTATCACTACCACATCAGGGACAGTTTGCGAGTAACTGGGTACTCATCATCTTTAGATCTGTCCCCTGTGGTGAGTTTGTGCAGCTCATGTCAGATGCCATATGGGGCAGGTAAACAGATTGAGCCCATGTAGCAGTCTCAGGTACATGATGTCTGCCTTACATTGCTGAGACCATGTGCTCAGCCAACTCTGTAGTGGCCTATATAACACGGGATGCAGGTGACTCCATATCTTGTTGTGTTGCAGGTAGCACCTTTGTGTCATTGGACTGTTTTGCTTTCAGGTTGTCATCATCATTGTCATCATCAGCCACAGGCGCCCTGTTGATATCAGCACTGTATTATCCTGTTGTGATGGACCCTCCATCAGTTGAACCTTGGAAAGCATGAACACAAATTAAACCACCCTCCATCCACTCACATGTGCCTCCATAACCCCCTTTAGTATGTATAAGTCACTGTTATAGCCCAAGCTGACAGACATACCTTTTCATGTAGGTTCTGCATGTGTTGATCAGATGTACCTGGAAGGACAGATGGTGATGGATCTTGGTCCATCCCCCACTTTATTCATGCCATAGTGTGTACTACAGTGTACTGTAATGGAAATTGCTAACCTGGTGCCTTCCTCGATTGATATACAGGTGTTTAGTCCCCACCCATCTCGCAACTCCCACATCCCCCAGGTATGAGGTGGCCGCTCCGCCCGGCTGATGAATGACATCAAAAACTCCTCACTCTCATTCAGCTGCTTCTGTGTTTCTCATCCTCTCCTTGTGGTGAGGCTGTTGTCCTTTGCAATATCCCATGCCTTTTCCAGTTGCCTGGAGTTTTATATCAGTAACCTTTCATCTCACCTGTTGTAGAGATGTATGGTACTACAGCATTTACATCCTGCAGCAATTGAGGCTAAATCCAGTTATGATTAAATGTGTCTGCAACACCTCAGTGTCTCAGTGACACATGTCAGGTGCAGAGGGCCTGCAGCAGTGCTTCACCCTTCTTTTCAAGGAACTGCCTCCCTTGGGTGGCCATGCCAGGACCTGTAGTCATGACAGCAAATCATGTCACTCAGTTGGTGTGTATGCTATGTTGTGGAATGCACTTTAGTAAGACCATGATCTCCTCCCAACTTTACTCACCTGATAAACAAACATGGTAAGTGCTGTGAACAGCATAGCCCCCCCCTTTAGGTAATGTACCCATACCTATGTAAATGGCCCTAGAATTTTGCACCTCTTGTGTCAAGTAATCTCCACAGCTTCCAGTGTTCTCAATTGGAGCCCCACAGAGATCCAGAGGTGCTCTGTCCCTGCAAGTGTCATGGTGTCTCTTTTTCACATACACTGTAACATAGCCACACCCTCAACAACCACTTTTTCTCTTCAATCTGTTCCCATCTCACTTGTACTAAAACTTCTTACTAAACTAAAACCCTGCTCCCTCTCTGCTGACAACCTCCCATCTGAATACCTAAAACTAGCCACAGAAGCAATAGCCCATCCAGTCAGTATTCTGATCAATAGGTCCATGTCTGAATCCTGTGTCACCAATCTTTGTAAAAACTGTTGTTACCATCTTGCACAAAGGAAGAAAAAACAATGAACTATCTAACTATAGACCCATTTCTATCCTCTCCCCTTGTCTAAACTGCTAGAAAAAGGTATGCACCTACAACTAATGAAATTTCTCTTAGCCAACAATCTGTTTACATCTACACACTATGGTTTTTAGACTGCACATAGTACCACTACAGCACTACTATCATTCATTGACACTGTATACAAAGTTATGGACAAGGGCCAGTTTGCATCAGTAATCTTACTAGACCTAGCAAAGGCCTTTGAAACAGTGCCTCATTCTAAAGTATTACAGCAACTCTGTACACTAGGTTGCTCTCAAACCACTCAGAAATGGTTATTCAATTATTTAACTGATAGGCAACAATGTGTCAAATGGCTATCTAGCCTATCCGAATACCAGGTAAAGAGCACTGGAGTCCCCCAAGAGTCCATTTTAGGACCCCTGCTCTTCAACTTATTCATTAACAACCTTCACTCTGCCTCCCTTCAAAGCACACTCATCCAGTATGTTAGTGACTCTACTATTATTTTTACATCCGAAAACCCTCAACAACTCTTAACAATCACACAAGAAGCCTTTGCTGCTATTGAAACACGGCTAAACTAAGCACAACTACTGCTTGACCCAAATAAAACCAAGCTTCTCTTGTTCTGTCCAAAATCATTCCCACTTGAATTCAAAATATATTCACAGTACAAGCTCAAATTGAAATTGTAACTCAGGCAAAACTTCTAGGCATCACTATAGACAACAAGCTTACCTTTGAACAACATATACTTAATTCAGTTTAAAAAAACACACATCAAACTTGGCAAACTTCACAGACACAAACACTTTATTGATGCTTCCACCAAAATTACACCAGCAAATGCCCTTCTATTCCCTCCCTTCTTTATGGAGCCCCCATTTTTAGAAATCTTCAGACAACCCTAAAGAACAAATTACAATCATGTTATCACAAAATTGCCAAATTTGCAACTTGCATGCCAAATCGCACCCACCACTGTTTAGCCGTCAAAAAAACTAAATTGGCTAGAATTCCCTCAATATCTGAATTTAGCACAACTCTATCTTGTGCATAGAATAATTTATAAACTTGACATCTACCCAGCCTTAAAAACTATCTTACAGCAGTATGCTCTACCCAGAAATCTCCGCTCTTGTAACAAACTTCTATAAGTGCACAAACCCACCAAAAGAGCTGGATGATGCCTTTACTCCTATGCCACGGCTAAACTATGGATTGCCCTAGCACCAAATATTAGTGCCATCAATTCCCTCAAGACATTTAAATTTACAATGAAACACAATTACCTTAAATCTAGCATTTGCTTTTGCTCCCAAGCTACAACTAACTGACTTAACCTTTCCCAGACCCCCATTCACCCTTCATGCCTCGTTACACCTATCTTCATCCAAAAAAAAAAAAAAAAAAAATCTTAGCTGTAGTCTACTCACTAACTCATAATTCTTTTACATTTCCCTTAACCACTAACAACTCCCTTCACAGCCTCCATAACCCCCACATTCTTCTTACACTTCCCTCTACATATATGTCTCCCCTATACCTAGCTTAAATTCTTTCATCCATCCATACCATATCTCCCATCATAATTATTTCTGCAATACGTCTTAATCCAACTTTCTTGCACTAATCTCTCTTTCATGTAACCCTCTACCTCTTCTACTATTTCTATAATCACTTCTCCCTAACATTAAACTTTTACTAAACATCTACCCTTATTACTTACATATCAAAAAGCTCTATTGGCTTCATGGTAATTAAAGCTATCTGATTTGTTCGATCTTGATCTTTACAAATCATCATCATCATCTTCTTTCGGCTGTTCCCATTAGGGGTCGCCACAGCAGATCAACTGTTTCCATTTCTTCCTGTCCTCTGCATCTTGCTCTGTCACACCAACCACCTGCATGTCCTCTCTCACCACATCCATAAACCTTATCTTAGGCCTTCCTCTTTTCCTGTTACCTGGTAGCTTCATCCTTAGCATCTTTTTCCCAATATACTCAGCATCCCTCCTCAGCACATGTCCAAACCAACGTAATCGTGCCTCTCTGGCTTTGTCTCCAAACTTTCCAACCTGGGCTGACCCTCTAATATACTTATTCCTAATCCTGTCCACCCTCGTCACACCCAGTGCAAATCTTAACATCTTTAACTCGGCCACATCCAGCTCAAACTCCTGCCTTTTTGTCAATGCCACTGTCTCCAACCCATATAACATAGCTGGTCTCACTGCCCTCTTGTAGACCTTCCCTTCCACTCTTACAGGTACTCATCTGTCACAAATCACTCCTGACACTCTTCTCCACCCACTCCATCCTGCCTGTACTCTCTTCTTCACCTCTCTTCCACACTCACCGTTACTCTGAACTATTGACCCCGAGTATTTAAACTCATCCACCTTCGCCACCTCTACTCCTTGCATCCTCAACATTCCTCTATCCTCCCACTCATCATCACAGATGTTAATTATCTCTTAGACGCAAACCATGTAAACCTTCATTTGATTGTATGTAAGTTTGTACTACTAATCTATGCCGACGCTATATATGTTAGTATTTTAATATATTATCATTGTCTTTTCTTTAAAAAAATTTAAACTTTTATGATTGTATTTTGTTAATTGTGGAGTTTTTCTAGCTGGACCTCTGCTGAAAATGGGTTCTTGACCCAGTTGGACTTTCCCAGTCACCAAATGTCAATAAATAATAAATAAATAACCTGTGGTTTAGGGTGAAGAAGTTTATCAGGCAAGACATTTTCATTAACTCTTTAAACTCTTTAAAGATGTACATGTAGAGAGGTTTTCTCAAATTTCCATGTTATAGTCTGTCTGACATGTTTATTTTGCTCTGGAGCAGAGCCTTTTACTAGTTCTCTGAAGAATTAGCTTGTAACAAAATTTTTAGTAAAACTGAGCAGGATGTTCCACATGATGCCCTGTATTCTGCCTGGAATCAGTTCTGCTCAAGTTCTGTGCTGGTAATATGAACCAGCTACCCATTGACTACAGTAGACCTTTGCTGTTTGCTACAGTTCATGCACTGCCCAGTTTTCCTAGAAGATCGTGAGTTATTGTTTGATCTTTAGCTCCATTTTATTAACAGCAGCAGATGGAGACTGGAACTCCAGTGGGAAAGCTCTGGACTTGGAAAAGAAGGATTAGAACTGGATCAGCACTGTAGTTCTGGTGATGTCAGCATTTCTTTTTAAGGAAATGTTAGCAGCAGCTGACTGAGTATCTATGCTTTTCTATGATGTTGACAGACATTGGACCCTCGTCAGATGTGTTTTGTAGCACATTCATGAACACTGCCATGATATTGACTCAGGAGTTTATACCTGTCTTGGGGTTTTATTTGAGTGCCTCATTACTTCACATTCATTTCAGTAATTTCAGTAGCACAACAGGTAACACACTTACCTGCAGTGCAGAAGACTGTGGGTCCTACTCCCACACCAGGTAAATTGATTGCTGACACTGCAGTGCAGCATAACCAGCTGCTACACTCCCGAGTGTGTCATCCTCCTGATGAGATATTAATCCTTCTGATGAGATATTAATCAATCCTGATGAGATAGTAAGCCATGGGCCCATCTGCTACTGAGTATATCATCCTCCTGATGGGATATTAATCCTTCTGATGAGATATTAATCCTTCTGATGAGATATTAATCAATCCTGATGAGATAGTAAGCCATGGGCCCATCTGCTACTGAGTATATCATCCTCCTGATGGGGTATTAATCCTTCTGATGAGATATTAATCCTCCTAATTAGAAGTTAATCCTTCTGATGAGATATTAATCCTCTTGATGAGATGTTAATCCTGCTGATGAGATATTAATCCTCTCGATGAGATGTTAATCCTTCTGATAAGATATTAAGCCATGGACCCATCTGCTCCTGAGTGTGTCATCCTTCTGATGAGATATTAATCCTTCTGATGAGATATCAATCATCCTGTTTGGGATATTAAGCCATGGGTCCATCTGCTTGACTCAGTGGTAACTCAGATGGTGGTAATAGATTTCATAACACTTATCAAAAAGAATGGGGTCCTTTACTTAACACACCAGAAAAAAAATATTGTTTACATATTTACAAAATATACATATTTACACACACACACACACACACACACACACACACACAGACATATATAAAATATATACATATATATATATATATATATATATATATATATATATATATATATATGTATATGGGAACACTACTGAATCTCGAACCTTTGAAATCTCGAATTTCAAAAGCTGGAGACCGTGTAGCCGAAACCCCACATTACCAAAAGACCAGAAGCGCGAAATTTATAATCCCAATGTTAAGGGATTTTGAGTTAGCGCTTCTGGTGTTGTGGTTCAGGTAAGTATGTGTGTGTAAGTGTGTTTGTGAGTGGCTTTAG
>NC_056748.1:92573656-92588656 GCF_019279795.1 Protopterus annectens
TCCCATAATTCACTTTCTCTTCTTTTCTTACATCATCATGTCATTGAAAAAAGCATGTTTTATACTTCTTTTTAAATTCAATTCACCACTCAGACCATTTTTTTTGTAGCAGTCCTTCCATAACTGGAATACTTTCCACTCTACAATTTCATCCCATATTTTTTCATTTATTCTGTTTATATCCTTTCCTATTTTGATGTACGCCCATACTTCCATTACATGTATCCATATTGCTAAATGGTTTGAAAAAACATCACAAATTTATCATCTGCTACCCCCAAACCTTCAGATAATACAAAATAATAAATTTTGGATCTAAGTGCCCCCTTTCATAAGTACATTGATTTTTATTCCACACAGCAAATTTACCACATTTTATCACTTCCTGTATTTTTTACATAGCTCCCTTTCTTTTTTTATATTTTCCCTTTAATCACAATTGAAGTCCCCTGTGATTACAATTTCTATTTTAAACACCACATAGTGTAATATTTGATGAAACAATTTCTCTCTTTCCTTGCTAGTTATATATGCATATAATGCTATAATTATATAAACAAGTTCTCCCCAGCTCACATCCACAACAGTTAACTTTCCCATCCTTACCAACACTACATCTATTTCACTGTTTTTTGCACAGCTCAGCCACTCCAGAACAATTTTCACTTCTTAAGTTCCATATAATGTTTCCTGCCCACAATTTTTCGGTTTGCATTGTTTACTCGCTTGTCAGGAAAAAAACAAAACCTTCAGCTGACAACCACCATGACGACAATAAAGGGTGACAAAAACCACATCAACAATATGCCTTACATCCTCTAACATAATAACATCTAAATCACATTTAGCACACCATTCCAGTATATCCTTAACCTTCACAAAATATTAATAATACTGGTCACATTTACTGAAAATATTCTAAAGCTGCTAATGTTCCTTCTTTTTCAATTTAGGGGGAAATAGTTTTCAGTTTTTATTTTCTTGTTTTTACTCTTTCCTCAACTGAATATTTTTCATGTGTTTATGTACAAATCATCCTTGATCCTCAGAATCAGATTTTTCATTGACTAATATTCTAAAACATATTAGTATCACTGCCTTCAAGACCTCTGTTCCTGAATGCACTCTCTTTTCTCATTTTTCCCCTCCATATGTTTTTCTTCTTCTACAGTTTCTTCTTCACCTAGTTTACCCTCTGCTCCAGCGTTTTGCCCTTCCTTATGTATATTCTCTTCCTTTGCCCTCCTGTTTCATTATTTACTGTGTTCATTCAAAAGCATCATTTTTATACAACCTGTGACCAGGCACACACCTTCTTGCTGTATGCGCTTTTTTCTCACACTGGTTACACTATACCTTACCCCAATCAAAAATGAAATGAGAAAAATCCCCATAAAAGAAACATTATTTAGGCAAACCAGCATATCACTTGGCAAATGTATCATTTTTTTTCTTTTTTTTTAACATTTCAGAACAGTTTCCAACCTCCAACATCCATTCCATCACGTTCTCTCATTTCTAACTTTTACAGTTTTATCAACAGTTTCACAAAAACACTGTATGCATTTTTAACATCCTCTTTCTTCTACTTCATCTGTTCTAAACTGCAAAGTAACATTTTTTAACATTTAAGTTATTACCAGAAAACAATTGTTCCATAGATACATTTCCTTTTTGATATACAGTTTCATCATCAGTCTCACAGTTTCAAATGTTGTCACAAAACCTATCTGTTCTAATATATATATATATATATATATATATATATATATATATATATAAATAAGACTAAATTTCTTGAGCTTTAAAACCCATAACAGTTGAATTGTCCCATACATAGTATGTGTCTACCACTGTGTCATTTTTTGTACTTAGTCTGATAGTTGGACTTCCGTTCTTTTTAAAAAGAGTTTTACTTACAGTTTGTTGTACTTTCCTCTTCTGTCTGCTGTCTCTGCTGCATGTTTCTTTTACTGCATTATCTGCTGCTACAAAACCAGACACCTTTTCAGTTTATTTCCTCTTTTACTTTCTGTCACTGCTGCATAAGTTTTCACTGCTGCATTCTCTGCTGCCACATCATCTGGTTCGTTTTCCACATTACCACCCTCGGCACTTCCAAAAAAGTCACCCGCTGTCTCATCCCACAGCAGAACAGTCACCTGGATCATCCTGCTCCATTATTTTTAATAGAACATGATTTGCAGGCCCTCCTGACACCAGTTCTGTTATCTGCACCACTTCCTTCCTTCTCCAAAGAGACAGCTAAACATTGTTTATTTGTGTCATCCATCACAGAGGAATCTTTATCTGCATTCTGATACTCCATATTGAACAAATATTTCTCCAAATTCTCACGCTTCACCTCCAAACTCTCCATAACTTTTCTCTTCTCCTCAGTGCTGTTGCTTCCCGTAGGCCTCTTCTTTGCTTCTGTAGGAGCCTTCCAGAACCATCTAGCAGCTTCAAAGTCTAGGTGAAGATCCCCACTGCCCTGGCCAAAGTTCCCCTTGTAGTATAAATATTGCTTTGGGTCTCCCCTGAAAATAGACTACTTAGTCTACTGGAACTAACCTGGTCAACAAAGGATAAATAAATAAAAATAAATAAATAACTGTGCTTTATATCCTGCAGTAGGCTCTGCTGCCCTCTCATTTTAATGTGATCATATTCTCTTTAAACAAATACTGGCTTCTACTATCCTTGCAAGAAAGTATCCAGATTTTTCTTTTCTCTCCTGAAAAATATTTTCTATTGCAATTGAAAATAAATTCTCTGCAATTTGCAGTGATAGCCATACTTCCACCGCTTTCCTTCCTTATAAATTTTAGATCAGTTACTTTGTCCCTTTTAATTTTATTTGTTTGTATGTTACATTTACTAATTAATTTGTTTCTGATACTTGCTTTACTCTGTTTAGGGTTGTGCTGGCTCAGTACCATATCCTGGCATGCAGAAGGTGTATGGAAGAGAATTAATCCCATACACAATGGCACTGCTTTACCACTTTTATACAACAATATTCCTTTTCTCCTATGTTTTTAATAAACCAAGCTTATTTGAATGTTATCTTGCAGTTACTTTCACAAGGTCCAGGAACTTATAGTAATCTCTGTTTGTACCCTGTTATCATGTTAATCTTTTTTCATTATAAGTATCCCCAAAACTGTGCATAATACTCCAAATAAATTCCCCCAATCCCATAGCAAAGGAGGAGGAAGTCCTGATTGCACTTCCAGATGACTCATGTTTGCCTAGTGGGATGGACACTGGTGGGGCCAGGTAGGGAAGGATGAGACTGGCTAGATGATGTCCATCCTAGGGTGAGGAAGGCAGCAGATGATGGCTATCCTAGGGTGAGGAAGGCAGCAGATGATGCCCATCCTAGGGTGAGGAAGGCAGCAGTTGATGGCCATCCTAGGGTGAGGAAGGCAGCAGATGATGCCCCTCCTAGGATGAGGAAGGCAGCAGATGATGCCCATCCTAGGGTGAGGAAGGCAGCAGATGATGCCCATCCTAGGATGAGGAAGGCAGCAGATGATGCCCATCCTAGGGTGAGGAAGGCAGCAGATGATGCCCATCCTAGGGTGAGGAAGGCAGCAGATGATGCCCCTCCTAGGATGAGGAAGGCAGCTGATGATGCCCATCCTAGGGTGAGGAAGGCAGCAGATGATGCCCATCCTAGGGTGAGGAAGGCAGCAGATGATGCCCATCCTAGGGTGAGGAAGGCAGCAGATGATGCCCCTCCTAGGATGAGGAAGGCAGCTGATGATGCCCATCCTAGGGTGAGGAAGGCAGCAGATGATGCCCATCCTAGGATGAGGAAGCAGCAGATGATGCCCCTCCTAGGATGAGGAAGGCAGCTGATGATGCCCATCCTAGGGTGAGGAAGGCAGCAGATGATGCCCATCCTAGGGTGAGGAAGGCAGCTGATGATGCCCATCCTAGGTTGAGGAAGGCAGCAGATGATGCCCCTCCTAGGATGAGGAAGGCAGCTGATGATGCCCCTCCTAGGATGAGGAAGGCAGCTGATGATGCCCATCCTAGGGTGAGGAAGGCAGCAGATGATGCCCATCCTAGGGTGAGGAAGGCAGCAGATGATGCCCCTCCTAGGGTGAGGAAGTCAGCAGATGATACCCATCCTAGGTTAAGGAAGGCAGCAGATTGTGTCCATTGTAGAGTGAAAAAGGCAGTAGATGATGGTCATCCTAGGATGAGGAAGGCAGTAGATGATGCCCATCACAGGGTGAAGAAGGCAGCAGATGATAGCCATCCTGGGATGAGGAAGGCAGCAGATGATGCCAATCCTAGGATGAGGAAGGCAGCAGATGATGCCCATCCTAGGGTGAGGAAGGCAGCCTTGCTTTGCTGCAATATTTACCACTTGGCTGTGAGGGTGCACATGTGCAAAAGTGCATGCACATCCTGAAGGCAGCCATACTGGATCTTGCAGGACTGTTATGATGTGGTCAGTTATGATATACTTCCCAGCAGCAGTATTTTGTATTTATATGAGCAGCCTCGATCTCCTCACTGGTCTAAGATGTGGACTGAGGAGAGCCCTGAGAAGGCTAAAGCAGGTCTTTAAGCACAGACAATGAGGGGAGGAATTGGTGGCAACTGATGTTCAGCTACAGGGACTGAAAAAATACTTCAGATAAATCAGAACCAGTGCATTGTATAATTCAAGGGTTACCTACTTATTCTCAAAAGAAAAATTATTGGGTATACCTCTACTCTCCCCAAAATCTTGGCCTTAGTGGTGTTTAGGTGTAATTCAAGCACCTATCATTAATTTATACGTGTCAGCTCTATAACCTGTGGCACCTTAAAAAAAATAAATAAATAAATAAATAAACAACTTTCTCCAAGTCCCTGTACTAAATGCATAATCACCAACTGTAATCGGTTTTATAATTAAACTCCCAGCATTTTCTTTACTCCTCTACCAGCCTTGTCTACTGATCCCACTCTTGAATAATCTGGAAAAGCTGACAAGGTATCCAGTGTTTTTACATTAATATCAAGAATCTAGTACAAACCCCTAATACCAGGCATTGAGAAATCATGCTCAGTACTCTTTCTTCCCCATATCTGACAACATTCCAGTTGGTTTCACTCTTTGGTTCTCTGCTGCAAGCAAACATTGTTTAATCTGTACCTTCTTCTTACTTTCCTGTATCCTGACACGGACATTAAAGGGTTATATGAGTCCCATGTACATAAAGTGACCAAGTGACCAGAATGAGCAACACTGAGTACCACTATCTAATCACCACTTTACATGCACCCATGTAACAAACAACATTGTCAAAAACGTAGCCAGTTAAAAAAAAAGAAGAAAAGAAGTGCAACTTATTTCCATGACCACTGCTGGAACTAACCACTACTTTCCTGATGCAAGTGGTTGTACCATGTGTACCCCATAAATACCATATGTACCCCATAAATACTATAAATAAGGGGCTATACCCCTACCGCAGCAATAGCACACAAGTGTCCAATACAACAGTGAGCAGCACAGATAATCCAGTACGAAGTTCAGCACAGGCTCTAACCTGCTCCAAAACATGCCACACTCATAAAGAAAGCATTGTGCCCCACTGCCTATTATGTTACATGACTGGATTTAACCAGTCAATGAATTTAAGCACTTAAACATATGTGTAAGGAAAATTAAACAAACTGACAGTAATTCTGTCATCAGGTCATTCATCAGCAACAAACTGACCTTTCTGTCAAAAGCATTACTAAAATGAAAACAATACCGGTTTACCTTTATATTACCGATATGCACAGGTGTGATCCCAAGAAGGTCGAAAGTGCATTTTCAAAATCACAGAATGTCAGCAAAAAATGGTCCAAATTTGCAATGAGAGAATGCACATTGGTATTCTCTCATTGCGATTCGGCATTTCAGGTGGAGATCGCACTATAGTGGGGATCGGGAAATGAACCCTTTCCCTCACTGTAGTGCGATCTTGGAGTTAGTATATTAAAGTAGGGGGATGTGGGAAATGTAGTATAATTTTAGTTCAAAAATCATTGCATCTGGTTTTCCAGATTTTGATTTTCGAACTTTGGTGACATTTGACATTTTATTTTTGCAGTTTAAAGTCGCACAATAGTGCATTCTTAGATGTCATTCTTGGTAATATAAAGGTAAACCAACAATACCACATCAATTGATTAATTGTAACACATTGGTAACCCAGTTAAAAAGCCATGTTCAGTGATTCCAAGATGGTGGATGTCCAGTAAGCACCCTCTCTACAGAGCTCCTGACTAATATCATCTAAGTCTAAGAAAAATCCAGATAACGTCAAAATACAGGAGATGAGTCTTTAAGAAATAACTACACCTATATTAAGGGACCTAAAAATGTAGAATATATTCCTTGGTTTTATCTCAAAAATGTTTTAAACTCTCTAGCTTGCTCTAGGAACCTTAGCCACGTTAAATCCCCAGGCCTGAAGACATCACTGGTACAAAAGCTATTGTATTCCTGGCATCAAACTTTACAAAAGAAAAATGGCAAAGGACAATATGAAAACACAAACAATTAAAACAGAAAAACTGTCGACAACAGCTTCAACTGAGAAAGAGGTTGCATCTAAAAGGCAGAAAACTAACAAGCAACAGGACCTAAATAAAGCCAGCATTAAACCGAAAACTGAAACTAGCTTTCACATGGATGAGCTTAAACAAGCCCTTCTACCAATACAAACTGCACTCCAAAGCTTCTCCAACCAACTCTCTAATTTTGGAAGTACAATTACCATCTGGAAGAAAAATCCCAAACTAATGAACATCAGATAGAGAAACTAAAAGAGAAAAATGGCGCCAAAAACATTACTTTAAAAGAAATGCAACAAAAGCTAACTGACCTAGAGGCGAGAAGCCAACATAACAACATCGTATTGAGAGAAGTACCAGACAGTTATGAAAATAGTCAATTAATAAACATCTCCAGGCAAATCTTTGAGCTCCTTTTGCACCCTGAGGGAAATGCCACAGAAATTACGATTGAGAGGGCCCACCGCGCTCTATGTAAAAAGCAAGACTCCACTATCCTAAGACAAATATATGTAAAATTACTAAACTTCCAAGACGTTCAGAAACTTCTACTTGCTGCCAGAAAACAGAAACATATTATGTGGAATAGCTATACGATTTTCCTATTGCAATATCTTCCTTTGGCCATTAAAAAAAATCGTCAGAAGCTTTCACCATTCTGTGTGGAATTAATTTTTAAAAAAATCTAGTTCCAGATGCGAAACCCGAATACACTAATATTCTACAATAATGACACCAAAATAGTAGTCGACTCACCTAAAGAAGCAAAGACTGCCTTTATTAGATGCTTCAGTAAATCCCCAATACAGTAATTCCACCAAAAAGACGTGCTGTTAAATCGCAGAGGAGATGTTTTCTCCTTTTCTTCTTCTCCATCTCATTTTATAAAGAGTGCCTGATTAAAGAGTCTCCGGTGCACTAGAATGCAAATTTATATGGATCGGAAACATTATGTCCATTAAAAACAAGCTGGGAAAGAACAAAAGCTAAGATTTCCGTTTGACCGGGGGTCCCTTTTTTTTCATACTCCTTCCTGTTGTTTCCCCAAAATACAGCCCTCGGGGCTGAAAACATACATCGGGGACAGCATACAGCTAATCTGTAAGTTGGATTTTATTTGTTTCTAGTCAGGGTCAAAGGAGACAGCTCAAGTAAAGGAAAAAAATAAAAATAAGATAATAACGGAAACGTCAGTATCGGGTGATACTATAAGTTCATCAATGACTACATCTTTTAGTCCAAAAGTTAATAGCTGCTGAGGTCAGTGACCAACATAATTTAGCTGGAAACTTTATCTGACATGCAATACTTTTAAATGTTGGTCATAAAGAAAACTTCTGAAATGAGCAAAAACATTCTATTTCTAGATCTTAATATCATACAACCTTAGAAGGAATTAAAAATGAACATTTTAGACAGGACCTGCAGTGGACTGTGAACTTTTCTTTTTTGTTTTTTCTTTTTCATTAAGAAGAAGAGAATGTGTCTGATAAATGCTCTGAAATTACCGAACTTTATAGCTTTCATATGACCACTATTGTTACAAATGTTTGTGTTGACTTTTGTTGACTTCTTATTTTAATGCTCACACCCATTGCAGGAAGGAAGTGATAAGTCATTAATTATTAATTTAAGATCACAATAAACTACAATTACTTTGTTCAAGCTTAATAATCTTTGAAAAGAAGTGTGATGTAAACACCCTGTTTTTTTTTTCTTTCGCTCTGCGTGGGTGTGGTATCCTCAGACTAGATTGTTGAAAAATGGGTTATATCCAACTAAACTTTCACTTACTGGTTGGGATATATTATGGAAATTTAACCTTAATTTTAGTTAAGCTCATTTTACTAAGCCATTTGGCACTGGGCGAATGGATCATATAATTGTGAGATGGGCTTTATACAGTTAGATATCTCACAAGGTCAACATCAAATATAATATCACTCTGTGATTAAGTATAAGTTCACAACAAACTCCGTAGTATTTCAGACATAATAATAACCTTATAGATGTAAATCTCAAAAGCTTCTTTTTATAATTATATGGGCCTTTGCCACATTTTAGGAGGGAAGTGGATTTCCTAAGCAGGGTCAAGGTTGAGCACTCTTGGGGTAAATATAGTATTGTATATATGTTACGTTATGGTTTGAGTATTATTAGGATTAAATTTAAACAAACTTATAGGTTACGCATTTTCAGTGAGTACTGTTTACATACTCTGGAAATTCCGAATAGTTTTCTTTTTTCAAGCTCATTCTTACAGGGGAATCTAGGTGGTTAGGCACAGGGTGGGTGTGGAAGGAGCTTAGTGCTACCAACATGAGAGCAAACCCACACATTTACATATTCCAAAGTAAGTGGACTTACATTTACACTAAACAATTCACAAGAATTCCTGAATTACATCCTAAAAATGAATTTATGCAATGTGGACGTCAAACTCATGGAACATAAGGGGTCTACAGGATAGGAGCAAAACAAAGCTAGTGATGCACCTGTTACTTAAATCAGAGGTAATATTTGTTTCTTACAGGGAACGCACATGCTTAGAAATGAGTGGGATGGGGATGCTGATAGAAAATGGATCAAATCTATTATAGCTGCAGGTGACAGCTCCAATTCTAAAGGGGTGGTTATTTCAATTAAAAAATCATTCCAAGAATCAATCGTAGAGTATACATTTGATAAAAATGGCAGATGGTTCCTCTTCACAACCCTTAATCCTATTTCCAGAAAACCTATAATATTTCTTAACATTTATTGTTCATGTACAAGACAATAAACATCATTTTAGAGATATATAATTTACTTTGTAAGTTCCCAAAATATCAATATATAATTGGAGGGGACTGGAACACTGTCATAGATCCATCCTTAGATCGTTCTAGCAACTTAAACTCATGCAACTTCCAAGCATCATTATTGTTAGGTGAATTGATGTCTGACCTAAACCTTATAGATCCTATTTTGTTCAATGATAACCTACATAAAGATAACTCATACACATACTACTCCAAATGTCATAACTCCTGGTCGAGACTGGACTTTTTCTTAATTTCAGAATCATTGATAAGAGAATAAATAAAATTCTCTTCTGAACCTAGGGTCCTATCAGATCATGCTAAAATCACCCTAAAATAAACTTTACTAGCACACCAACAAATACTCTTATTGGTAGTAACTGGACCATAAATAATAACTTACTACATTAGAGAGAAGTAGTACAGGAGATAGCTGACAGTCTTGATGAGTTTGAGGAACACCTGCATTTCAATAACATTCCTTTAGATATCCAGGGGTCTACTTATATAGCAAACCATAGAGGGATATTGATACAAAAAGCCTTTTACTTTAAAAAACTGTTAAGAAAAAAAGAAGATAAATTAACTTTGGAGCTTAAGGAGCTAGAAAGGAAGTATCTGATGGTCCCAAATATGGACTTAGAAAAACTGATTAATAATACCCAAAGAGAATTATTAGAGCTGCACCAACACAATCACTCACTCCAAGAACAAAGATTCATTGCCAAATACTCTGAATGGGCGCAAATGCCATCTAAAGCCTTAGCAAGAATAATTGAAAACAAGCAGGGAGCCCATAGAATCACCCTCCTTCAATATCAGAACAAAATTTACAAATCAGATTCAAAGATTTTAGAGTTATTTCAAAATATATATACCAAAATATATAATATGAACACTGACCAAATTTCTGCCCTTGAAATGGAGAATTTCATTAAAAATCTTAATTTCCCAAAACTGAATGAGGAACAATTCAACTCTCTCATTGTCCCAATTAACCAACAAGAGATATTAGATATAACTGATAAACTCAAACTAGGCAAGGCCCCAGGCCCGGATGGATATACACCAGATTTCTGTAAAACCTTTAACCTGAGATTGTCATCTATCCTTTTAAAAGTTTTCAATCACATCAAACTAGATGGTATAATGGAGATATATTGGAACATTTCCAAAACTATACTAATCCCAAAAAGTAAATTAGACAAAAACTGACCCAAACAGCTACAGACCCATATCTTTGATTAATGTTGACATTAAAATTATTTTTCTCTGTCCTTGCTGAAAGACTCAAAAAGGTAATGCCCTCCCTAATCTCCCCTGATCAGGCCAGTTTTATGCGCAACAGGCACACATGGGATAATACATTAACTTTAGATTCCATGATGCATCTCACTAAAGTGGACAGGAATCTGGTTTATGCTCTAATCTTAGATACTAGCAAAGCATTTGACAGAGTTAATTGGCAATTTCTATTTCTATCCATATCCTATTTCAACATACCATTGGAATTTTTTGATATGATTAAAATGCTTTACAAAAACTCTCAAACATATCTCCATATCAACAAAAGATTATCTAATCCAATTAGGATTTCTAATGGCACTAGCCAAGTGTGCCCTCTGTCCCCGCTACTTTTCAGTTTATTCATAGAACCACTCTTCCTCTATATCTCGCAAAAAACTTTCCACTCAATACTTAGAATCCTGAACACAAAAGTAATAATGTCAGCATTTGCTGGTGATCTCAACATTTATTTTGAATATCCCAATACTGTCTTAAGAAAAATAACGGTGGCTATAAATAATTTCTTGAAGTTTTCAGACTACAAAGTTAACCAAAAGAAGTCACATATCTTTCCCATCAACTCAGCTAAACATATTATAAATTATTTTCCAGACTCCCCTTTCCAAACAGTTTATTCTATTAACTACCTGGGGATTTGCTTTGAATGCAATCAGGCATCCATGTTACAGAATAACTTACAAAAGACATGGTCAATGATTACACAAGTTCTTTACAGATGGCAATGGCTGAAACTTTCTATGTTATCCAAAGCACAATAATTAAAATGAATGTACTGCCAAAATTACTTTATCACTTCAATGCTTCAAATCTTATTATCCCTAAAAGCCTTTTTCAAAAAATTAATAAGATGCTCACCAAATGTATCTGGTTTCCTAAAGCAGCGAGGATAAATTATTCAAAACTGGTATATCCCAAAGAAAAAGGAGGACTAAACCTACTGGATCTATATCTCTACTATAAGATTGTATGTGCCAACAGAATTATTTTAATCTCCAATTATCACCCTAATATGGATAGGTAGGCCCCCGCTTGGGTAGGAATTTGGCACCAGTACGTGATTTGGAACAATATCAACCTGAAAGCCCTTCCTTTCATAAATCAGGTAGGCCTTGGGAATCTTAAACTAAGCAAAATCTTGAAACATAAGATTAAATTAATTCAGATGTTGATGAAATATATAAAATTGGGAAAAAAATCCCTCTTCTTCAAACATTCCACTTGAATCCTAATATCAAAATTAACAATAAACCAATCAATCTTACAGACTACCCCCTTATAAAAGATTGATCTATATGGGATATTCTTAAACATAATGACAAAAGCCTTCAAGATCTATGCCTAGCATTGAAAGTGAGTAATAAGTATACCATGATTTTATGTCAAATAAGAGAAATCATATCCACACTAACTAAAGACATAACTACTGTTGAACAAGACATCAATAGACTAACTGAAATTATGACAAATCTATCTAGCAAAGAAAAAATGCTTGGAAACTCATACAAACTGAAAAATCATATTAAACATAGTTCAATGTTTCTATTTTCCAATTACTGGGATCAACAGGGTACCACCTTCATGGATGAGCAAAAACTCAAGGCATTCAAAACTACAGTTGAACTATCTCACTTTAAACAAACTCTTGTACACACAGTTACTGATCAGCACTAATACCTACTATACTCCCTCCATCCTAAATAAATCTGACCCTTAAATCTCCCCATCTTTCCCATGTTGCTGTTATCCATAAGCTGACCTCATACATCTGTTATGGTTTTGCAAACATACCCACAAACTTTGGAACTCTCTTAAAGTGCATCTGGAAAAAACAGGTTACCAGAAATTGACCTTCTCATGGGAGCTAGCAGTTCTACACATCGCAAACCTCAAAATCTCTAAACTAAAACTTCATGTGCTGATTACGCTCTGCTCTCTAATTAAACTATATATAACAAAAAATTGGATGGATCAAAACAAACTTGGAGCGGATTCAGAAATATGGCGTCTAAATATATCTCTGCACAAAATCTCATAATAAGAAACACCAATAAAAGACTCTGCTATCAGAAACTCAGGAATATTTTGCTTGATCAGGTTTTAAGTGATTAATTAATTCAATTTGAGAAGAAATTGCCTGATGTTGTTTAATCACATAATGGTATAAACTGTCTACAACCTAACTTTCCGGGTTTGCACATAAAGCCTCACAAATGTATGCCTTATGTATTCACTATAGAATCCCATTACTAATTAACCTTGTTCTATATCTAGTATGTTTCTCATGTATAATGGTAGCATATTTGTAGATATTATACATAGTTTTGTTTGTTTCTAGTTTAAGTGTTTTGTTGTTTTGATTTGCTCTGTATACCCATGGATGTCATTGTTTGCTTACATGTATACAAATATGCCATATCATATAGAGGTTCCTCACCAGGAGAATCCAGGGCCTCAAACATCTACCCTACACAGATAGGCTAAAGCCTCTTTCCCTGTACTCAGTCTCCTACAGATTCCTCAGACGTGACCTCTGTCTGGCATACAAAGCAATCTCAGACCCCACCTTGATGGGACTGCTGCATATCCACAAGTCAAGCTCCACTCGAATAACCCACACGCGTAACCTTAACCTGGTCTGTGACATTAATAGGACTTGCTGGTGGGACAGATTTGTGTCCCAGAGACTCCCCCCATTTGTGGAATAGACTGCCTCTCCAAGTCAAGCAGAGTATCTCATTAACCTTTTTTAAGCGCAACCTGGATAACTGGATGGGGAACAGAAAATACACCCCTGGGATTCCACCTGTGTCCCTGCTGGACAGTGGCATAGGGTGCTGACTTGTTGGAACATGGGATAAATTCTTGACTAGGCTTGTAAGGGTCTCAGGGCCAATAGCCTTGTAACCTCCTATGTTCCTATGATCCTATGATGTCCAACTGACTGAGTGTACAATGCTGTCTCTTCTATATGAAAATACAACATAAATTTTATTTGAAAAACAAAAAGAAAGCCATGCTCAGTAAGTTTGACAAAAGCATTCAGGAGCTGCCTTTTTAGAATTTTGGTGTCTATAAGGTGACTTATTTTTTTCTCTTGCTGTTACTCATACCTTGTGCAGTTCTAGGCTACAATACCTACATCAGCATAGGTGGAGTGGTGGCCGCAGAACTTAAATTATTTAACGTTTTAAATATTGTTTGATGAAATTAATTTAAAATCACTGAACAGAGGTTGAAGATATGTTCTCCTCCAGGTGCCATGTTATGCTGAATTGTCCTGACATTTTTCACTGTAAGAAATTATATTCAAGCTATTTCTTTCAGTTACATAAGACATACTTTTAAATTAAACTATGTATCTACACCAACGTTCTCATCAGGCTGTTCTCATAAAGACGAATATGAAAACTCTGTTATTGACTTCAGTCTGTGGTTATGAGATGGATTTGAGGTCACACAGTTTATGGTCCCATCACCTTGCCAGAAATTAGAGGTAAAGGCTGTTTTTTAGCAATGGCTGAAAAGCTACAATTCAAACTTAATGATGAAATGATTTTAAGTCAGATAGATGATGCATACATAAAATTCTGCAAGAAACTAAAAAAACTCAATTTAGAAAACAAGAAAAGACTTTTAAAGAAATAGAAATGAAGAAATATGAAGCTACTGCTAGACAGGTGGACAACAAAGTTAATTTTATCATGTATAGCTGGAAATGTGAAAAAGAAAGGTATTATATATCACTGAGTAACACAGATGAATATAAAAAGCTGTTCAGATCTGCAGTTAGGGAATAGAGTTCTGAATTGTTGGAGTTATTAGAAAGGTGTAGGAGACTGACGTTTTTGGATGGGATTCCAAAAAGTTCTACTTTAAACTTTTTGAAGTAATTAAAAGGGCAATGAAACAAAACAAGGCTGGATTTCAATATGTTTCAGGTAGTAGTACAACAGATACCCTAATTCAAGCTGCTTCATTACCCTAATCCTGAAGTTCATCCCTGCCTCAAGCATGACATTGTCCTGAGGGTGGGGTATGATCAAATCACTGTCTTACAACACTGCACTACTGAGTGGCAGCTGAACTATGCTAAGAGTAGGTAATAAAATTCTGGAACATTCTATCATATTCTTTGTGTAGCATGATGCTACCCAAGGACTGAGACATGCCTTTGAGTTTATCCAAAGTTCCTGATATTGGGTGGTGATAAAGTTTATGTTTGATATACCAAATCAGAAAGGCAAAGGTTCTTTGCTATGCCACCCCAAACCTTTTGGAATCTGGCCTTGAATTTCCTCATATCATTGTTGATGTG
>NC_056748.1:92593656-92721156 GCF_019279795.1 Protopterus annectens
ATATATAGATATAGACTGGGGGCATGCTCTTGGCAAAAAAAATAAAAAGAGACATTGGGTATTTCCATACACTGGACCCTACCCAGTTCGGCTTTGTTAAGGGCAGATCATGCCTCCTAAACCTGGTGGACTTTTTTGAGACAGTTACCAAGGCTATAGACGAAGGAAAGGTGGTACACACAGTCTACCTAGACCTCGCAAAGGCCTTTGACACCATTCCCCACTCTGGTATTATAGACAACCTCACCAGCCTGAACATAAACCCCTACATCACAAGATGGGTTGCCAACTGGCTCACAGACAGAACCCACATGGTGAGAGTTGCGGGAGCTAGGTCCAACTTTAAACCGGTTACAAGTGGCATTCCCCAGGGCTCAGTCCTAGGACCCGTCCTGTTCGGCATATACTTCTCAGAGGTACAAGCAAGCACAGGAGGACTATGGCTGACCAAGTTCACAGACAACTGCAAACTAGGGGCTGTAACTGACACTCCAGCTGATACAGACATCCTCCAAAAGGGTCTCACTGAGACGGATACCTGGTGTCAAAATCATGGCCTCAAGCTAAATGCCAAAAAGTGCATAGTCATCCCCTTTGGAAAAAACAAAGTACCCACAAACTACCACATAAGTGGTAGTCCCCTAAATACGGAAGACGTAATAATGGATCTGGGGACCCAAGTAGACAGTAATCTGACCTTTGATAATGACATTGCCAAAGTGGTTCGAAAATCCTTCTACACGGCCCACCTAATCACAAAAGGGTTCGCATTCAAATCAAAAGAGGTCATTGTGCCCCTCTAGTCATCACTCATCAGACCCATCATAGAGTACAACGCCCCATTTGGGATGTACCTTACAAGACACCTGCAACAGCTGGAAAGACCACAGAAGTACCTCACCAAGAGGATCACTGGCCTCAAACAGATGCCCTATGCAGCTCAACTGAAGAAACTCCAGCTGTACTCGGTTGCATACCACCTACTCAAATGTGATCTCTGCCTGACATACAAAGCCATGTCCAACTCAGAATTGATGGACATGCTCCACCTAAAAGAAAACCTTATCCCCTCGAGCCACCCCCTCTAGGGATCTTAACCTCACCACAACAATAAATAAGACATGCTGGAGGGATAGATTCCTGTCCCAGAGACTTCCCATGCTTTGGAACAAGATCCCAATCTACATTAGGAAGAGCTCCTCGCTAACACTCTTCAAAAGAAACCTTGACGAGTGGATGGGAATCAGAAAGTTTACCTTGGGGATCACTTCAGTGGCTCTGCTGGACAGAGGCACAGGGAACTAATTTAAGGGGGCCGGCGAAAGCCAACACATTCTGGCTAGGCTTATAAATGCCTTCAGGCAGATAGCGTAGTACCTACCTATGAACCTATGAACCTATTAAAACAATAGTGTTTCATGGCATTGTCTTTTGTTTTTGTTACATATGTCTCATTTGTCAGTATTTGCCTATAGTTGGAGGCAATGCTTAATGTGGTCACTTAGTTTATGCTCACTGTTTGTAGCAGTTGGCCATTCATTGCACAGTCGTATGAGCTACCTCCTTGTTTATTTCATCAACAGGACAACGTGTGTACTTTGCTACCTCCTTGTTTATTTCATCAACAGGACAATGTGTGTACTTTGCTACCTCCTTGTTTATTTCATCAACAGGACAACGCGTGTACTTTGCTACCTCCTTGTTTATTTCATCAACAGGACAACGTGTGTACTTTGCTACCTCCTTGTTTATTTCATCAACAGGACAACGTGTGTACTTTGTTTGTGGAATGCAGGTATCAAGGCTGAGCACTGGTGATGTAGGAAGATGGATTTCTGATTGTGAGTATAGGTGTAGGGGTGGCAGTGTATATTCAAAGGTTAGGGTTAAATTAAGAGTTATATAAAGGGATACATGTAATGTTTTGAGTGCATGTTTATGCTTTTCTTGGGATCTTAATGCCAAAAGTGTTGAACCTCAGAACTCAGTTAATTATCTATAGTTTTGCAGCATCATAAACAATTAATCTATACCTTTTGAACACTGTCATATCTAGTAACATTCTCCGATACTCACTGTGTTCAGGCTTCTGCTTTTAAACTAAAGTACAAGTTACCACACTGCAGATACAAAACAGATTTATAGAAACATACATCCACCAACCACTCTGTCAAGCTTAAATCAACCTGACTAATGCCTATACATAAATTAAAAGAAAAGAAGGCCAAACATAAACAATAACTTGGGCTGAATTCCCCCCTTTTTTAATAGAAAAAGACTGGCAGCTAGTTTAGAGGATTACAGCTATTAGCTGCTAATGAGCTGGGTCATATAGTCCAGAGTTTGATTCTTCTAGCCTCCATTTGCCTACCGCATGATTCTGAGCAAATTTTATTTATTTATTTATTTATTTATTTATTTATTTATTTATATTTGTTGACCGGGAGTGTCTGACTGGATGTAGGTCCATTTATAGCGGAGGCCCGAGGAGAAAAGCTCCACAGTTAAAATAAACAGACAGTAGTTACATTGGATTACATAGCGATTAACAATTTACATAGTAATTACTTACAACATATTTACAGATGAAGAACATAGTACATCAGTAGACAACTAGAATCTTTATCTGTGAAGTACATAACAGACATTAACAAATGTTACAATAAGAAGTTCCTGCTGTATAATAAGTACTAGGCTTATGAGCATCTGAGCTTGCTATAGTCAGGGTAGTTAGTGGAGTGGAAAGAAAGGTAGTGGTTGGATGGGGTGGGTGATATTAGAGTGGGAGTTGCAAGGGCATAGCCAGCATGTTTTTAGGTGTGCTTTTAGTAAAGTTTTGAAGTGGGTGCATGATGGTATGGAGGTAATTGTGGGTGGGAGGGAGTTCCATCATTTGGCTATGGTGCAAGAGAATAGTGCTTCACCAGCAGAGTTATTGGCTTAGTGATCTGCAAGTGATTTTTGTTGCTGGATCTTAGTGGTCTGGTGGTGCGATAGGGTTGGAGTAGATTCTGGAGGGATGGGACATTTAGTGGATGGTTTACTAGTTTGTGGGTGAGTGAGAGTTGATACCATTGAAGGAGGTGAGGGAGTTCAAGCCAGCCCAGTTCAGCAAGTGAGAGACAGTGGTGACTACGGTAGGATGCTCCGTGGCAAATTTGGCGATTTTGTTGCAGCAGGTCTCTAGCTTGTTTAGATCGCATTGCCTTAGGTTGGTATATATTGGAGAGGCATAAAGTAGGGTGGAGATAAGGTGGGAATTTGCTACTGAAATCTTTGCTGCTTTGGTGAGAAGTTGCTTATTTCTGTATAACGCTCCTAGTTTTTTGTGGACTTTTTTTATGGTCATGGATATGTGAATGTCAAATTTTAGTTTATTATCTATTTCCACTCCTAGCAATTTGGTGTGTTCAGTTGGGTATATAGTGGTGTTGTCTTTTGCTGTGATGTTAAAGTGAGAGTTGTTTTGAGTATGTTTGGTGGGTTGGAAGATGAGTAGTTTAGTTTTGTTTGGGTTGAGTATTAATTGGGCATCAGATAACCAAGTTTCAACAGAGGAAAAGGCTTCCTGTGTGACTTTTTGCAGTTTGGGTAGGGACTGGGCCGAGCGGATGATGGTTGATTACTTAACCAGACAGTATTCCAGGGTAGTTGTGAAACTGGGCTTAGCTCCTCACTGGTCTCCTGGACTGCATGCCTAGTATCTACCTATGAAACTATCAACAAAAAATAAATATAAGCCCCCTCCAGCCAGAAATTGTGCCATCCACCTAAGTCAACCACATAGAAGTGAAATTCATTCGTATTTGAATGAAAAATGTTAAGCGATGAAAGTAAAAAATTATGTAATTAACGATCCATAACTAGCCAATTGAAAACTGGAATTGGCAGCAAAAGGCACTCTAAACTTATTAAACATTAAATAATTAGAAAATGTATCAAGACCATTAAACTAACAAAATTATTTATAATCCTGATGACATTACTGAAAAATATAAAATGGACTGACATTTCAAATAAAGTACAATGCAAACCCAGTTTCCAGGTATATTATAATCACAAACAGATCACTATAAAAATAATCCAGAATGGAACATAAATATTTCAGTAGGAAGGCAAGATTTCCCATCACTTCACCTTCCATCTGGGAGTATGCTACCACTTTCCCCCCACTGAAATGTTCTAACTCCAAGTTTTCAAAATATAGGAAATAATTAATTTATTTTTCTGGAAAACAAATTATATTAATTTCTGTGTGGCTATGTTGCTTCAGTATGGGGGAGGGTTTACAGGTAGGGGGGTATCCCTTCTGTAAAAATACTGTTCCTTAACAATACATGTATTTCACAATGCATTTTTTTTGGCAAAAGTTGTAATAACATTTCTAACAAACAATCAGAATTTTGTTTTTGCAATGACTAGCCCATTGCTTTAGTTACTTCACTAAATGGTTTAACATTTTATAGGCTTAAAGTCACATTACATATATGGTCAAAGCTTTGCATAATATTGCTTCAGTCTTTGACTTCTTTTTGAAAATTTGAGGACAATAACTGTAACCATCAGAACAGAAAAGCTGTAGGTGTGAGTATAGGGATTATACACTAATTCTTCCTTTGTTGGACTGCGACATATTTTCTATTCCTCTCACATGCAGGACAATGACGTATTTTCCCTTGCTCTTACATGTAGGACCATGATGTATTTTCCCTTGCTTTGACATGTATGACCATGATGTATTCTCCCTTGCTCTGACATGTAGGACTGTGACGTATTCTCCCTTCTTCTGACATGTAGGACTGTGTTATATTTTCTCTTGCTCTGACATGTAGGACTGTGATGTATTCTCCCTTGCTGTGACATGTAGGACTGTGATGTATTCTCCCTTGCTGTGATATGTAGGACTGTGATGTATTCTCCCTTGCTGTAACATGTAGGACTGTGACGTGTTCTCCCTTGCTGTGACATGCAAGACTGTGACGTATTCTCCCTTGCTCTGACATGTAGGACTGTTACGTATTCTCCCTTGCTCTGACATGTAGGACCGTGATGTATTTTCCTTTGCTGTGACATGTACGACTGTGATGTATTCTCCCTTGCTCAGACATGTAGGACTGTGATGTATTTTCCCTTGCTCTGACAAGTAGGAACATGATGTATTCTCCCTCATTCTGACATGTAGGACCATGACATATTCTCCCTTGCTGTGACATGTAGGACCATGACGTATTCTCCCTTGCTCTGACATGTAGGACCATGACGTATTTTCCCTTGCTATGACAGGTAGGACCATGATGTATTCTCACTTGCAGTGACATTTAGGACCATAATATATTTTCCCTTGCTGTGACACATAGGACCATGACATACTTTCCCTTGGTTTGACATGTAAAACCATGATGTATTCTCCCTTGCTCTGACATGTAGGAGTATGACGTATTCTCCCTTGCAATGACATGTAGGACCATGATGTATTCTCCCTTGCTGTGCTGTGCTGTGACATGTAGGACCATGACATATTTTCCCTTGCTCTGACATGTAGGACCATGACGTATTCTCCCTTGTTGTGTCATGTAGGACCATGATGTATTCTCCCTTGTTGTGACATGTAGGAACAGGATGCATTCTCCCTCGCTGTGATATGTAGGAACAAGATGTATTCTTCCTTGCTGTGACATGTTGGACCATGACAAATTTTCCCTTTCTCTGACATGTAGGACTGTGATGTATTCTCCCTTGCTCTGACATGTAGGACAATGACATATTCTTCCTTGCTCTGATATGAAGGACTGTGACGTATTCTCCCTTACTCTGACATGTTGGACTTTGACGTATTTTCCCTTGCTCTGACATGTAGGTCTGTGATGTATTTTTCCTTGCTCTGACATGTAGGTCTGTGACGTATTTTCCCTTGCTGTGACATGTTGGACCATGATGTATTCTCCCTTGCTCTGACATGTAGGACTGTGATGTATTCTCCCTTGCTGTGACATGTAGGACCATAATGTATTCTCCCTTGCTGTGACATGTAGGACTGTGATATATTCTCCCTTGCTCTGACATGTAGGACCATGATGTAGTCTCCCTTGCTCTGACATGTAGGACCATGTTGTATTCTCCCTTGCTCTGACATGTAGGATCATGAAATATTCTCCCTTGCTCTGATATGTAGGACTGCAACATATTTTCCCTTGCTCTGACATGTAGCACCATGATGTATTCTCCTTGCAGTGACATGTAGGACCATGATGTATTCTCCCTTGCTGTGCTGTGACATGTAGGACCATGACATATTTTCTCTTGCTCTGACATGTAAGACCATGACGTATTCTCCCTTGTTATGACATGTAGGACTATGATGTATTCTCCCTTGCTGTGACATGTAGGACCATGACGTATTGTCCCTTGCTCTGACATGTAGGACCATGACATATTCTCCCTTGCTGTGACATGTAGGATCATGATGTATTCTCCCTTGCTGTGACATGTAGGACCATGACGTATTTTCCCTTGCTCTGACATGTAGGACTGTGATGTATTGTCCCTTGCTCTGACATGTAGGACCATGATGTATTCTTCCTTGCTGTGACATGTAGGACCATGATGTATTCTCCCATGCTGAGTCATGTAGGACCATGACGACTTTCTCTATTACTGTGACATGTAGAACCATGATGTATTCTCCCTTGCTGTGATATGTAAGACCATGATGTATTCTCTCTTGCTCTGACATGTAGGACCATGACGTATTCTCCCTTGCTCTGAAATGAAGGACTGTGACGTATTCTCCCTTACTCTGACAGGTAGGACTGTGACGTATTTTCCCTTGCTCTGACATGTAGGACTGTGATGTATTCTCCCTTGCTCTGACATGTAGGACTGTGACATATTCTCCCTTGCTGTGACATGTAGGACCATGACAACTTTCTCCATTGCTGTGACATGTAGGACCATGATGTATTCTCCCTTGGTCTGACATGAAGGACTGTGATGTATTCTACCTTACTCTGACATGTAGGACTGTGACGTATTTTTCCTTGCTCTTACATGTAGGACTGTGATGTATTCTTCCTTGCTCTGACATGTAGGATGGTGACGTATTCTCCCTTGCTGTAACATGTAGGGCCATGATGTATTCTCCCTTGCTCTGACATGTAGGACTGTTACGTATTCTCCCTTGCTCTGACATGTAGGACCGTGATGTATTTTCCTTTGCTGTGACATGTACGACTGTGATGTATTCTCCCTTGCTCAGACATGTAGGACTGTGATGTATTTTCCCTTGCTCTGACAAGTAGGAACATGATGTATTCTCCCTCATTCTGACATGTAGGACCATGACATATTCTCCCTTGCTGTGACATGTAGGACCATGACGTATTCTCCCTTGCTCTGACATGGTGGACCATGACGTATTTTCCCTTGCTATGACAGGTAGGACCATGATGTATTCTCACTTGCAGTGACATTTAGGACCATAATACATTTTCCCTTGCTGTGACACATAGGACCATGACATGCTTTCCCTTGGTTTGACATGTAAAACCATGATGTATTCTCCCTTGCTCTGACATGTAGGACCATGACGTATTCTCCCTTGCAGTGACATGTAGGACCATGATGTATTCTCCCTTGCTGTGCTGTGACACGTAGGACCATGACATATTTTCCCTTGCTCTGACATGTAGGACCATGACGTATTCTCCCTTGTTGTGTCATGTAGGACCATGATGTATTCTCCCTTGCTGTGACATATAGGACCATGATGTATTCTCCCTTGCTCTGACATGTAGGACAATGACATATTCTTCCTTGCTCTGATATGAAGGACTGTGACGTATTCTCCCTTACTCTGACATGTTGGACTTTGACGTATTTTCCCTTGCTCTGACATGTAGGTCTGTGATGTATTTTTCCTTGCTCTGACATGTAGGTCTGTGACGTATTCTCCCTTGCTGTGACATGTTGGACCATGATGTATTCTCCCTTGCTCTGACATGTAGGACTGTGATGTATTCTCCCTTGCTGTGACATGTAGGACCATAATGTATTCTCCCTTGCTGTGACATGTAGGACTGTGATATATTCTCCCTTGTTCTGACATGTAGGACCATGATGTATTCTCCCTTGCTCTGACATGTAGGACCATGTTGTATTCTCCCTTGCTCTGACATGTAGGATCATGAAATATTCTCCCTTGCTCTGATATGTAGGACTGCAACATATTTTCCCTTGCTCTGACATGTAGGACCATGATGTATTCTCCTTGCAGTGACATGTAGGACCATGATGTATTCTCCCTTGCTGTGCTGTGACATGCAGGACCATGACATATTTTCTCTTGCTCTGACATGTAGGACCATGACGTATTCTCCCTTGTTATGACATGTAGGACTATGATGTATTCTCCCTTGCTGTGACATGTAGGACCATGACGTATTGTCCCTTGCTCTGACATGTAGGACCATGCCATATTCTCCCTTGCTGTGACATGTAGGATCATGATGCATTCTCCCTTGCTGTGACATGTAGGACCATGACGTATTTTCCCTTGCTCTGACATGTAGGACTGTGATGTATTGTCCCTTGCTCTGACATGTAGGACCATGACATATTCTTCCTTGCTGTGACATGTAGGACCATGATGTATTCTCCCATGCTGAGTCATGTAGGACCATGACGACTTTCTCTATTACTGTGACATGTAGAACCATGATGTATTCTCCCTTGCTGTGATATGTAGGACCATGATGTATTCTCTCTTGCTCTGACATGTAGGACCATGACGTATTCTCCCTTGCTCTGAAATGAAGGACTGTGACGTATTCTCCCTTACTCTGACAGGTAGGACTGTGATGTATTTTCCCTTGCTCTGACATGTAGGACTGTGATGTATTCTCCCTTGCTCTGACATGTAGGACTGTGACATATTCTCCCTTGCTGTGACATGTAGGACCATGACAACTTTCTCCCTTGCTGTGACATGTAGGACCATGATGTATTCTCCCTTGCTCTGACATGAAGGACTGTGATGTATTCTACCTTACTCTGACATGTAGGACTGTGACGTATTTTTCCTTGCTCTTACATGTAGGACTGTGATGTATTCTTCCTTGCTCTGACATGTAGGATGGTGACATATTCTCCCTTGCTGTAACATGTAGGGCCATGATGTATTCTCCCTTGCTCTGACATGTAGGACCATGATGTATTCTCCCTTGCTGTGTCATGTAGGACTGTGATCTAATCTCCCTTGCTCTGACATGTAGGACCATGATGTATTCTCCCTTGCTCTGACATGTAGGACCATGATGCATTCACCCTTGCTCTGACATGTAGGATCATGACAAATTCTCCCTTGCTCTGATATGTAGGACTGTGACGTATTTTCTCTTGCTCTGACATGTAGGACTGTGACGTATTCTTCCTTGCTCTGACATGTAGGTTCATGATGTATTCTCCCTTGCTCTGACATGTAGGACCATGACGTATTTTCCCTTGCTGTGACATGTAGGACCATGACATATTTTCCCTTGCTCTGACATGTAGGAACATGACAAATTCTTCCTTGCTGTGACATGTAGGACCATGACGCATTCTCTCTTTCTGTGACATGTAGAACTGTGATGTATTCTCCCTTGCGGTGACATGTAGGACCATGATGTATTCTCTCTTGCTCTGACATGTAGGACCATGACATATTTTCCCTTGCTGTGAAATGTAGGACCATTATGTATTCTCCCTTGTTCTGACATGTAGGACCATGACAGATTCTCCCTTTCTGTGACATGTAGGACCATGACGTATTCTCCCTTGCTCTGAAATGTAGGACCATGACGTCTTTTCCCTTGCTGTGACATGTAGGTCCATGATGTATTCTCCCTTGCAGTGACATGTAGGACCATAATGTATTTTCCCTTGCTGTGACATGTAGGACCATGATGTATTTTCCCTTGCTTTGACATGTAGAACCATGATGTATTCTCCCTTGCTCTGACTTGTAGGACCATGATGTTTTCTCCCTTGCAGTGACATGTAGGACCATGATGTATTCTCCCTTGCTGTGCTGTGACATGTAGGACCATGACATATTTTCCCTTTCTCTGACATGTATGACCATGACGTATTCTCCCTTGTTGTAACATGTAGGACCATGATGTATTCTCCCTTGCTGTGACATGTAGGACCAGGATGTATTCTCCCTCACTGTGACATGTAGGACCAAGATGTATTCTTCATTGCTGTGGCATGCAGGATCATGACATATTTTCCCTTGCTCTGACATGTAGGACCATGACATATTCTCCCTTGCTGTGACATGTAGGACCGTGATGTATTCTCCCTTACTATGACATGTAGGATCATGACATATTTTCCCTTTCTCTGACATGTAGGACCGTGATGTATTCTCCCTTGCTCTGACATGTAGGACCATGATGACTTTCTCCCTTGCTGTGACATATAGGACCATGATGTATTCTCCCTTGGTGTGACATGTAGGACCATGATGTATTCTCTTTTGCTGTGACATGTAGGACCATGATGACTTTTTCCCTTGCTGTGACATGTAGGACCATGATGTATTCTCCCTTGCTGTGACATGTAGGACCATGATGTATTCTCCCTTGCTCTGACATGAAGGACTGTGACGTATTCTCCCTTCCTCTGACATGTAGGACTGTGACATATTCTTCTTTGCTCTGACATGTAGGACTGTGACGTATTCTCCCTTGCTGTGACATGTAGGGCCATGATGTATTCTCCCTTGCTTTGACATGTAGAACTGTGATGTATTCTCCCTTACTCTGACATGTAGGACCATGGTGTATTCTCCCTTGCTTTGACATGTAGGACTGTGATCTATCCTCTTTTGTTCTGACATGTAGCACCATGATGTATTCTCCCTTGCTCTGACATGTAGGATCATGATGTATTTTCCCTTGCTGTGACATGTAGGACCATGATGTATTTTCCCTTGCTCTGACATGTAGGACTGTGACATATTCTACCTTGCTCTGACATGTAGGACCATGATGTATTCTCCCTTGCTGTGACATGTAGGACCATGACGACTTTCTCCCTTGCTGTGACATGTAGGACCATGATGTATTCTCCCTTGCTTTGACATGTAGGACTGCGATCTATTCTCTCTTGTTCTGACATGTAGCACCATGATGTATTCTCCCTTGCTCTGACATGTAGGATCATGATGTATTCTCCCTTGCTCTGACATGTAGGATCATGACAAATTCTCCCTTGCTCTGATATGTAGGACTGTGATGTATTTTCCCTTGCTCTGACATGTAGGACTGTGACGTATTCTCCCTTGCTCTGACATGTAGGATCATGAGGTATTCTCCCTTGCTCTGACATGTAGGACCATGACGTATTTTCCCTTGCTGTGACATGTAGGACCATAATGTATTTTCCCTTGCTCTGATATGTAGGACCATGACAAATTTTCCCTTGCTGTGACATGTAGGACCATGACGTATTCTCTCTTTCTGTGATATGTAGAACTGTGATGTATTCTCCATTGCTGTGATATGTTGGACCATGGTGTATTCTCCCTTTCTCTGACATGTAGGACCATGATATATTCTCCCTTGCTGTGACATGTAGGACCATAATGTATTTTCCCTTACTCTAACATGTTAGACCATGACGTATTATCCCTTGCTCTGACATATAGGACCATGATGTTTTCTCCCTTGCTCTGACATATAGGACCATGATGTATTCTCCCTTGCTGTGACATGTAGGACTGTGATGTATTCTCCCTTGCTGTGACATGTAGGACTATGACATATTCTCCCTTGCTCTGACATGTAGGGCCATGACGTATTTTCCTTTTTTATGACATGTAGGACCATGACGTATTCTCCCTTGCTCTGACATATAGGACCATGACATATTCTCCCTTGCTCTGACATGTAGGACCATGACGTATTTTCCCTTGCTGTGACATGTAGGACCATGATGTATTTTCCCTTGCTCTGATATGTAGGACCATGACAAATTTTCCCTTGCTGTGACATGTAGGACCATGATGTATTCTCTCTTTCTGTGATATGTAGAACTGTGATATATTCTCCCATGCTGTGATATGTTGGACCATGGTGTATTCTCCCTTTCTCTGACATGTAGGACCATGATATATTCTCCCTTGCTGTGACATGTAGGACCATAATGTATTTTCCCTTACTCTAACATGTTGGACCATGACGTATTATCCCTTGCTCTGACATATAGGACCATGATGTTTTCTCCCTTGCTCTGACATATAGGACCATGATGTATTCTCCCTTGTTGTGACATGTAGGACTGTGATGTATTCTCCCTTGCTGTGACATGTAGGACTATGACATATTCTCCCTTGCTCTGACATGTAGGGCCGTGATGTATTTTCCTTTTTTATGACATGTAAGACCATGACGTATTCTCCCTTGCTCTGACATATAGGACCATGACATATTCTCCCTAGCTCTGACATGTAGGACCATGACGTATTTTCCCTTGCTGTGACATGTAGGACTATGATGTATTCTCCCTAGTGTTGACATGTAGCACCATGATGTATTCTCCCTTGCTGTGACTTGTAGGACCATGATGTTTTTTCCGTTGCTCTGACATGTAGGACCATGACTTTATTATCCTTTTCTCTGACATGTTGGACTGTGATGTATTCTCCCTCGCTCTGACATGTAGGACTGTGATGTATTCTCCCTTTCTCTAACATGTAGGAATGTGATGTATTCTCCCTTCCTCAGACATGTAAGACCATGATGTATTCTCCCTTTCTTTGACATGTAGGACCATGATGTATTTTCCTTTGCTGTGACATTTAGGACTGTGACATATTCTCCCTTGCTCTGACATATAGGACTGTGACATATTCTCCCTTGGTCTGAAATGTAGGACCATGACATATTTTCCCTTGCTGTGACATATAGGACTGTGACGTATTCTCCCTTGCTCTGACATGTAGGACTATGGCATATTTTTCCTTGCTGTGACATGTAGGAGAATGACGTATCCTCCCTTGTTCTGACATGTTGGACCATGACATATTTCCCTTTGCTGTGACATGTAGGACTGTGACGTTTCTTCCCTTGCTCTGACATGTAGGACTATGATGTATTTTCCCTTGCTGTGTCATGTAGGAATGTGACATATCCTCCCTTGCTCTGACATATAGGACTGTGACATATTTTCCCTTGCTGTGACATGTAGGACCATGACGTATTCTCCCTTGCTCTGACATGTAGGACCATGAAATATTCTCCCTTGCTCTGATATGTAGGACTGTGATCTATTCTCCCTTGCTCTGACATGTAGGACCATGATGTATTTCCCTTCCTGTGACATGTATAACTGTGACGTATTCTCCCTTGCTGTGACATGTAGGACCATGATGTATTTCCCTTCCTGTGACATGTATGACTGTGATGTATTCTCCCTTGCTCTGACATGTAGGACCATGATGTATTCTCCCTTGCTCTGATATGTAGGACTGTGATCTATTCTCCCTTGCTCTGACATGTAGGACCATTATGTATTTCCCTTCCTGTGACATGTATGACTGTGACATATTCTCCCTTGCTGTGACATGTAGGACCATGATGTATTTCCCTTCCTGTCACATGTATGACTGTGATGTATTCTCCCTTGCTGTGACATGTAGGACCATGATCTATTCTCCCTTGCTCTGACATGTAGGACCATGATGTATTTCCCTTCCTGTGACATGTATGACTGTGACATATTCTCCCTTGCTGTGACATGTAGGACCATGATGTATTTCCCTTCCTGTCACATGTATGACTGTGATGTATTCTCCCTTGCTGTGACATGTAGGACCATGATGTATTCTCCCTTGCTCTGACATGTAGGACCATGATGTATTTCCCTTCCTGTGACATGTATGACTGTGACATATTCTCCTTTGCTGTGACATGTAGGACCATGATGTATTTCCCTTCCTGTGACATGTATGACTGTGACGTATTCTCCCTTGCTGTGACATGTAGGACCATGATGTATTTCCCTTCCTGTCACATGTATGACTGTGATGTATTCTCCCTTGCTGTGACATGTAGGACCATGATGTATTCTCCCTTGCTCTGACATGTAGGACCATGATGTATTTCCCTTCCTGTGACATGTATGACTGTGACATATTCTCCTTTGCTGTGACATGTAGGACCATGATGTATTTCCCTTCTTATGACATGTATGACTGTGACATATTCTCCTTTGCTGTGACATGTAGGACCATGATGTATTCTCCCTTGCTCTGCTGTACAACAATCTCAGAACATGTATACCTAAGCAGCACAAGTGTTCCTGCAAAAGTGGAGATGCACTGGGCTTTGACCTTTCCTGTACGTCTTAAAAGTAAGTGATCATTTTTCAAACTTTCAGGAGTCAGAATTATGGGATCTGTAGCTCAGCTAAACAGCATGTGTGTGTCTGTATGTGTGTGTGTGTATGGATATATGGCTTCCAATAACTTTGTTGAGCAGTACTTTGGTCAATATCTGTTTAATCAACACACTTTGGTTGACAGGTGGTCAACAGGTGTGACTGACAATCACCAGGTAGGGGAATATACCCTTTTCCCTGGGATTGTGTGATCTCATTTAGAATATATAATTAGCAGGGGGTATGGGGAACACAACCCAGAAGATGGGGACGTGCAGGGGGACTTGCCACCCTATAGGACATGATGCTCCCTTTATGCTTTTTTTTAGTTTTGCATGCGCCAGGATTAATTATCATTGTATGAGTAGAAACACCTTGATGTCCATAATTCGATCAGTTAGTTTTGTCATTATACATAATTGATGTTTGATCAGTTTAAGTAGCTACATGCATGTAATAGATACATACATATATATAAAATCATCATCAACCCCCTTTGTTCCTGTTTTCTACATGGGGCTGGGGTGTTATATTAGCTGATCCCATTTCTCTTTCGATTCAGTGCCACTTTCCTACTTTCTTCATCAGTCATACCTGACTGTCACAGGTTTTCTCTCATGTGATCCATCCATCTCCTTGCTGGATATCCTTGTTGCCTTTTGCCTTCTTCCTGTCTGCCCCAAATATTCTTCACCAAATTGTCTTCTGCTTTTCTTCACATGGTCCTGAACCACCATAATCTGCTCTCGTTGACCTTTTCTGCAGTTTGAGCTACTTTGACATTTGCTCTGATGCCCTATGTTCTTCATCTGTCTCACATTGTCCATCCTACAGCCCATCTCAGGCACTTCATTTCCATCTCCTCTAGCTTTCTCAACTGCTGTCCCTTTATTGACCAGGTTTCTGTACCATACAGTAGTATTGGTCACACCACTGTTTTGTACATCTTAATGTTCAGCTTCTTTGGCATTCTTCTCTCATTCATTACCCTTGGCAATCTATGCCAGTTGGCTAAAGCCTTCTAATTCTAGATTTGACCTCCTCACTCAGACTTCTCTACTTCTCAACCTGAAGTATCTGAGATACTTGAAGCTGTTTTATCTGTACTCAGTTTCATCCCGTGTGCCTTCTGTCTTGCATCCGATTCCTCTATCCTTTGCTGAAGTTCTTCCTCAGAGTCTGCCTGCACTGCGACATCGTCTGCTTACAGCAACTTTAAAAAATAGGAAAAACGGCACAACATTCTCCTTCCCTCCAAACTTTATTCCGTAAGCGCTTTCGTTTGCACCAATGTCCAAACTACCTCAGACAATGTTACACAACAGACAAATGTTTATATACTTGAACAATGTGTACACATCATAGATGGTATTCAAAAAGTATACAGCTTTTTATTTTTATTAGGAATTGAGTTGATGAAGTTTAATTATTGTTTATTTACTTAATTGTTTAATTGATTTATTAGATGATTGTTCAAGTATATAAACTTTTGTCTGTTGTGTAACATTGTCTGAGGAAGTTTGGACATTGGTCCAAATGAAAGTGCTTACGGAATAAAGTTTGGAGTGAAGGAGAATTTTGTGCCGTTTCAGCCGTTTTTTTAATGTTAACAAGTCCTAGTTGTTCATTTTGCATACAGCAACTTTGCTGATCTGTCCCCTCTGACCTGTTTGCTAATGTCGTCCATCACAAGTATGAAGAGCAGTAGGCTCAGAGCTGAACCCTGGTGTTTGTACTAATTTTACCAGAATTTCTGTGACTTGGAACCACCACAGTACTGCCCAAATCCACTTTCTTGGGACCTTGTCATATGCTTTGTCCAAGTCTAGGAATGCCCATTTGGACTCCTTCCTCATTTCTAGCGTCTTCTCAACAATTTGTCTCATTGTATCCATTGGGTCAGTGGTGCCGTATCCTTATCTGAATCTTAACTATTCATATCCCATCTTACTTTCTTCTACTCCGTCTATTTCTTTATCAATTATCCTGTCCAGACCTTTCATGCAATGTGACAGGAGTTTGATACCACTGTACTGCCGACAATTGTGGATGTCCCCTTTTTTCTTGTACACTGGCACTAGAATGCTTATTCTCCAGTCATCTGAGATATATCGGCCTTTTTTCTCAATGCTGCCATGGATACGTGCAGGAGCCATTTCCCCCGTCTCATACAACATCTTGATCATAACTGCTGTGACCTCATCTTAGCCTACCGATGTCCCCGGACTTAATTCTCCTTAGTGCTGTTCTTACCTCTTCTAGGGTGGGCTCCTCCTCTTCTCTCACTGTATGTGTTTGGGGCAACACAACTCCTGTGGGTTTTCTTCATTCAGAAGCTGCCGGAAATACTCCTTCCAACTGTTTTTAATGTCCTGTGGACTGTTAAGCGGGTTGCTGCTGGCGTCCCTTGTGAAGGGTGTCTGACTATTTTCTTTATCTTTCTGTCTTTGTCTTGCAATCTGATAGAGTTTCTTTGTGCCTTCTGCTGAGTCACTTTCTAGAAGCTGGTAGAGTGCCTCCGATGCCACATTCTTTGCTATTGCAACTCCTCTGATAGCTTTATTGATAGCCAAAAAGTATTTCTTCTTAGCCTGGCTGACATTTTCCTGCACTCCTTCTTTCTTTTGATGACTTCCTGGAATTCTGCATTCCACCACCAGCTTTCCTTATGTACCTTATTTCCATATGTGGCTCGGCCACATATCTGTTCTGTACTTCTCGCACATGCTGTTTTGAGGTGCTGACATTCTTCTTCAACGCCACCTTTTAACTGTTCTTCCTGAGGGGCCACAGCTATGAATAATCCCTTGAACTCTTGTACTTTTTTGCCAGTCAACTTCCAGGTCTTCAGTATAGTCTCTGTTGACCTTAGGGCCTTCTCTGACCACTGCTTGCAGCTGATTGTGGCAACCAGTGGTTTATGCTATGGACTGAATCATTCTCTGTTGGATGACTTAGCAATCACTGATTTTACCTCAACGCCATTTAAATACTGAGAGAAAGTCTACCTGAGTTGCGTGTTGGCCACTCTTCTATGTGACCATACAACTGTCTGTCATGTTGAATCATGTGTTGTTTACCATCAAGCTATTTGCTTGACAGAAGTTTAGAATGGCCTCTCATTCTTTATGCCTGTTACCTCACCCAAGTGGAACTAGGTAGTCCACATATCTTGTTCTGGATGGCACAGTGATGCAGCGGTAGCATTGTCACCTCACAGCAAGAAGTTCTCTGGTTTGATTCTTGGCTGGGGTGCCTTCTGTGCAGAGTCTGCATTTCCTCCCTGCATTCGTGTGGGTTTCCTCTGGGTGCTCCGATTTCCTCCCATGTTACAAAGACATGCATCTAGAGTATTTCTACCCCCGGGCCTCTGCTAGAAATTGGCTTCATTCCAAGTTGGACTTTCCTGGTAAACAAATGTTAAATACATTTCTTTATTTCCCAGTATGTGCATTCAGGTCACCCATTATCAACAACATTTCATGTTGTCCTGCTTTACCTAGTAGGTCCTGCAACTGTTGTCTGAATGCACTCTTTTCCTCACTATCACAACCCTGCTGCAGGGCACAGGCTGAGATTATGAATAGTGCCCTATCACAGGCTGAGATTATGAATAGTGCCCTGTCATTACGCTAGAGTTTTACTGAGTATGTCAGTAACTGTGAAGCTTCTCCCTCACCACAATTCTCACTCCATTTCTAGTCTGACACACACACACACACACACACACACACACATATATATATATATATATATATATATATATATATATATATATATATATATTTATCAAACCATCTACACATACATATATATATATATATGTGTGTGTGTGTGTGTGTGTATGTGTAGATGGTTTGATAAATATATATGTATATATATATATATATATATATATATATATATATATATATATATATATATATATATATATAATTTTGTCATGACATATCTAAAACTCTGAAACTGGTCATCAGTGTAAAACTTGGAAGCAAGCTCTTCACCGGATAGCATTCAGTATCATTGAGGACCTTGGGTTACGTCTGAATGCCTTAAATCAGGTACCAGTCCCCCACTGGTAGAATGAGTCCCTCCTTGGATTCTGTCATTTGACTGAATATTCTTCAAACAGCTGCTGCATTTGTCCATAGTGGAATAATGGCTGATACTACTATTGCTTAATGCCCCTCCCAATAGCCTTTCTTTAGAGCATGGCATCCGTAGGGATCATCCAGCAGCTGTGAGTGATCATAAACAGCATCTCTTTTGTTCTTACACTTTCATAAGATGCTCCCTTCCTGAGCTTATCATGTTCTTGCTTTATCAGGTGCATTTCTTACAAAGTAGAAAAGTCAGTCTCAGGCCATTTCCTCATCAACATAACCCAATTCCATTTAACTGGATCCAATGACATAATTATATTCCTACTGCATATTTTAACTGTATTCATGCAATGTTACATGGTGTTCCAAAGACCAAATTACCACCGTAACAGCTGTAAATAAATGCAATCTGAGGGTCATGCTGCTCAATGCTAGAAGTCTAAATCTCAAGATGCACTCCCTCAAAGCACTCCTCAAAATGGAGAACATCGACATTTGTGCTGTAACAGAGACCTGATTTAAAGCAGCAGAAAGCACCCTTGTTCTACCAGGCTATAACTCAGTCCACACCTTTAGGCCCCAGAACATGGACCAAAGCTCCAAAGGCAGTGGTGTCTCCATAGTCATAAAGGATATGCACACCTCCAGACCAGTAGCCCAGCATAATGCGTCTGAGATACTTCAGGTACAACTAACATTGGATAAGACGGCAATTCAGGTCGTAGCCTGCTATAGGTCCCCAACCATGTCCCAAGACTCTCACTCCATGTTCCTAAGCACCCTAGAAACCATTAGGGTCCGCCCCAACACTCTCATACTGGGTGACTTCAACTACCCCTCCATCATCTAGGAAAACTACTCATTCACCAATACACTTACCCAACGCTTCCTAGAATTCATTGATTCCAATGTGCTGGACCAGCTCATTCTTACCCTCACTAGAGGAAGCAACATCCTTGACCTGGTTATTACTAACACGGGCAACTGTTGCTCAACACCAATAGTCAATTCCTCTCTGGTTAGATCCGACCACAAACTAATTACCATGGAAATCCACATCTCACCCACACCACCAGCAAAGGCAACCACCATGAAAAACTTCTCCAAAGCTGACTTTGTTGTCCTAAAAACAGAGGTGACTAACTTCACAGGACCCAGGCAAATGGAAAATAGGTGGATGACTGCCAAATCATGCACCAATGCACTGTATAAAAATGTACATAAATGCATGGAACTAGCCATACCCAACAGAACCAAGGTGGTCTCCTCCAAAAAAAAGAAGCCAATCTGGTGGTTCCCTGCCATTAACAAACTCTACAACAGAAGGAAGAAACTGTTGCAGAAAAAGGTGAAGTCCCAAGACTGGAAAAACTCCCATATTGGCTTCAACAAAAAGTTGAGATCCCTCATCAAATCCTCTAAAGCTAGCTGTGAAGTTAGAATTGCGGCAGACACTAAAAACAACCACAAAGCCTTCTACAGTCATATCAAGAATCTCCATGGCAATAACCAGATTTGCTCTGAGTTACTGCACAATAGTTCCTCCTATACTGAGCAAACAGATATTACCAACATATTGGCCGACAGATTCAGTGCCAACTTTACCCCTCCCGCCCCCCCCCCCCCCCAGGACCAATCACAATACCAGAAGAATGCCAGGCACCCATCATTACTGCAATACAGTTTAAAGCTGCATTGTCCAAGGCCAAGAATACAGCTTCCATGGGACCCAACAATATCCCTGGCTATGTTCTACATGAACTACAAAGTGAACTGGTACTACACCTGTGTGTCCTATTCATTCACAGCCTCACCTCAGGCTTTGTCCCTACGGAATGTTGCACTGCTACAGTCATCCCTTTGCAAAAAAAGGGGAGTGACTACTGACCCTGGGAATTATCACCCCATTAGCCTGACAAGTCTGATATGTAAGGCTATGGAGCGCATCATCATCAAGGACCTAAGTAACAAGGATATAGGGAATGTCCAAATTCTGGAACCCATGCAATTTGGTTTTGTGAAGGGTGGATCATGCCTGCTTAACCTGGTTGACTTCTTTGAGTCAGTCATCGGAGATGTGGATGAGGGCAAGGCAGCTCATACAGCCTACCTCAATCTGGCCAAGGCCTTTGATACAATTCCCCACTCAGGAATTATTGATAGACTCACCAAACTAGGCATGGGTTGCAAATTAGCTCACAGATAGAACCCACAGTGTGAAAGTAGCAGACTCCAAGTCAGACTGCCGACCAGTCACAGGTGGAGTTCAACAGGGATCGGTCCTGGGTCCTCTCCTGTTTGGCATCTACTTCTCAGAAGTCCAGGCCAACATGGAGGGACTCTGACTGACCAAGTTCACCGACAATTGCAAGCTGGGAGCCATTATTAACTCCCCAAGTGATGTAGACATCCTATAGAAAGGCCTCAGTGAGACCAACGACTGGTGTTGAAACCATGGCCTTAAGCTTAATGCCAAAAAATGTGTCATCATTCCTTCTGGGAAAAACTCAGTTCCCACTAATTACCACATTGATGGTAGCCCACTGAACAGCGAAGGCATTATAAGAGATCTGAGGACGCAGGTTGACAGCAACCTCTCCTTCGACCACCACATTACCACTGTGGTTAGAAAGTCCTTCTATGTGGCATATCTCATTACCAAGGGTTTTGCATCCAGGAAGAAAGAGGTCATCATCTCGCTCTACTCTTCACTCATTTCACCAGTCATCGAGTATAATGCCCCATTTGGCATGTACCTCACTAGACACATGCAACAGCTGGAAAGGCCACAAAAGTACCTCAAGAAGAGGATCCTAGGCCTTAAACACATGCCTTACATGGACAGACTCAAAAAACTCCAGCTTTTCTCTGTCTCATATCATCTATTAAGAGGCAATCTCTGCTTGACTTACAAAGCCATGTCTGACCCAGTACTGTTAGAAATGTTACACCTAAAGAATCCCAATCTGTCCACACCACACGCTCCAGGGACCTCAACCTCATTACCACAATCAACAGAACATGCTGGAGGGACAGGTTCATAACCCAGAGACTGCCCATGCTCTGGAATAGACTTCCCATACATGTCAAGCAAAGCACCTCACTGGACCTTTTCAAGAGAAATATTGATGAGTGAATGGGAAATAGAAAGTTCACTCCGGGGATCACTCCAGTGGCTTTACTTGATAGAGGCACCGGGAACTAACAGTGGCATGATGCCAGGGCACTTCTGTGGGCTAGGCTTGTAAAGGCTCCAGGGCTGTTGGCCTAGTACACACCTATGAACCTATGAAAAACTCGTGCTGAAGTTTCGGTACAGCATTTTGTCTTCTTTCAATTACTAATCTTATCCAAGATGGCATCCCCAAAGACCTGCACTCTAGTGCCCCTCATCTTCATCACTTTACTAATAGCTGCATTAATCCTTGTGCTGCTTAGAATAATATGATGCCCCATTAAAGAAATCCTTAATCAAAATAATAATAACATTCAGCTGTTTATAAAATATTCCTATGCCAGAGGTCTTGGCATCTGCTAGTGTACTAATAGTTTGCTCTCTGCCCCCATTGTCTTATAATTTTTTTTCACAAGTCTTCCTGAACCTTGACAAAGAACTTCTATTTGCCTTATGTATACTTAGTCAAACTTCTACTTGCTATTTTGTTGCCTTTTCAGCAAATATATATATATATATATATATATATATAGGCTATATTACAGGACATGACATACCCCTATTCTTTCTTTAAGTTAGGTAAAACTACCACTTAATCCCATCAGCACAAGCTAAATCCCACTGTCAGCACATTAGCTCAGTAGAAATGCCATACTGGAAGTCGACTCACTTCTCTTTAATGTGTGTTCAGCCAATAACAATGAAGTATGAACAGCATTTAGATATCTGTTTCATCTCATGCTGCTGTTTTCCTTTTGTTTTAATTGAAATAAGTACTAATGTGATTATTTCTTTATGTATCAGACAAGAAAGTTTCTTTTTTCTAAATGCTATTAACACTTAATTTAGCAGACAACAATGTTTCCCATCCAATTAGCTGTAAAAGACGTTATCTCTACAGATCTGATTTATAACATTTTACATTGCTGTCTAGTGGATTATTTCTCATTCAGAGTTCATCATTTCTCTTTAATACAATTAGAAATTGATAAGAATTGATATACTGAGTTCTGCATTTCATTTTCAAATATGAATCCTTGTTAGTGTTACATTTATTATGCAGTAATCACACTGCTTCCATATCTACAATCTGTGCATTTTTAAACTGCATTTAGTTTCTTGTGCCTCACTCTACATCAGTACCAGAATACACCTCTTACTTGCTCATACACAAATTATTTCTGCCAGTGCAGTAATTTTTGAAGAAGATTTGCAACTAGCCAACATAAAAAAAATCTGTACAACATTGTATTGCATTACATCCAAGATTAATAAACCTACTAATTTGTTTTACAAAGTTATATGTTTTGTTCATCTGAATTGGGTTGGTGGCTGGTATAATGGTTAAGGTGTTTACTTCACAGTCATGACATATGGCATTTGATTGTCACTTTTAAAAGGAAAATTGGCTAGGCTTAAAATGTCTCACAAGGTCAGCTATCCTAAGACGTAGCTATGAACGTAAAAGTAGAGTACATAATATGCTTCCTCAGAGATGTCCGGTACCTAATACTAGAGTACATAATATGCTTCCTCAGAGATGTCTAGTACCTAATAGGAGACCACATAATACACTTCCTCAGAGATGTCTAGTACCTAATAGTAGACCACATAATACACTTCCTCGGAGGTGTCTAGTACCTAATAGTAGACCACATAATACACTTCCTCAGAGGCGTCTGGTACCTAATACTAGAGTACATAATATGCTTCCCCAGAGATGTCTGGTACCAAATAGTAGAGTACATAATACACTTCCTCGGAGATGTCTGGTACCTAATAATAGAGTACATAATATGCTTCCTTGGAGGTGTCTGGTGCCTAATAGTAGAGCACATAATACACTTCCTCGGACATGTCTGGTACCTAATAGTAGAGTACATAATATGCTTCCTTGGAGATGTCTGATAACTAATAGTAGACTACATAATATGCTTCCTCAATGACATCTGGTACTTAATAGTAGAGTACATAATATGCTTCCTCAGAGGTGTCTGGTACTTAATAGCTGAGTACATAATATGCTTCCTCAGAAGTGTCTGGTGCCTAATAGTAGAGTACATAATACACTTCCTTGGAGGTGTCTGGTACCAAATAGTAGAGTACATAATACACTTCCTTGGAGGTGTCTGGTGCCTAGTATTAGAGTGCATAATATGCTTTCTTGGAGATGTCTAGTACCTAATACTGTAATACTGGATTACATAATATGCTTCCCCATAGATGTCTGGTATCTAGTAGTAGAGTACATGATATGCTTCCTCAGAGGTGTCTGGTACCTAATAATAGTATACATAATATGCTGTCTTGGAGGTATCTGGTACCTAATAGTAGAGTACATAATATGCTTCCTCGGAGATGTCTGGTACCTAATACTATAGTACATAATATGGTTCCCCAGAGATGTCTGGTACCTAATAGTACAGTATATAATACACTTCCTCGGAGATGTCTGATACCTAATAGTAGAGTACATAATTTGCTTCCTCGGGGATGTCTGGTACCTAATAGTAGAGTACATAATATGCTTCCTCAGAGGTGTCTGGTACCTAATAATAGTGTACATAATATGCTGTCTTGGAGGTGTCTGGTACCTAATAGTAGAGTACATAATATACTTCCTCGGAGATGTCTGGTACCTAATACTATAGTACATAATATGCTTCCCCAGAGATATCTGTTACCTAATAGTACAGTACATAATACACTTCCTCGGAGATGTCTGATACCTAATAGTAGAGTACATAATATGCTTCATTGGAGATGTCTGGTGCCTAATAGTAGAGTACATAACATGCTTCATCGTAGATGTCTGGTACTTGCTAGTAGAGTAGATAATACACTTCCTCAGAGATGGCTGGTACTAAGTAATAGTACAGTACATAATATGCTTCCTCGGGGATGTCTGGTACCTAATAGTACAGTATATAATACACTTCCTCGGAGATGTCTGATACCTAATAGTAGAGTACATAATTTGCTTCCTCGGGGATGTCTGGTACCTAATAATAGAGTACATAATATGCTTCCTTGGAGGTGTCTGGTGCCTAATAGTAGAGCACATAATACACTTCCTCGGAAATGTCTGGTACCTAATAGTAGAGTACATAATATGCTTCCTTGGAGATGTCTGATAACTAATAGTAGAATACATAATATGCTTCATCAGAGATGTCTGGTACTTAATAGTAGACTACATAATATGCTTCCTCAGGGATGTCTGGTACTTAATAGTAGAGTACATAATATGCTTCCTCAGAGGTGTCTGGTACTTAATAGCAGAGTACATAATATGCTTCCTTGGAGGTGTCTGGTACCAATTAGTAGAGTACATAATACACTTCCTTGGAGGTGTCTGGTGCCTAGTATTAGAGAACATAATATGCTTTCTCAGAGATGTCTAGTACCTAATACTGTAATACTGGATTACATAATATGCTTCCCCATAGATGTCTGATACCTAGTAGTAGAGTACATAATATGCTTCCTCAGAGGTGTCTTGTACCTAATAATAGTGTGCATAATATGCTGTCTTGGAGGTGTCTGGTACCTAATAGTAGAGTACATAGTATACTTCCTCGGAGATGTCTGGTACCTAATACTATAGTACATAATATGCTTCCCCAGAGATGTCTGGTACCTAATAGTACAGTACATAATACACTTCCTCGGAGATGTCTGATACCTAATAGTAGAGTACATAATATGCTTCATTGGAGATGTCTGGTGCCTAATAGTAGAGTACATAATATACTTAATCGTAGATGTCTGGTACTTGCTAGTAGAGTACATAATGCACTTCCTCGGAGATGGCTGGTACTAAATAATAGTACAGTAGTTAATATGCTTCCTCAGAGATGTCTAGTACCTAACATTAGAGTGCATAATATGCTTCCCCAGAGATGTCTGGTACCTAATAGTACAGTACATAATATGCTTCCTCAGAGATGTCTAGTACCTAATACTGTAATACTGGATTACATAATATGCTTCCCCATAGATGTCTGGTACCTAGTAGTAGAGTACATAATATGCTTCCTCAGAGGTGTCTGGTACCTAATAATAGTGTGCATAATATGCTGTCTTGGAGGTGTCTGGTACCTAATAGTAGAGTACATAATATACTTCCTCGGAGATGTCTGGTACGTAATACTATAGTACATAATATGCTTCCCCAGAGATGTCTGGTACCTAATAGTAGAGTACATAATATACTTCCTCGGAGATGTCTGGTACCTAATACTATAGTACATAATATGCTTCCCCAGAGATGTCTGGTACCTAATAGTACAGTACATAATATGCTTCCTCAGAGATGTCTAGTACCTAATACTGTAATACTGGATTACATAATATGCTTCCCCATAGATGTCTGGTACCTAGTAGTAGAGTACATAATATGCTTCCTCAGAGGTGTCTGGTACCTAATAATAGTGTGCATAATATGCTGTCTTGGAGGTGTCTGTTACCTAATAGTAGAGTACATAATATACTTCCTCGGAGATGTCTGGTACCTAATACTATAGTACATAATATGCTTCCCCAGAGATGTCTGGTACCTAATAGTACAGTACATAATACACTTCCTCGGAGATGTCTGATACCTAATAGTAGAGTACATAATATGCTTCATTGGAGATGTCTGGTGCCTAATAGTAGAGTACATAATATACTTAATCGTAGATGTCTGGTACTTGCTAGTAGAGTACATAATGCACTTCCTCGGAGATGGCTGGTACTAAATAATAGTACAGTAGATAATATGCTTCCTCAGAGATGTCTAGTACCTAACATTAGAGTGCATAATATGCTTCCCCAGAGATGTCTGGTACCTAATAGTACAGTACATAATATGCTTCATTGTAGATGTCTGGTACCTGCTAGTAGAGTACATAATGCACTTCTTCAGAGATGGCTGGTATTAAATAATAGTAGAGTACATAATACACTTCCTCAGAGATGTCTTGTAGCTAATAGTAGAGTAAATAATATGCTTCCTCGGAGATGTCTGGTACCTAATACTAGATAATATGCTTCCCCAGAGATGTCTGGTACCTAATAGTACAACACATAATATGCTTCATCAGAGAAGTCTGGTACCTGCTAGCAGGGTACATAATATGCTGCCTCAGAGAAGTCGGGTACCTAATAGTAGAGTACATAATATGCTTCCTCAGAGGTGTCTGATACCTAGTAGTAGAGTACATAATATGCTTCATTGGAGATGTCTGGTACCTACTAGTAGAGCACATAATATGCATCATCGAAGATGTCTGGTATCTAATAGTAGAGTACATAATATGCTTCCTCGGGGATGTCTGGTACCTAATAGTAAAGCACATAATACACTTCCTTGGAGATGTCTGGTCCCTAATAGTAGAGTACATAATATGCTTCCTCAGAGGTGTCTGGTACTTAATACTATAGTACATAATATGCTTCCTAAGAGGTGCCTGGTACCTAATAGTAGAGTACCTAATATGCTTCCTCAGAGCTGTCTGGTACCTAATAGTAGGGTACATAATATGCTTCCTCAGAGGTGTCTGGTGCCTAATAGTAGAGCACATAATACACTTCCTCGGAGATGTCTGGTACCTAATAGTAGAGTACATAATATGCTTCCTCGGGGATGTCTGGTACCTAATAGTAGAGTACATAATATGCTTCGTCAGAGATGTCTGGTACCTTGTATTAGAGTACATAATATGCTTCCTCAGTGGTGTCTGGTACCTAATAGTAGAGTACATAATATGCTTCTTGGGAGATGTCTGGTACCTGATACTGGATTACATAATATGCTTCCCCAGAGATGTCTGGTACCTAACAGTAGAGTACATAATATGCTTCCTCAGAGGTGTCTGGTACCTAATAGTAGAGTACATAATATGCTTCCTCGGAGATATCTGTTACCTAATAGTAGAGTTTATAATATGCTTCCTCAGAGATGTCTGGTACCTAATAGTAAAGCACATAATATGCTTCCTCAGGGATGTCTGGTGCCTAATAGTAGAGTACATAATATGTTTCCTCGGGGATGTCTGATACCTAATAGTAGAGTACATAATATTCTTCCTCAGAGATGTCTGGTACCTAATAGTAAAGCAAATAATATGCTTCCTCGGGGATGTCTGGTGCCTAATAGTAGAGTACATAATATGTTTCCTCGGGGATGTCTGATACCTAATAGTAAAGCACATAATATGCTTCCTCGGGGATGTCTGGTGCCTAATAGTAGAGTACATAATATTCTTCCTCAGAGATGTCTGGTACCTAATAGTAAAGCACATAATATGCTTCCTCGGGGATGTCTGGTGCCTAATAGTAGAGTACATAATATGTTTCCTCTGGGATGTCTGATACCTAATAGTAAAGCACATAATATGCTTCCTCGGGGATGTCTGGTGCCTAATAGTAGAGTACATAATATGCTTCCTCGGGGATGTCTGGTGCCTAATAGTAGAGTACATAATATGTTTCCTCGTGGATGTCTGATACCTAATAGTAAAGCACATAATATGCTTCCTTGGGGATGCCTGGTGCCTAATAGTAGAGTACATAATATGTTTCCTCGGGGATGTCTGATACCTAATAGTAGAGTACATAATATTCTTCCTCAGAGGTGTCTAGTACCTAATAGTAGAGTACATAATATGCTTCCTCGGGGATGTCTGGTGCCTAATAGTAGAGTACATAATATGTTTCCTCGGGGATGTCTGATACCTAATAGTAGAGTACATAATATTCTTCCTCAGAGATGTCTGGTACCTAATAGTAAAGCACATAATATGTTTCCTCGGGGATGTCTGGTGTCTAATAGTAGAGTACATAATATGTTTCCTTGGGGATGTCTGATGCCTAATAGTAAAGCACATAATATGCTTCCTCGGGGATGTCTGGTGCCTAATAGTAGAGTACATAATATGCTTCCTCGGGGATGTCTGGTGCCTAATAGTAGAGTACATAATATGTTTCCTCGGGGATGTCTGATACCTAATAGTAAAGCACATAATATGCTTCCTTGGGGATGCCTGGTGCCTAATAGTAGAGTACATAATATGTTTCCTCGGGGATGTCTGATACCTAATAGTAGAGTACATAATATGCTTCCTCGGGGATGTCTGGTACCTAATAGTAAAGCACATAATATGCTTCCTCGGGGATGCCTGGTGCCTAATAGTAGAGTACATAATATGTTTCCTCGGGGATGTCTGATACCTAATAGTTGAGTACATAATATTCTTCCTCATTGGTGTCTAGTACCTAATAGTAGAGTACATAATATGTTTCCTCGGGGATGTCTGATACCTAATAGTAGAGTATATAATATTCTTCCTCAGAGATGTCTGGTAACTAATAGTAGAGTACATAATATGTTTCCTCGGGAATGTCTGGTACCTAATAGTAGAGTACATAATATGCTTCCTCGGGGATGTCTGGTGCCTAATAGTAAAGCACATAATATGCTTCCTCGGGGATGTCTGGTGCCTAATAGTAAAGTACATAATATGTTTCCTCGGGGATGCCTGGTGCCTAATAGTAGAGTACATAATATGCTTCCTCGGGGATGTCTGGTGCCTAATAGCAGAGTACATAATTTGCTTCCTCGGGGATGTCTGATACCTAATAGTAAAGCACATAATATGCTTCCTTGGGGATGTCTGGTGCCTAATAGCAGAGTACATAATTTGCTTCCTCGGGGATGTCTGTTACCTAATAGTAAAGCACATAATATGCTTCCTCGGGGATGTCTGGTGCCTAATAGCAGAGTACATAATTTGCATCCTCGGGGATGTCTGATACCTAATAGTAAAGCACATAATATGCTTCCTCGGGGATGTCTGGTGCCTAATAGTAGAGCACATAATATGCTTCCTCGGGGATGTCTGGTGCCTAATAGTATAGTACATAATATGCTTTCTCAGAGATGTCTGGTACCCTCCCTAATAGTTCAGCTGTTCTTGCGGTCAGTTACCTTATTTTAATTTTTGTCATCTGGATCGGAAAATAAACTAATTAGTATAAGCTACGTAATTCAAATGAGAATTTTAATTAAATGCCTTTTTGTGTAATTAAAGTTTTGTTGTTGGGGTTGGAATAATGTTTAAGGAATTTACCTCCCAGACACAAGCTGCAAGGTGTGATTCTCATTGTCTAGGCTTAAAAGTGGCGCACAATGGCAGCTAGCCTAGCACTTACCTATGAACCTACTGTGACATGCTCAGTGCTCTTTGTAGTCCTATATGTAAGACTGTTTTTTTATCTCTGAGTCAAAGTAATGAATCTAGGATTCACTCAGCCAAAAAGCAGAACTGGCTGAAATGGGAAAAAAATGAATACTGGTTTCTGGTGGGAGCAAAGTCACCTCACACTTCCGCAGATGGGACTTCTCTCTCTGCACAGAATGGCTATAGGTTAGCCCTAATCCATTTATCTTTCTTTTGTATGGCTTTGGATTGATTGTATACAATTCATTGTTTAGCCCTCTCTGCACAAGGTGGCAATAGGTTAGCCCTAATACCTTTATATTTTTGCGTACCTTTGGATTCAATGAATGCAGTGTATGCTATTCAGTCGATAAGGTACTTTTGATTGGGTTGCTACAACATACATGTCCTGTTGTATACATGTATGCTGTGCACCTTTGCATTATAGCCTGTATACTGTTATACAAGTGGAGAGCCAGCACCTAACAACAACAAACTAGGCAACATATACTGCAAAATCTTTGTTTGAAGTCAGGAAAGCTGCAGTACTCAAAATGCCACATTTATTAATGTTCTGGTATATTGTATGATAATAAAGTATCAAGTCTTCAGAGGGCTGTAGATTTTTTTTGTGTAAATTACTTCCTTTATAGTGCCTTCAGAAGGGTTGCACTGTAGTGACAACTTCCACTACAAGTCATTGAGTAAAAAATTCCACAAGGATATCTAACTGGAACAAGTATATGCTTACAATGTGAGACATATTATATCTTATTAAATAAATAATCTTTCTCAAAGTATTATACATAATACAAAGTTTCTCACTGCCACCTTCCAAGTATGTCATCCAAAGATTTAACAAAATAATGTTAAACTTCATATGGTTTCCAAATAAACCCTGAATTGCTTTAAATAAGCATTTACCAAATTGGGAAGAAGGCAGAATTAATTTACCAGACATTGAGACATACAAATTTCTCATCTGTTGTCAAACATATAACCTTATGGTTAAATACTCACTACATCCCTATTTGGAAACAAATACATGAACAGATTTATATAGAACTTAATCAAAACCATATACAGGATTATTTAATTATCATACCATCACCCCTAATCTGGTTATTAAAAGATCACCTAGTAGGAAAAAATTAAAACAATAAATTACCATCAAAATATGTAAATGCTACCCTAAAAACATTTAAAACATATATAAACAAAGTCCCAAATATTAATTCTTGTTTTATTCTGACTCTACCAATAGCCTTTACACCCACTATCCTTGATACATTCCAAACACAAAAAATAAATACATTAAAGAAAAGTTCAATAAACTATTGGTATCAAGTAGTTGAACAAGATAAACTATTAACAAATGATCAAATAATTCACAAGCGTAATATAAATAAAGACTTATGGTTAACTCCTGCAAAATCTAAGACAATATCTTATAAATAAAACTGAACAAATGCAAACAACAGTTAGACAAAATGTTCCTAAATTCATTGATTATTTTATTATAATCACAAATCAACCTTATCAAGGAAAAAAAGTTACCATTCTAATATTTATAAACTTATTAAGAAAACAAAAAACTATTATCCAGACACATACTGGAATTATTACTTACAGATAAACAACCACCTTCCTAGTGAGGAAGAGAAAAAGATTATCTTAGGATCTTCAAAACAAACAATATTATCAATATATTGGCAACTATTTACTTGGAGATATTTAAAGAGAAGTTTTTTATACACCACATAAATTAACCAAAATATTTGCTACAGAGGATCAATGTTAGAGATGTCAAGTCACAATAAGAGCTGACTGGCATTATATTTTCTATGAATGCATCTCACTTTGTATTGGGAAAATATGAATTATTTCCTCCAAATTGCTTTTAATGATAATTATCAATTAACAAAATCAATGATTGTATTCAACTTTCCCATCCTGGATTGTGTGCCAAAAAAAGATTTCAAGATACTATGGTCATTGATGGCAGTAGCACACAAAATTATCACCATTCACTGGAAAAGTACGACTTCTCCCACATTTAAGGAATTTAGAAACTTTTCTTTAGCAGTTGGACATATGGAAATATCTACACTGAAGAACAGAGCAACCGGACCTACATCACTTTATAACACTTGGATGTAAATATTAGAAATATTTGAGAAAATTGACAAAGATGTATGAAATAATTTATTGTTCTTCACAGTGTACTTAAATGTGTTTATAGCTTTTGCCTTTCTAGACACTAATGTATATAGTTAATGTTGGGAGATTATAGGTTGTAAAATTGTATATATGTTTTTTTTTTTCATTTTGAATTTATGTAGTGTTTAATGAAATATATTCAAAAAAAAATATAGAAAAAAAATTCCATGAAGAAGCAACTCCCTGAAAACAACTGGCCAGAAATCAACCCAATAACAAAAAAAAAATGTGTTGCTTTTGCAAGAGGGCTGCCTCCCAACTATCCCATGTGGGAGGAAGCCCCCATGACCCTCTGAACTCTTGCATACTAAACTAACAATTGTAGAAGGAAGAAACATAAATGCCCAAAAGAAAATAACCCCTGGGGGAGCACACACACAAACCATAGCAGCAGCATTTGTTCTGTGTAAAACAGCAATTGGTGAGTTCAGATTCACTGAGCTGTGCTTATTGAGTTGGTTCTTCTTGGAGTCAGCTCTTGATGAATAGTAGTGAGCCAAGTTTTATATATACAGTAGACTTTCCCTGATTTTTATGCCAGATATACAAATTCTGAATCGGCCTTAATGTCGTCACCAGCATTTTCTTCTTGTCTCATTGTCGGACTGTGGAAGAATTACCACCTCGTAACTTGTTGTTTTCTGCTAGTGGTATAATTACGCTGATATTACTATTAACAATTACTTCTCTCAATCTTCTCTTCACTTTTTTATCTGCCCATCATCTTGTCTTTTTTTTTCATGTGACTTCCAGAAGCTAGGCAAACAATTTCTGTGTGTCTTTTGTATATTTAGTCATGGCTATTTCCTTTCCAAATCCATGACTCATTTTAGTTCTATGTTCAGTCAGTAAATCTAGTACACTATATTTCCCTCTAAACATATTGAAAATAAATAGTTTTTCTGTTTATTTGTTTGCATATTAATTATAGTGGAATGTAGTTCTGTTCATGCCTCTGTACTGCAGATATATTATCACTGATGTGATGGGCTAACTGTATCAGCTGACAGAGAGATGAAGGTCACATATGAGGTACACCTTATCATTCCTGACTGCAGAAATTATTTCTCAAATGCTTATAATAAGCAAAATGATCGACAACCTACTCAGCACATCAAAAATGTTTTAAACACATTGCAGCAACATGTATTAAAAAGGTAATTAAAACAAATACATTGTAGCAGCACATATTAAAAAGGTAATTGAAACAAACACATTGTAGCAACATGTATTAAAAAGGTAATTGAAACAAACAGGCTGCTAGATCCAAATGTGCAGCTGCCTATTGTTAAGGTATATTAAAAAAATGTCTTCATGCGCATTAATGCACCATTAAATTATAATTGTGGGTTACTTTATAGCTTTTCAGATGTTTCCTTCTTGAACCAAGCCTGACTCAACCAAACAATATTCTTAATAAATATTTCATGGGTTTAGAGTTCGTGCAGCCGTTGGTTAGCTCTGGCTTAATATACAAGTTCATGTTTTCCTAGCATTCTGGAAGGTTTCACCTCATACTGTCTTTTCTTCTTACACTTATGTGTAAACATCTGTGAATCATAGGCCAGATAACACATTTCCGTTAAATGTTAAGAGCGCACAAGAAAGGGAAGTTGCAAATAAAATGCTTTCCTTTGCCACAGGGGATTAATATCAGAAGCAGAGCAATACATAATTTATATCAAATATTCTACAGTAATTGGAACAATTTTTCCTCTTAGTAAACCTGGTTATAACTCACTGTTGGAACACATGATTTATAACCGTAATCATATTCTGGGTTTCCATTTGATCTAGAATTGTAGCAGCTACTAAGCTAAGCTTTGCCTTTCTTTAGTCATATGCCTTTATACACCAGTGGCAACATTACTTGGCAATAAGTAAATATAAAATGAAAAAAGGATTTTCTGTTTTAATATTAAATCTAAGTTCTTGAGTGAATGAAGGGCACATTAAAGGAGGATTTTCTGTGATGTGAAGTAGCTTTTGGATTTTTTAAAAGTATTACAAATATGTGCATGTAGCATATCCAGTTTTGTTTTTTGCTTAAGCTTTAGTGTAAAGAATATCACAGATGAAGAAAAAAACATGCTGATAATATAACACATGCCTAGATTATGGGATAAGATGTTCCTACTTTGCCTGACTTTCTTAGTATCACTTGAAACCATCCAAGGATTCTTCCAAAAGAAGTGTTATATGCCTGTGGTAGTCAAAATCGAAGATATACTGAGAGAAATCTAAAATGGCAACCCATCATGAAATATAAATGCACATGGAATAGTTGACTTCTATGTAATCTGTGGGAAGGGGCAATACTAAACCCCTCTTCCTTTGTATGAATACAACATGTTGTGACAGAAGTAATAAGTCTCTCTCCCTTTGTATGAATGCCACGTGTTGTGACAGAAGTAATACATCTCTCTTTTGATATGAATGCCATGCATAAACATTACATGTCTACAGTGGATGCAGTTAAAAAACTATGACATGTAGGCTCTTGGTACTATTCTAAAGCACATGAGTAGTCCACATCTTGACCTCATATGTAAAGACATGACATATAGAATACTAGTTTATTGGCTAAGACACTCTCTACCCCCTTATTTAGGCAATGCCAATGAGATATACCTACCAGCATAACTGTATGAGTAACTATAATCTGAAGATGTTATTGATCAATGCTAGGAGCCTAAACAAAAAACTCCACTCCTACAAGCACTCCTCCCCTTGGAGAATATAGATATCAGCATAATGACTGATGCAGAGCTTAAATCTATGGATAGTACTCTGGCTGTAGAGGGTTATGATGTGTTCCTCACATTTAGCCCAGCTATTGTGCAGTAGGGAAAAAGGTGGAGGTGTCTCAATGATTATCCAGAAGATTCTTACATCTAGGCTGGTTAAAAAGCATGATGCAGTCTAATGTTTTCTTGTCCATCTTGCCATCAGTAAAGTCCCTTACCACATTGTGGCTAGCTGCAGTACTCCCTCTATTTATTTATTTAATCTGATGACGTCTATGATTTACACTTGGATGAAAGTGCTGATTCAATAAAAAATGTGTGCCATAGGTGTATGGGCATCTGCGGTTACTGGTTTATATTGATATTTTTCCACAGTTCGGTTTGTTGGTTATTTATTTATTTTGTATTTGTTAACTGGGGTAGAGCATTGATCTCCATGGAACTTTTTCAGGCTCAGCATGCTGGGAACACTGTCCATTTAAGTTACTTGCTTGGAGGCACACTGTTTGGCAATGGAGGCTAAGGGAACCAAACCCTGGACTACTCTATGACCCTAGGTAGGCATAACACCTACTTACAATAATTGGCATCAATTAGCATTAAACCCAATACCAGAAACCTACACCCCCACTAGTACTCAAACACAGAGATTACTGGAGTTTGTAAATACAAATGCTCTGGAACAACTAGTGAGAGAACCCACTAGGGGAAACAACACCTTGGACCTTTTACTTACTAATATGGGGGGGTGTGCTCCACTCCTTAAGTATCATCATCACCATAAAACTGTTTTCCTTGAAATAAAATTGAAACCTGAGATCTCAGCAACCCCTAGAATCTTTAGAACATACCACCTCCCACCCTCATCCTAACTAATACCCTGGCAAATTTCAAATCCCTCCCAATCCTGGTTAACTCCACTGAGTACGTGGAATTGTACCCTACTAACTTGTACTAGCATGTCAGCAACTGCATAGAAGCAACTATACCCTGTAAGAACAAGCTTAGGATAAACCCACAGACAAGCCTCCTGGATGGAATCACAACATTAATAAGCTTTACAATGACAGGAAAAGAGTTTAAGCCAAAACTCAGAAGAGTAACTCACAGCAGGTGGGTTCCACTATCATTAAAATAAATAAGCATCTCAGGACTTTAAAGCCACCAAAGCCAAGTTTGAGAGAAAAATAGACACCTAAGCAATGGACAACCATAAAATGTTCTTTAGGTATGTTTAAAACCTCAGGAGCTCTGTGCAACAATGTGCCGAGTGGATTGTGAATGGCATCACTTACATAGAAGTGGAAAACATAACAAACTTACTACCTGATAAATTCTGCTCAGTTTCACCCCTCTTTCACCTCCTATTATTTCACAACAATAAATCCAATAGGAGCAAAAAACACCAGGAAATGCACCACAAATACACAATATATTTATTTAGCACTTTCGTCGGCAGTATGCCCAAAGACTTCATCAGATTCTGATGAAGCCTTTGGGCATACTGCCAACAAAACTGCTAAATAAATATATTGTGGATTTGTGGTGCACTTCCTGGTGTTTTTTGCTCCTATTAGATTTATTGGTTTCATTTGCTGTCCTTTGTCATTATTTCACAAGTTTCAGTAACTGATACTCCCAGGTTTCACACAGAACCAAATTCTGAAAGCACTGTCAATGGCCAGGAATACTTCATAAATGAGCCCTGACAATATCCCAGGATACATTTTAAACAGAATGTGGTATGATTTACCCTAACAACGGTGTTCAACCTCAGCCTTTACACAGGTTTTGTAGTATGCGAATGCAGAGCAGCAAAAATTATGCCTCTGCAAAAGGAAGGGCCATTGACTGACTTGCGTCATTACCAGTCCATAAGTCTGACCAGCCTCACTTGTAATGCCATGGAAAAACTAGTCATGGAATTAATCAGTAAGGACATAGGGAACCTCCAGACACTGGTCCTATCCTGGCTTGGGTTAATCAAAGGTAGGTCTTGGTTCCTCAACCTATTAGACTTCTTTGAAAGGTAAATATTGTATCACACTGTACATAGTGAGTGACCGGGTATATTGTCAGTGATAATGGTAGTTTAAAAACCTCATCTACACTCATAGAAAATCATGGAAACAACTGTGAAATAAATGCTGTTCAGTAAAAATAACATTTTATGTTGCTCTGCATAAATTGTTGTAACTACAATCCCGTTTTTTGCTCAACAATACCAGCTGTAATTGCTCTGGTTTTGGTTTTGCTTTTATGAATTGCATGTAGACAGTATTGCTCATGCGCATTAATGTCAGCTATCAGGATTGTCTTTTATCAGTGGTACCATAAACTTTGAGCATACAATTTCCTCAAATTCTCAAAACAGTTTTTAACATTAAAACATAAAGTAAAATAAAATAAAATAAAGTAAAATTAAACCTTCAAAAATGATTTTCAGTTCCACAGACAGCTTCGCAGCAGATTTCCAATGAATATCAATCCAGAATGTCTCACTCATCTAAAGTATACCTGGACTGTAATACGCTATAATAAACACATATGTGTGAGTATTCAAGGAGCAAATCAGGCCTTTATCCAAGACAGTTGTCTGTCTACTGGTAATATGGTATTTCAAGTCATTCCTTTTCCAAAAATATTTTTCAGCTTGCATGGCTATGAAATTTTCATCAGCCCTCTCAGTCCATAACAAATGTCCGGCAGCATTCTGCAGCGGACATGATGTTATCCTGCTCTGATACAGATGTTACCTTCTCTGCGCAAGTGGCACATGAAATGAATGCCTTCCTTACCTGTTAAAAAAGATGTCTTCCTGCACCCAATGCAGTGTTCAGGTGCATCCCTGAGCCTGAGAATTTAGTTTAAGTCTGTAATTCTGTCACTCCTTTCCTGATTCAGTACTAGAACCTCTCTGATGCCACACGTTTTACTTCCCTTCAAAGCTGACAACTCTTCCAAATGAATATGTCGGTCCAGATATTAACTATTTCATAAGCTGGGCTGCTCCTTATGTCTTCATCTACCATCAGCTAGACATAACCACATGGAAAAAATGTTAGCCAGATACTGACCCATACCCTACTTTGCTTATTTCATCTACTGTTATGATTTGGAGAACTTTTTCCAGAGTTTACAGTCTGAATAAACTTAAACCCCAAAACTGGTCACTGATATCACTATGAGAAATACAAAAACATCCTGCTGCTGAAAGTTTCCTTCAAGAACAGAGGATGTCAGATAGGCACTCAGAGCATCATATGATAAGACGTGACTTCATATGTTTGCCATAAAAGAAAAGTGATGACCACAGACTTTGGAAAAACATTTGTGCACCTCAGAACAATTCTGAAAGTCCAAGAGTGTCTTCCTATGGAGATTTAGAAGAGTAAGGAGGTTGAAATTTAATGAGAGAGAGGAGACAGCTCAAAGATGATGTGAGATAGCATGCTTCTGGAAATTTAGAGTTGTAGATACTCTGAGAGCTGATGAAGTTGAGGAATCTGAAACTTTGGTGGAATTCAGTAATGTACCAGAAATATTTTAAACATTTCTAATTGTATCTAGGAAGAATTAGCATATTATCTGACAAACAGCTGCAGCTTTCCTATTTAGTAAGACAGTAGGCAGAACTGGTAGACCACATGTCATTTATCAACCACAAACTGTACGCTTCTGGAAACTGTATGATTAGTTTATTTGCTGCATTGTTGCTGTTGCATTTAGTTCCTCCAAGCTTTGCCTAAATTGATCTTTTAAATCTCAGATAATATTTTTAATAATCTGTGTGCATTTTAAGCAGCCTGTACTTAGAAGTATTTCATGGATGGACCTCCACCGTTGAATGACCTATGAGTCAGTGACCAACATACATCCAAACAGTAAACTACCATCTGCTTCTTTGATGCCTTTAATGTTTCCAGAAGTAGACAAGATCTTCTTTGTGTACTAAGCCCAGCACATGAAATCATGAAGTCGTACGGTGAGCTGTGTGGGTTATTTTCTGTCTACAACATGATAAAGAAAGAGAAATATAGAAACAGATTTTAATGATGGATAATGATGTATCGGCCTACTATTTCTGCCACTACCTTCCCTTCAGGTTAAGCTGCCAATCCTACTTAAACAATGCTTTTTTAAAGCTGTTTCTTTTAATCAGCATAATAACATTCTTACATCTGTCCTATGGCAATGTTTTAATGTGCATCCTCTTCACAATGGCTGTTCTAATGATCCACAACACTTCTGGAAAAAGTTATTTCTGTTGAGTATCCCCCTTGGTATTTTCAAACTATGTCTTCTCGTCATGACTGTTTCTCTTTTTTTAAAACAATGTGCACTTAGAATACAGATTTCCTTGTGTACTTAAAAGTTTCTGTTGTGCCACACTCCTCCATTTTTTTAATATTGCACACTTTAACAAAGAAATATCCCATTCTGTTGCTGGTTAGCCTGTGCAGAGATGGCAAAAGTACCTTAAGATATACGACGACACTACATCAACTCTGTCTGCATTTTAAATGTATGTTACAGCCTAGGCCATTGCAAAACATGCCACAATATGTGTTATAAGGCAAAAGCTATATCTGTGCTGCTTTATTGTATTATATAGGTACATCGTGTGTCAGACCCTTATATGAGGTCTATATCTCAGTTTCAGTCTTAAATGTGTGTCAGAAATCTCAGTTATTCATTTAAGTTTTGAGATGTCACATTTTTCATTTTCATTCCTAAGTCTCTGAGAAAATGTCAAGTTCGTCACAAATTTCCTTCTGCTGTATGTTTGATTTAATCGTTGTGTTTTAGTACTCTTTTTAAAGCATAATTTGCTGAAAGCTCATCTCATCTAGGCTGTAATTGTGATCATTCAGGTGCTTGGTTTCATTTCAGTTTCTCACAGCTGGCAATCAGCAAAAGAAGCATTTTATATCTCCCTGGGTAGAACATTTAGATCATAAGCAAAATAGAAAGATGATGCCTGTGTTGTATTGTTAACATTATAGGACATGAGTGCCTTCATTATATTAAACCTGTTCTCTCTAACAGTGAGAATTCATAAGACTTTATGTAATGATTTCTTAACTACAGTGTTAAACCTCTGGACCCTTTTCAGACACATACTGGTGTAATAGGTTAATGGAACAAGGTGCAATATATGCTGAGCTCATGGTGCCAGTAACCATTTGTTTTTTGGAAATTGAAGGAAAGCCAAATGGTTACAGGAAGGACATGCAAACAGTAAACGCACAGAGTATGTGGTAGCCAGGACTGAACCCCAGGCTCTGGAAAATGAAGTAACAAGACTGGCATCTAGACCATCATTCCATCCACAAGTAGTGCTAGCAAGAACTTCGATAAAAGAAAAAAATGTTTATCTTTTTACTGAAACCTTTGACCTTGTTGCATTGATAAATAACAACATCAAAATATGGCCTTTGCTATTTAGTTAAGTCGAACTAACTGAATCGACATCAGTTAAGATGAGTATTTCTGATTATAAATAGCGATTTCTCTTCTGATGTGAGGAGGCTGGGAACCAGAATTACTTTAAAGACCATTATTTCTCCCTGTAGCCCAGGAAGTACTGAAAGCTGTGTTATTTAACAAATCGTTTGTGAAAGATAATGTTATTTATTTTTAATTACATTGATCAGAATAATCCTAGAAAGCATGTGGTAGGTACTCTATTTATACCAAGAAGTGAAATTTGCCCAGGACACCAAAGGAATTGCCCCAGCCTTCCTTCACAATAGGATTTAAAAGATGCACTTAAGATACCACCAATGCAAGCAGATACAGATTTAGTTTAACATTTCATCTGAATGGGAGCCCCCCTCACATATTGCACTGCAGTGTTGTTACTAGAATATCAATGCAAGTGCTTCCTGTGAAAGCTGCACTCAAAACTTGGCAATCTTCCAGGTTGTCAATCTGAAGAGCTACTAAGATTTGCATTTGGGGAAGGAATCTCAAATTGCAAGGAATCTCAAATTACACATTCCTGGGCACGGGTGAATCTTGAACTGCACATTCCTGGGCCTGGGCATTGGTCCAAATCTCAAACTGCTCATTCCTGGGCCATGGCATTGGCCAGAAAAGTTTTCAGTCTTACTCATATAATGTATGCAGATAAAGATGGCAAGAAAAAATGTTTGAGTATGAATAAAACATCAGATACACCCTACGTGAAGCCCTCCTTAGGTCACGCAATGAATTACATGAGAGAACATCAATAAATAACTTTATTCATAAGGTGATGTTTTCAGGAGGGGGCAGTTCAGCTGAGAGTGAATGAGTGTACAATGATTTACTTGTGACCAGTCACTGCAGGATATCTCTGAGTAGGCAAGACAAAATATTTTTACTTAAAACAATGTTCAAGAGTAAGTAATTATGCAATATGGAAGGGGTTTCCTTTTATACCTGGATGCCTGTGTGGGATGCCTGTTGTCAGTGCATTCTAATATAATGTGCTATCAGCCCAGTAACAGAGGCACAGAACCAGTAATGCTGAATAAAGCAAGCAGCGTTGTAAATTACCATGCTTGCATTAGTGACTTCATGCCCTGCAAAGATGTAACTGCATGTATGAATGGTGATTGTTTGCTGGTGCAGTAATCAGTCTGTCATTGCTATCACTATTGGGCATGGTTCTTGTTCTGCTGTAACTCTGGATCGTCTCTTCATCTGCTGCTCCTGATCTTGGATCTTGCCTGCATTGAGGTGCATCCACACTGTTGCTCCCTGGGAATGCTGATTGTCTGCATACAGTGCAGGAAGTAAGTCGCACATTAATCATAATTTCTGATCAGTTTGTCCCCATGTTCTCCATGTGTAGTCTACTGGCCAGTGCAATTTGATGCACTCATCTGATATAACTAAGAAACACAGGAACCGGCAACGAACTTGAAAAACAAATAAAACCAAGTCCAGCAAACTGAAACTCCAAACCAAGGCTCCAAACCGTAAAAAACTCTCAAAGTAAAGAAATCCAAGTACTTGGATTTCTTTACTTCGAGAGTTTTTTACGGTTTGGAGTTTCAGTTTGCTGGACTTGGTTTTATTTGTCACTCATCTGATATAGCTGCATCTCCTGGATTGTGCTTGAGATTTTAAGCTTTTTAACACATATAATGTCTGGTCAAATCATACCTGCTGGGCCCTTAATACATATGTAAGTCAAATACTCACAGAACATGTTGTGGTGGAGCTGCAAATAATACGGACAGCTGGATATCTGTCCAGATCAGACGCATCTGCAGTTGTCTGAGTAGAATGGCTTCATAATCTTTTCACATTTTGCTGTTCTTTGCCTTGGATATACAATGCAGTTCATTAGCAAGGAAAGGACTCAGAGAGTTCTGCTTCTCTGAGACATACTAGGGGATTCTGAAGTGCTCACAAAGGCAAGCATAAGAGGTCCAACTTACATTCCTGATTCTCTGTAATATGCTAGAAATCATTCTGAAACCATGTATTCATGAGCCCGGGCATTGGCTCAAACTTTTAAGACTTGCAAGTATACAAGGAATTCAGAGAAAAGGCTCATATACTTCTGTCGTACCTGCTTTTTATTTGCTTCAAATGCCTTCAGTGAAAGTGATTTGTTAGGGTATGAATGTCTGAGGGGCGTGAACAATAAAGAGCCCTATTAGTGTAGCTGACTTACTCAATATGACACCGATCTTGTGTGTTATTTTTTATGGTTTGTAGCACAAGCTGCATAAAGCAACATTGTGCCCTCCTGACATATCAGGGACCTCTGTTGTGTGGAGCTGTCACCTGTATTGTCCTGGTCACGTACAAAAGGCTGGGACATATCAGGAACCTCTGTTATGTGGTACTGTCACTTGCAGTGTCATGGTCATGTACAGGAGGCTGGGATGTATCAGGGACCTCTGTTGTGTGATGCTGTCACTTGCATTGTCCTGGTCATGTATAGGAGGCTGGGACAAATCAGGGACCTTAATTATGTGGTACTGTCACTTGCAGTGTCCTGGTCATCTACAGGAGGCTGGGACATATCAGGGACCTCTGCTGTGTGACATTGTCACTTGCATTGTCCTGGTCATGTACAGGAGGCTGGGACATATCAGGGACCTTAATTATGTGGTACTGTCACTTGCAGTGTCATGATCATATACATGAGGCTGGGACATATCAGGGACCTCTGTTGTGTGATGCTGTCACTTGCATAGTCCTGGTCATGTACAGGAGGCTGGGACATATCAGGGACCTCTGTTATGTGGTACTGTCACTTGCAGTGTCATGATCATATACAGGAGGCTGGGACATATCAGAGATCTCTGTTATGTGGCGCTGTGACTTGCATTGTCCTGGTCATGTACAGCAGGCTGGGTGGGTCAGCATGACCTGATGATGTCATGTTATTCTTCTGCATCAACCACAGAATATTGTGCTCAGGTTCCATATACAGTTAGTATATAAAGCATTGAATCCTACAGTACATCCCCAAAACCTCCAAAATAAATTACCATCTAAAATCACCCCCTTATCTGCTACACTGTAATGCTTAGCTATACAAGGTGAAGGACCATCAGGTCAACTTTATGCAGGTATGTAGACCACAGACAATAGGGTTTGTGTAGATAATCAGGCACAATGGAGCTGAGAAGAACCTACTGGAGCTGAGTAGAACCTAATGGAGCTGAGTAGAACCTGCTGGAGCTGAGTAGAACCCGCCTTACCGCTGTAGCAATGACTTCTCATTATCTCCTACAACCCCTGCGACCGACGTTGAGAATCCTGCCCAGACCCATTAGATTCAACATTCCAGATCACCCATTTCTAGTCACCGCATGGACAACTTGTATCACTTGGACTCTGAGCTCCTTTGGTACGTAGCTGATAGTTGTGCCAAGTGTCCTCTGAATCTCTCTGAACTGTACATTACATTAGTTGAAGGGGTATTTGCACCACTTCTGCTGATAAAGTTCTACATGATGGAAGCTAGGGGCAAATTTAAATAGTACTTTAAACTCTAAGGTCTCCTTTTCCCTGGATTTTAAACATCCATTTTCTACCTAACACAACACACAAATAAATCTGTGTCCTTCTTAAGAGCATATCTTTCAACTGAATCAGGTCAGGAGCATATCCCAACAGAATCAGGAACAAATCCGAAACAATCAGGAACCTTTTTAAAATATTAGTATTAATAACTTGAGACAGTGACAAAATAAGAGAGTGTGAATTATAAATGTCCTGAAGTAAAATAAGTCTACAGCTTTAAAACTGCTGATGAAAGAACAGAACTCCACGTAATGGATAAAATCGACTTTAATAAAAACAAATAAATAACATGAAATGCTTTTTGTCTGGTCCTGTGACTTGAACTTCTTCAGATAGACAGCATGTAATTGACAGTGTTTAAATACCTTAAACGCACCCCATCATGTGACCATATTCTGTGACGCTACCCCCTAACCTTGCATAGCATAGCTTCCATAATTTCTAGGAAACTATCCTAATACTTTTCTTTAGCTTTGTTCAATCTTGGAGGCAGGGCATTTATAGGTCAAGGTTATGGTGAAAAAGCTCCAGATTGGGAGTTGCACCCCTGCAAAAACACTTTAGCAGTGTTTTCTTCTGCCCAAGCTCTTGCCTTGCCTAGTAAAATGTGTTCACCAAGATTCTTAAAGTTCCACTAAACAGTTTTCTGCAAGCTGAAATTGTCAGAACAAAGTTAAGGAAGGTGGGCATAGTTCATAGGTTCATAGGTAGGTACTAGGCTATCAGCCCTAGGGCCCATACAAGCCTAGCCAAAAAATGTACCCTGGCTTTCGCCACCCAAAAAAAAATATTTTCCTGTGCCCCTGTCGAGCAGAGCCACAGAAGTGATCCCCAGGGTGAATTTCCCCATTTCCCATCTAATCATCAAGATTTTTCTTGAAGAGTGCTAATGAGGAGCTCTGTTTGACATAGATAGGTAGTCTGTTCCAGAGTATGGGAAGTCTCTGGGACAAGAATCTATCCCTCCAGCGTGTTCTGTTTATTGTGGTGACAAGGTTGAGGTCCCTAGAGCGTGTAGCTCAGAGGGATTGGGATTTCTTTAAGTGGAGCATGTCCAACAGCCCTGGGTTTGACATAGCTTTGTATGTTAGGCAGAGATCGCCCCTGAGTAGGCGATATGCGATGGAGTAAAGCTGTAGTTTTTTGAGACAGTCTGCATAGGGCATCTGTTTGAGGCCAGTAATCCTCTTTGTGAGGTATTTCTGTGGTCTTTCCAGTTGTTGTAGATGTCTTGTGAGGTACATACCAAAAGGGGCATTGTACTCTATAATGGGTCTAATGAGTGATGAGTAGAGGGGCACAATGACCTCTTTTTTTCTGGATGAGAATCCTTTTGTGATGAGATGAGCCACGTAGAAGGATTTCCTGACCACTGTGGCGATGTGATTATCAAAGGAGAGACTACTGTCCACCTGTGTCCCAAGGTCTCATCACATTTTCGGCATTAAGCAGACTACCTGCTATGTGGTAGTTCATGGGTACAGAGTTTTTACCAAAGGGGATGACAATACACTTTTTGGCATTGAGCTTCAGGCCATGGCTTTGACACCAAGTATCTGTCTCAGTGAGGCCCTTTTGTAGTTTGTCCACATCATTAGGAGTTTCAATTATGGCTCCTAGTTTGCAGTCATCTGCAAACTTTGTTAATAAAGACCTTCTGTGTTGGCCTGCACTTCAGAGAAGTAGATACCAAACAGGAGAGGACCCAGGACTGAATCCTGTGGTACTCCACTTATCACTGGTCTGATGTCGGATTTGGAATCCGCTACTTTCACAGTGTGGGTTCTGTTCATGAGCCAGTTGGCAACCCATCTTGTGACATAGGGATTTATACCTAGTTTAGTGAGCTTATTTATAATTCCAGAGTGGGGGATGGTGTCGAAAGCCTTGGCGAGATCTAGATAAGCTGTGTGAACCATTTTACCCTCATCTATGGCTTTGGTGACTGCTTCAAAGAAGTCAATCAGGTTTAGGAGACATGATCTGCCTTTTACAAATCCAAACTGGGTAGAGTCCAGAGTTTGGAGATTACCAATGTCTTTGTTTATGAGTTCCACGATGATACATTCCATGGCCTTGCAGACCAGGCTCATCAGGCTAATGAGGCGGTAGTTCCCAGGGTCCGTCATGGCTCCCCCTTTGTGGAGTGGGATAACCGTCGTGGTGCGCCATTCAGTGGGTACAAAGCCTGAGGTGAGGCTATGATTGAACATGGTACTTAGGTAGCGTGCCAGTTCATTCTGTAGTTCGTGTAGAACGCAGCCTGGGATATTGTCAGGTCCCATGGATGCTGTGTTCTTGGCTTTGGAGAGTGTGTTTTTTACCTGTGCAGCCGTGATTATAGGAACTTTGCATTCTTCCGGTATAGAGATGGGCCCTCTAGGGGCTGAGAGGGGGGTAAAGTTAGCACTGAACCTGTCTGCTAGGATGTTGGCAATATCAGTTGGTTCTGTATATTTAGCGCCATTGTGCTGTAACTCAGAGCAGATCTGAGTGTTCCCATTTAGATTCTTGACATAGCTATAGAATGCTTTGTGGTTGTCTTTAGAGTCAGTGGCAATTTTGTTTTCATAACTAGCTTTGGAGGATTTTTTGAGGGATCTCAGCTTCTTACTGAGGTTGACCAGGGAGTTCCTCCAGTCATGGGATTTTACTCTTTTTTGCAACAGTTTCTTTCTTCTGTTGTAGAGTTTGTTTAAGGCAGAGGACCACCAGATTGGCTTCCTTTTTTTGGAGGATAACATCTTGGTTCTATTAGGGATAGCATGATCCATGCACTTGTGTAAGTGCTTATAAAGTGCATTTGTGTAGGATTCGGCAGTCATACCTCTATTGTCCGTCTGCATGGGTATCATGAAGTTTGCCACTTCTGTCTTAAGAAGTGTGAAGTTGGCTTTGGAGAAGTTTTTAACGATGGTTTCCCTAATTGGGGGTGGGGTTGGGATGCAAATGTCTAGGCTGATTAGCTTGTGGTCGGATCTGACCAACGAGGAATTGGCCTCTGGTGTGGAACACCGGTTTCCCATGTTGGTTATGACCAGTCTAGGATATTGCTGCCCCTGGTGGGGGTGTGAATAAGTTGATCCAAGGCGTTAGAATTTATGAATTCTAGAAAACGTTGAGCAAAATAGTTGGTACATGAGTAGTTTTCCCGGTTAATCGTGGGGTAGTTGACATCACCCATTATTAGGGTGTTGGGTTGTACCCTAGTACTTTCCAGTGTATCAAGAAATGAGGAGTGGGAATCCTGGGGCATGGTTAAGTAAAACGTTATGTATGCTACTCTATACAAAAAGTATAATTATCTCTGCCATGGGGGTCTTTTCTGTGATTTGTCTTGTGCTAAATATTCCGGGACATGGCTGAGAGGGCTTCCTAGATGAGCTTGCCTACAAACCTGTTTGATAAATAAATAAATAAACCTTCTTGTTTGTCATTTATGCTCATGTTTTCCAATAACTTTCAATGTATGTAATTATTAGCTACAGTAACATGACAAGATGTTCATATACAACCATTGTTACTTGTCTAGAGGTTCGTATATAACACTTGTAATGCTATATCTCTTTTCTATATAACAACTGTTTATTTATATACCTAATTGTTATATAACTTTGTATGTACTATAGAATATAACCTTTGTTTTATTTGTATTTAAGTTTTGTGTCTGTGGGTCATGGCTGAGTTCGATCATTTAATTTGTCATTTTTTTTGTGTGGAAAGTAAGAATAAACACTGATTTTTATAGGTAGTACCTTGTGTGTGCTTAATAACACTGAAATTACAAATGCGTTTGTTTGTCACCTATATCTCTGTCTTGTACACCATCAAAAATTTTTTGTAAATAAAAATATTTTCTTTCACTGTTTACACCTTAATTGACATTTATAGAAGCTAGTATAATTGAACCCTCACTTTATGACATTTATTTTTATTTTAATGCCTCTTATAATCTACAGCTTTATTAATGCACTTTAAATTCATATTTTCTTCCATCATTTTTAGAAAATAAAAGAATAAAGCTAAACAGGTAAAGCATCCTGCAGAAACATAACTTTAAGCAAAAAGGGATTCATAATTGATGTGATTTTCAGCACAGCACTTAGCTTTATACAGCTGCAGTCTGTGTTTAAGACAGATTACAAGCAGGAGAATTAATAGTGGAGTCAGCAGAAGTGCATTTAGTTGCATAACAGCCTTACCAGTGTTTACTGAGCTTGCTTTCATACAACAGCATTGACATCAATTTGTATTAGGGAATTTTCTGGCTAATCTTACTGTCTGATGTAATAAATTTGCTTAAGGCAACCAGTGCTCTGTCAGACCTTCCTTAGGTTTAAACATTGATCAAGGCTTACGGCTCCTCATTTATTTTGACATACAATTTGGCATTTTACTTTCAGTAAGCAGACACTGCAATTTGAGTAAGTGAAGCTAAAGTTTGTCCAAAGACCTAATACACAGCACCATTAAAGTTTAATATGTTTATAGGCTAATACTATTCTTATAAGGCGTCATTACTATTCAGAGGTTATTTTCTTCAGTATACTTGAAGGGGAAAAAATTAATTAAATGAAAACTCATTTTGACTCGGTTACATTGAGAATAATATACATTTTGGAAACAACGTACCCTAACATTTTAAAAGGAAGAAATCTATAAATGCCATTTATTTATAACATCAGTACTTACCTTCTTGGAATGACATAAGTTTTGCTTTATTCAAGTTAAGTTTATTGTGCATATGGCAGGGGAATCAGTAGCTTTTGGACGCTTGCATCAGGATACACTTTGCTTAAATTTGTGTATTATTTTTAATGTAGCAAAGCAGCACCTTTTCAGTAGACACTGTACACTGAATTAAACTTACGTAAGAAATGGGGGAGGTGGAATTGATAGATGTGGTATGCAGTCTGTAGGAGATATTTTTGTATGTGTGTGTGTGTGTGTGTGTGTGTGTGTGTGTGTGTGTGTGTGTGTGTGTGCATGTGTGTGTGTGTGTGTGTGTGTGTGTGTGTGTGTGTGTGTGTGTGTGTGTGTGCGTGTGTGCGTGTGTGTGTGTGTGTGTGTGTGTGTGTGTGTGTGTGTGTGTGTGTGTGTGTGACCACCAGTCTAACAAAACAATGTAGTTTATTGCACAAAAAACTGTACACATATTGAAAAAGTATTGTGGATTAAATAAAAAGACATCAAGTATATTTAAATCAGTATCTTAGTCAGTTGTATAATGCTGAGAAACAGCCTCTGTTGATCATTATCTCTATATTATGAGTTCATAGGTAACGACTTGGCTAGCTGCCCTTGCTGACCATTTTAAGTTTGGCCAGATTCCCTTTTTATGCTTGGAATAACCTCTCCCATTTGGTTATAGATTAGCCTCACCTAACCCATGGTTGATAAATATATATTACCCCTAATGAGAATAACTGGTATCCTACCCTAGATCATTTGATGGGACCGTTCATGGTATAAAGCATTTGGGAGCTGCACCTGTCTTTAGTAGCAGAGAGGGCAATCCAGGAATACATTTCCTTTTTCCCACCCGGAGATCTAAGTTGCATTTGTAAATGGACAGGAATAAACTTTGTTTTATGTGGATGAGGAGTTTGTTCCAGAACAGCAGAATCCTCTGTGAAATATACCTTTCCTTCCAATTACATACCTCTCAACTGTACACATTTTCACAGAATGTGTGGATTTTTGCCTTATATTTTTGGTCCATTTTTCATAAAATTGTGGTTTTCTGGCAAATTAGTGTAAGATCACTAAAGACTGAAGTTAGAAAATAATGACACATGTTTGAGTTTCAGACTTAATACCCTTAATAAAATTCATGCTAATGCAAAACCTGTTATTCAACTTTGTAAGTCTGTAAGAGCAATATTTAAAAATTGTCCCTGTTTTCAGGCCTTTGTCTCACTGTTATTTATGGCTTTGTCCAGATTTCTTGCTCTAAGAAGTTGAGAAGTGTGCCTCCAAACCATTCTGTTGCTGTTACAGAAGAAGTTTAGATCCCTAGACTGAGTATTTCTGATGGTATTTGGCCAGACGAAGTACAGTAAATCCATCAGTAATGGGTCAGAGGATGCCTTGTATGCCAGACACAGGTCACCTCTCAGTAGTCTGTAGGATACCGAGTATAGTGACAGGGCTTTGAGTCAGTCCATGTAGGACATGCTGTTTAGGCCTTGTATCCTTTTAGTGAGGTATCTGTGTGGATGTTCCAGTTGTTGCATCTGTTTGGACAGATACATGCCTAAGGGGGCATTATATCCAATGACTGGCCTAATGAGGTTCTGAGTAAAGGAGAACAATGCCATCCCTAGAGCTAGACACAATCCCTTGGTTTATAAGCTGCACAATATCGAAGGGCTTCTTTCCTACAAAAGACACATATCGGTCAGATGTTAATTCACTCTCCACATAAGTTCCCAAGTCCTGAACAAATGGGTCAACTCTTTGGGGCGTATTCTCAATGTGGTAGTTTCCTGGGCTAGATGACTTCCTAAAGGATACAGCAGTACATTTTTTGACATTTACTTTCAGAGCATGATTTTGACACCTGTTATAGGTCCATAGGTTCATAGGTGTTTACTAGGCTAAAGACCACAAGGGTCTTTTTAACCCTAGCCATCCATCCCAAATCTCTGACAAATTCTGGTACTCTTGATAAGTATAAGCAGGGTCTTGGGGATTGAAACATTTACAAGTAGTTATTCATTTGAGACAAACATTGGTGATTCAATGAATGCTCCTAGCTTCCAGTCGTCTGTAAACTTAAGTCAGCCAGACCCCTTTGGTATTAACTACTACAACAGAAAAATAGATGTCAAACAGGAGAGGTCCCAACACAAAATCTTGGGACACTCCATTTGTGACTGGTCTCTTCATGGAAGCAACTTTCCTTATTTTGATCATCTGCATCCTATCTGTGAGCCAGTTGTCAATCTAGTGGGTGACATATGGGTTTATTCCCAGTTTATTTAGCTTTTCTTCTATGCCTGAGTGGGGAATTGTGTCAAAAGCTTTGGCTAGGTCAAGGTATGTGGTGTGTACCATTTTGTCTTTATCCATTCAAAAAATCCACCAGGTTGAGTAGCATGACTTGCCCTTGATGAATCCATACTGAGACTGGTCCAGTGTTTGCAGGTTCCCTATGTCCTGATTGATTAATTCTATGATAAATCTTTCCATGATTTTGAATGACTTTGAATGTGACTCTAGTCAGACATAGGGGTCCATAACTGCCTGGGTCTGTGGAAGGTCCTCCCTTATGCAGGGGAATAACTGTAGCTGTTCTCCATTCACTTGGAACCTGAGATTGAACAGTGTTGTTAGGAGTGTGGCTAAATTGTACTTCATGCTATTCAAGATGCATCCAGGATATTGTCAGGACCCATCAATGTAGTATTTTTATTTTTTTATAGCACTTTTAGGACTTGGTCTTTGAAGATAGCTGGAGGTGTACCAGTTTCAGGTATATCTTGTAGGACAGACAGAGGGGAGAGGAAGGTAAAGTTAGAGTTAATTTTTTCTGACAGTAGGGTTGTCATATCTTTAGCCTTAGTGTAAGTAACATCATTCATAATCAGCTCAGCTCATATGTGGCTTTTGCTTTTGAGATTATGAACATAAGTAAAAATTGCCTTTTGGCTGTCTTTGGGTTGGGTAGATATTTTAGCCTCAAACTTGGCTTTGTTGGACTTTATTAAGCTCCTGATTTGGTTTGGTTATTTCAGCAACAAGGTCTCTAATATTCTGGGAATTATTCTTCTAACTTTTGGTCAAATTCATTTCCTATTCCTTTTATTAAAAAGCTTTTTGATATTATGGTTCCACCATTGGGGGGGGGGGGGTTGTTTCTGGGGTTTGCCCTGTATTTTTTCCTATGTGGTACAGCTGCATCTATGCAGTTGTTTACATGCTGGTAGAATGTGGTGGTGTACATTTGTGTGAATTCAATGGAGTTAACTTAGTTTGTTGGGGATTTGAAGCTTGTCAATGTATCACTTAGGAGTAGGTTTGTTTCAAAGAAATTTCTAAAGGTACCTTGGTTGGAAGGGATCTTTGTTTTTAGTTTTATTTCAAAGGAGACTGCTTTATGGTCACGCCTAACAAGTGATGAAGATATGCAAGGGATTATGCAATATTCTCCAATGTTTGTTAGGGCAAGATCCAAGATGATATTGCCCAAAAGTGGATACTCAGACTAATTGTTCCAGGGCATTTGTATTGACAACCTCCAGGAATCTCTGTGCTTCTACACTAGAGGTGGTGTAAGTTTACAAGGCTTTAGCTGGATAGTTTAGATCACCTAGGAAAATGGTATTGGGTTTATTACTGATTCTAGCTCCTGTAGACGTGTTGTGGCTTTCTTTTGTCACAGAGAGAGTTCTGTAGCTAATAGATTGTGTGGGACCTTTCTGATAGTTATTTGGATGTGAAGAAGCTCTAGTGCCTCGTGCTGCTTTATCAGCCTTGATGTGAGTCTCTTCTGAATGTAGACTGATGCACAACCACCTTTTTCCCCCTCCCTGCCCAGTATCAGGGCAAAATATGTGGAAGGCATTATAGTGCTACACAGCCTGAGAGCTCTCTGCTATTTTAAAACATGTCTCAGTAACTACACAGATGTCAGTGCCTTCCAGGGTGAGGAGATCAATGGATCTACTCCTGTATATCTCTTGGACAAACGCCACTGTTGTCTTTAGCTTGCCATATCATCAAACCATTTCTTTTCATTCGGAATCCTGTTCTCCACCTGAATTGTTTTGCAATCATCTCCCAAGTCTATGCATTATTTAATGGCAATGCTCACCCACACCTCTGTACTTCTGATATAAACTTGAATAACCATGTATATCATTGTCTCGTCATCTGCTTTATGCCCCACCTCTTAACTATAATATTAATATTTTCTGCCCTTATACCTACCTAGTCCTTTCCTCACCTCCATTTCTTTGAATTCCTAAGCACTGATCACATGATCTATTACCTGTTTGACAAACCCACTAACACACCTGTTCAAATTCTCAATATTCAGCATCTACTAATGCATATTCTTTGTCTACGGAGCTTGTTAATCTTGTAAATACTTCTTTAACAAAATAATCCATGTAAATATTTAACAAACTTCTTTTACCTTGTATCTGTTTTGGAGCTTTTCTCCCCGGGCCTCCACTGAAAATGGGCTCATTTCAGCGCAGTGGACTTTCCTGGTCAACAAAAGCAAATAAATAAATAAAAAGTAAGTATATTCTGTATTGAAATACCTGCCTATTTTTATATGAATGTAATATAATTAGGAAATGTATGTGTAACTGTAAATATGTATTTGATGTCTGTTTATATATATTACTGAATATTTAGCTAAAACTTTTTGTAATATGTTACAGCTTTTCTTCCCGGGCCTCCACTGAAAATGTTTTTTTGACTAAACCCAGTTAGAGAAACTAGCAAAGGAAATGAAAATAAATAAAAATAAAATAAAATCTTTATGGTCATGATGTATACTGTGACACTTAACATGATTACACTGTCGCTATATCGTTTTGTTATTATTATGGTCATGATGTATACTGCGACACTTAACGTGATTACACTGTCGCTATATCGTTTTGTTATTATTATGGTCATGATGTATACTGCGACACTTAATGTGATTACACTGTTGCTATATCGTTTTGTTATTATTGTCATTTGCCATATGTACAATGCTGCTCAATATATTTTATAGACGGCATCTCTTTCAGAAAGCAGCATACTATGCATGTAATGTCTTCATTTAAAGCAACGTCACTGGATGTACAATAGACTCTTTGTAACACTGTTATAAACTTTATTTTACAATTAGTTTGAACCACCTGTACTCTTTCAGATGGTCAAAACCACCACACTAATCTTGGAATGCATATGTAATATGCAAAACATCTACTAGCAATCTGTATGCATATAAGGATACAACATCTGCTTTAGCTATGTGTCCTTATTTATTTATAATGTACTCACAGAACCACTGGCATGAAATGTGCACAGCCTGCAACTCCACAGTCATTATTTTAATTAATTAATTTATGTATTTATTGTGCAGGTAGTTAAGCTTAACTATGATCCAGCCAAAATAACATTAAAGAAGTACAAATGAATAAACTAAATGGCATTAGGTCCTTATTTAATGGCTTGCTACTATCTCAAATAGATATCATCTATAGAAGATCTTAAGCAACATTGTACATAAGGTTACTAATAGCAATAAAGACAACAAATAACACTGAAACAGTATCATTATATTAAATGATGCACAAACACAGTGTTTAGATATGCTGAAAGAAATAAGTAATTCAGAGCATGCCTGTTTTTAGTGAGTGGAGTGCAGAACCTCGTAAAGATTAACAGCAGTTAAGCGACATATTCTGGAGGTACAAAGAACAGCATACAAGGAAGGAGCCTTAGCTGAAAATTTTATTTTATTTATTTTATTTTACATTTGTTGATCGGGATAGTCCGACTGGATGCATGTCCATTTTCAGCAGAGGCCCGGGGAGAAAATAAACGTGTATCATTATAGCAATTACCATTCTGCCTTTTTAAGAAAGGGCAATTTATAAAATAATTCTACCTAGTTAGAACGATGCAGGGATATAAGTCATAAATAGAAAATTAAGAAATTATAATATATATATATATATATATATATATATATATATATATATAATTATAGTTAAAACTCATCAAATAAATAAATGACTGTAGCTATACTAAGCAATGCACTTAAAAAATAGAGAGATGCTTCCAACAGTTAACCCATCATTAGTTAACGGCTTACAAGAAATGTAATGCAAATTTATTTATTTTATTTATTTGCAGTTTGTTTGATGGTCCAAATCATCTCACTGACTTGATTCTGCTTAACAATGTATTGCTTGTTAAAGTATCATCTGCTATTTTTAAGGCAAACTGTTAAAATTCAATTACACCACCCAATTTAAATATTTTCTAGCCTCAAAGGTTCAGCTCTTGTTATGTATTCGATTTTAAATTTAGCACATTTGAAGGATTTCTATAGTGTGCCTTAAGATGCTTTTCACAAGAATGCAGAATTATTTATGCATAAGATTTCACTAAATATTCATATGGCTAAGCAGCATTCTTCTACAACCCTAAATGTATGATCTTCAGATGTAATGAAGCCTGTATCAATGAATGTGCTCATCTAAATAAAGTGTGATCAAGTGAATTGATGCATGGGTGATCATTTTGAGCACACTCAGAGGAATATCTACTTTTATAATTAAACCAAAAACCAAAAGATAAAAAAGCAGTCGATTGTAAAGGTGATTTTATAGTGCTGATAAAAACCAAGAACAAAACAGACTGCACCGACAATCACCCGTACTGCTCCAAGACTACTCCTTTAATAGATTAGTGGTTTCATTCATACACAACGACGAACTTCTTCAGATAAAAATACATTCACAAAAGAGAATTTAAATACTAAAAACTTCCTGTTCATATGATTGGAACTAGCAAATGGCATGTATGTTTACTATGTCATTTCCTCAAACTGGATGCTAGGGAAATGTAGTCATTTAAACCTGGTGCTGTATTAATGTTCAAAGATACTTCCCAGTGTGTTTCCTTGTAAGAAAGTTCATCACAAGAGTATGTTAGAAAGTGCTTAAAGGAGCAATCTTGGTGGGGTATCTGTGATTGTTGGTGAATTTTGTTTTGAATTAGTTTTTATATACTTAGTATGTTTCTACTGAAAAGGTGGGTCTACTTTTATTAACCGAAAGCTGATTTCAGCGAATGCAAATCCATCGGCACATGTACATCGAACCGCGAAATGTGCAAACTCACAAAACCGCGAAACTCAAAATACCGATTTGTCATACTCAGCCAACCCCACCGCCTGAAACACACTACCCACCCAAACAAAATAAATAAACCACAAACATACACCAACCAAAACCCTACGTCTAACCCTATACTAAACCCCACATACACCACTATCTATGCACTCTCCTTAACCCCTCCCTAACCCTAAGGTCCGTAACTACCGCACACTTATCCTACGGAGCTATACCCAAACAGAATAAATAAACCACACACATACACTAACCAAACCCCTACCTCAAACCCTACACTAAACATTAAATGCATTACCCATATTACATTACCTATCAATGCACTTACCTTAACCCGCACCCTAATGTCCGTAACTATCGCACACTTACCTTACAGATCTGTAGCTCAGACGGGCCAACCAAAACACTTCCACATTTCGAATTTCATGGTAATTTCACGGTTTTGTGAGTTTGCTTATTTCGCTGTTTGATACATTTGTGTCGATGGATTTGCATTCACTGGAATCAGCTTTTGATTAAATAAAGTAGACCCGAAAAGGTTACTATCCTCACATTTCACCTGCTCGTTGCTACTGGATTATCATTTCCTGATAATATCACTTATATTCCTCTTGAAGTTTGATATTCAATCGATTGGACAGTGCTTTGCTTGCTGTTTACCCCAAGTCCTTTTCCATTGTCATATTTCTTTTTTTACATATCTTTGTATTGGCCTTGTCTTTAAAATGGAAACGATGACATGGCAGGTTTTGTTTGGTTAATATTCAATAGATGAAAATACTATATTTGTAAAATAAGGTTTTGCTAAGATAGCAAATAATAGGATTCAAGCAGCCAAGCAGTTTAATAAGGTTACTGCTGCATCAGCCATTTCTTTAATTTATATATTAAGTACAGTTTAAAACAATAAAACAAATATAAATCCCTGCCAGTGATTTCTGATATGATTTGACCATCCTGAGAATATACTGCACCTCTTTTAATAATTAAAACTAGCATAGCTTAGATGCAAGGATGCCGGTGTGGGTAGATAACTTAAAATTATTTCAGTAACCATTTACTTACAATTTGCTGAAAGTTGTCATATATAGGGCTATGCTTCTCAGTTTAACATTCCTTTAATTAGGTGAACCAGAAGCCTATACCAAAATGTAACAAAACAAAACAGGTGCATTTATAAGGTATGTATACTGATTTGAAACAAAGGTATTTCCATAAAGTAGAATAAGATACCAAAAGTCATAACTTGTTCAAAGGGCATTGTTTGTTCTCAAGACTTCAGCCACAGAGCACACTGCACCTGGTGAGAGTACAAATGCCAAATTATCAAAACAAAGAATGTTTCAGTTCAAACTCCATTCAAATGTTTCAGTGTAGAATTAAAAAGGGCTAAAGAATTAATGGCTGACTGTGGTATATAATGAGGCTTTTGCATAATTCAGTCCAGTAGCTCTTTACTTCCTCAGGGGCTAATTACTGAGGCCCCATTCCTCAGTTGCTCAGTACCGGGATCCCTTTCCTCAGGGGTTCAGTAATGGGGCCCCTTTCCTCACAGGCTCAGTAATTAGCCATCTTTCCTCAGGAGCTCAGTATTGGACCCCCATTCCTTGGGGGCCAATTACTGGGGCCTCATTTCTCAGTTGCTCAGTACTGGGACCCCTTTCCTCAGAGGTTCAGTAATGGGGACCTTTTACTCAGGATCCAAGTACTGGGGCCCCTTTCCTCAGGGACTCATTAATTAAGCCTCTGTCCTAAGTTGCTCAGTACTGAGACCCCTTTCCTCAGTTGCTCAGTACCGGGTCCACTTTCCTCAGGGGTTCAGTAATGGGGCCCCTTTCCTCACAGGCTCAGTAATTAGCCATCTTTCCTCAGGAGCTCAGTATTGAGGCCCCATTCCTTGGGGACTCATTACTGGGGCCTCGTTTCTCAGTTGCTCAGTACTGGGACCCTTATCCTCAGGGATTCAGTAATGGGGACCTTTTACTTAGGATCCAAGTACTGGGGCCCATTTCCTCAGGGACTTATTAATTGGGCCTCTTTCCTCAGTTGCTCAGTACTGGGGCCCCTTTTCTCAGGGGCTCATTAATTAGGCCTCTTTCCTTAGGATCTCAGTACTGGGGCCCCATTCCTCTGGGGTTCAGTACTGGGGCCCTTTCTGTTTGGTATCTGCTTCTTGGATCTCTAAAATAGATTTACCACTGACTGCAAACTTGATGCTGCTGTTCACTCAGCATCAGATACCATGTGACTACAGCAAGGGCTACACTGTATAAATCAGTGATGTATTTGAAAATGGCTTAAATTAATTGCAGAGAAGTGTAGCACTGTCACCCTTTTATAATTTATTTATTGACATTTGATTACCAGGAATGTACACTCGGTCAGAGTAAGGCCATTTTCAGTGGAGACCTGAGGGAGAAAAGCTCCAGGTTATAAACAGAAACTTTCATAAAATTTCCAAAAATATTTAGAACTTACATAAAAATCCAAAAATATTCAACAATTTAAGAGGAAATAAAAAAAAATAACAGGAACAATTAACATGTGCAATTATACAGAAATAGATAAAAATGATATGACATTATCCTAACAGCAGATTTACACAAGGTCAAAGTACAAACACAATATAATACGGATTATAGAAAACCCTTTTTGTATGTAATTAAAGGCCTCACTTAGCGTGAAACAAAGACATTTATGTATGTGTGAAACAGAGAGGAAGACATGAGAAGAGTAACTTATAACAGAAGAGTGCAGAGCGATTGAAGAGGGAGAGGGAGGTAAAAGGAAGAAGGGGAGGAGAGGGGATAGTAAGGCAGGCGGGCAGTAAGTATAAGAGCTAGCGATAGGAGAGGGCGGGAGGGCTAGTAAGTCAGGTGGGCAGTAAGTATAAGAGCTAGAGATAGGAGAGGGCAGGGGGATAGTAAGTCAGGTGGGCAGTAAGTATAAGAGCTAGCGATAGGAGAGGGCAGGGGGATAGTAAGTCAGGTGGGCAGTAAGTATAAGAGCTAGCGATAGGAGAGGGCGGGGGAATAGTAAGTCGGGTGGGCAGTAAGTATAAGAGCTAGCGATAGGAGAGGGCGGGGGGATAGTAAGTCAGATGGGCTGTAAGTATAAGAGCTAGCGCTAGCGATAGGAGAGGGCGGGAGGAATAGTAAGTCAGGTGGGCAGTAAGTATAAGAGCTAGCGATAGGAGAGGGCGGGAGGGCTAGTAAGTCAGGTGGGCAGTAAGTATAAGAGCTAGAGATAGGAGAGGGCAGGGGGATAGTAAGTCAGGTGGGCAGTAAGTATAAGAGCTAGCGATAGGAGAGGGCAGGGGGATAGTAAGTCAGGTGGGCAGTAAGTATAAGAGCTAGCGATAGGAGAGGGCGGGGGAATAGTAAGTCGGGTGGGCAGTAAGTATAAGAGCTAGCGATAGGAGAGGGCGGGGGGATAGTAAGTCAGATGGGCTGTAAGTATAAGAGCTAGTGCTAGAGATAGGAGAGGGCAGGGGGGATAGTAAGTCAGGTGGGCAGTAAGTATAAGAGCTAGCGATAGGAGAGGGTGGGGGGATAGTAAGTCAGGTGGGCAGTATGTATAAGAGCTAGCGGTAGAAGAGGGCGGGGGGATAGTAAGTCAGGTGGGCAGTAAGTATAAGAGCTAGCGATAGGAGAGGGTGGGGGGATAGTAAGTCAGGTGGGCAGTGAGTATAAGAGCTAGCGATAGGACAGGGCAGGGGGGTTAGTAAGTCAGATGGGCTGTAAGTATAAGAGCTAGCGATAGGAGAGAGTGGCGGGATAGTAAGTCAGGTGGGCAGTAAGTGTAAGAGCTAGTGATAGGAGAGGGTGGGGGATAGTAAGTCAGGCAGGCAGTAAGTATAAGAGCTAGAGATAGAAGAGGGCGGGGGATAGTAAGTCAGGTGGGCAGTAAGTATAAAAGCTAGTGATAGGAGAGGGTGGAGGATAGTAAGTCAGGTGGGCAGTAAGTATAAGAGCAAGTGATAGGAGAGAACAAGGGGATAGTAAGTCAGGTGGGCAGTAAGTATAAAAGCTAGTGATAGGAGAGGGCGGGGGGGTTAGTAAGTCAGATGGGCTGTAAGTATAAGAGCTAGTGATAGGAGAGGAGAAGGATGAATAAAGCAGAAAACTGAAGAGGGGAAAGAGAACAGGGACTACAGAGATTATGAGAGAGCAAGAGAGCCCTTGATAGGCAAATCTCAACAGCAGCTTTCAGAATAGACAAAATCATCTCCTCTCTTAGGGCAGATCATCAGGCAGTTATTTAGGGCAGATTATGAGCTGTGGATTTTTGAGCTGTGTACCTGCATTGTTTTATCATACAGTATTGCTTTGTATCTGTGTACCTGCCCATATCTGTACACCTGTCAGGAGTTTGGTCATGCTGAACTCTTTAGATGCCGTACTTCCGTAGTCATTCTTGAGCATTTCTGAAGTCGTTGTCATCATCATCGTCATGATCAATCCCCTTTTTCCTATTTTTACATGGGGTCAGGGTATCACATCAACATTAATCAATGTGACCAAATCATCTGGAGCCAAAGTTTACACCACCAAGGAGCTAGCCATGACTTTTATCCCCCAGCAATTTTATTTTCATTATTATTTGTTTATTTATTGATTTTATTGATATACTATGTTGGTAAACCCATTTGATAAATTTGCCTTTTCAAATGTGATTTGAAAGGATTATTGGTGAACTGAATTTAGCCAAGACATTCCCTGGTATTCAGAAAGGCTTACAATTAGTGGTAAGCCTTACTACAAGTGGCTTTCCCCTCACAGTAACCCTTACTGATTCGCAGAGTGCACTATTACATTGATTTCCTGCTAGCAGGAGCAGATGGTAGTAAGGCAGTTTGGGAGAGATACTCATGCTAATTATCCATGTGTTCCTCACAGGAAATGACAGAGCTGAAAAATTGAACTCAAGGAAGACAGTGCAGATATCTGTGAGTCTGACATACTAGCAAGTGTGTGTGTGTGTGTGTGTGTGTGTGTGTGTGTGTGTGTGTGTGTGTGTGTGTGTGTGTGTGTGTGTGTGTGTGTGTGTGTAGAAAGGGGTGGCAGGACACAAACCATTTTTTGGTTTGCAAGCTACATGTCTTGGAACGTGTGTTTTAACAGTCCTGTTTTGAGATCAGTATTGTGACTGAGATGAAGTTACGTATACCCATTTCTCAATCTCTCTCATATATATATATATATATATATATATATATATATATATATATATGTACACACAGAGAGAGAGAGATACAGAACCATACACATATTTGTACTTGTATATATCAAGAGAAAGATATGGGTGTAACTCTTGCTACAGATATCAATATAGAATGCATTTCTTTGTAGGGTTTTCCATATGATAAATGCTAAAGTATTTATAACTCTAGGTAAAGCAAGTGTCAAACATACCATTTCAGATAAATTACAAGTTACTTGAAAAAAGCATTACTATCAATACCTAATCACATCATGTAAGATTGTAGAAGAATATCATTAGTTCTTAAAAGATAGGAACGTTGTCATTAATATTTTTCACCTCAATGTCAATTAACCTCATTGCCTGATGAAATAATGGTGATAAACAGGTATGCCAGTAGCACATATGGAAATATTGCAATACTGGAATGTTAACATAAACATATGCCAGTACCCCTGTACCCACCCTTTGACATTATCTCTTTTTTTCAAGGAGCAACAGGCCAGAACTAGCAGAGTTTATTTTAATGTATTTCTTTGTATTGTTTACTGGGATAATGCATTGATCTGAATGGACAGTACTGGTTTGTGTGATTAGCTGTGTATGTTTATCAAACCAGCTGTGTGCCATACATCAGGGACAAAGCTAGTGACTAAGCTCAGACTGAGTATCTGTAGGAGGGGGCCCACTATCGCATTTTTCTAATTGTTTTTTGGCAAACGAGTACATTATCAGGCCCCACGGAGGATGTATTTTTCATTTTGGAAGGCACCTTTAGCAAATTCTTATTGGTAATGATGGGGGGTGAAATTCTATGGGATATTTAACCTTTGTACAGTTGTTTTAGTGATAAGATTTGCACTAAATTTGTTTATTAATATGTTGGCTATATCTAGTAGATCTGAGTAGGTTTTGCCATTTTAGATACCTTATATTTTATACATGTGGGCCAACAGGCTGGTTTACTTTTAAACTTCCTATGTTGATTGCATTTGTAGGAACTGCAAGGTCAATGCATTCATCTCGGTCCGTATACAGGTTGTGTGTGCAACTCCTTGTTGTGTCCGTATCTTAGGTAATACAGTCAAACTTGAAGTTAGAGACTTCTTAGAAATGTAGAAGGTTCATACATTTGAAGTCTCTGAACTTTTTGATATTTGCATGTAAATGGATGGAGATTTTGACGGAAAAGGTTACCACTTTGTGATCAGATTTAATTGGAGAAAGGAGTACCATGGTGATAGCTGATACCAATGCCATGTTGGCAAGGATCAAAATATGTTGCTTTTTAGTGGGTTCATTGACAATTTTGTCTATGGAGTTTTTATTTATGAAATCAATGAATTTCTGGGTGAAACGTACAGTTGAGGTACAGGTATCCCAGTTTTCGTCATGTAGGTAATGTTTCCTAGGCTAATGAAATTTCTGTTGACTTTGGAGTTCATCCACTGCTTTTGGGAGTCTAACATGGTTTTCTCCCAGCATGATATGGGTCCTGTAACATGCTATGATCTGACAGTTGGTCCTATTCAGTGTGGTTTGGTCTGGCAGTTGGCTTATAGGATTAAAGAGCTGTTGCTGAGCTATTTCCAGTGGTGCAAATGTTAATTCCCAGAGCTTCCATTACCTAACTGTATGACTTTGAACAAGTCTCTTAACTAGACAGCACTCCTGGGCTGAGTGTGAAAAGGGGCCATGGAGATCAGTGCTCTGCCCTAGAAAATAAATTTGGATATCAATCATTTCAGTTTTTGGGTCTCAAGGGATCTTCCTGGAAGTGATGTGGCTTTAACAAATATTGGATTCTGCACCCTAGTTACTACTGGGCTTTAAGGTGTGGTAGACACAAAACTCTGGAATGGAAGGCATGCTTTTTTTACTTTTAAACAAAGTTTCTATGTTAACACACACATGTATGCATTTGAAATGCAGTCGGATCTCAAGATCCGGCAGTTTGTTGTTTAGATTCTTGCCATTAGGCAGCACCATCTTGATTTGGGCTGGTGCTTGATGTGTTTCTTTTGCTAGACTGGGATACCCCTTTTCTGGACTCTGCCTAAAAAGGCACTAGGGGGACAGCAAAGGCTTTAGCCAGTATGCAAAAACCCTGGAATGAGATGTGTAAGCTGTCCTTGGCAAAGCAAGAGCGGTTGTCTAGCTTCTCTTCTCATTGGGGTTTGGCATAATGGTTAAGGTGTTTACCTCACAGACAAGAAGTATAGGGTTTGATCTCTCTCTCTCTAGAGGAAGTTGGCTAATCTTAAATGGCCCACAAAGGCAGCTATACTAGTACTAATTCAGTGTGGGAGGTTAGCATAATGCTTAAAGTGTTTACCTTACAAACACAGGCTGCAGGGTTTGATTCTCACACGGGGTAATTGGTTAAGTTTAAAATGGCTCAAAAGGGCAGCTTAACTAGCACTTATCTGTAAACCTGTGAGTCACTATAATGACACCAACTACATAGCCAGTTGTTAAAGGTAGTTCATCTTTTCTCTCTGCTTTGGTATCATTTAAGGAAAAGGAAGGGTTCTGCTCAAAACCAGTGTCTTCCCTGCATTTGTCACATGTATGGAAATCTCTGTCCTGTCTGTCTGCATATCCCTTTGTGGTTCTGCATGCAGGTCATTGACACCCATGTGGACCACTACCAGGTCATAATCATATTTGTTTGGCTTAAGAGTCTTTAGGAGCCTTGATATGCCATAGATCTTGGCTCCTGAAAACCAGATCACTGTCACCTTATCTTTCTCTATCCTTGTGATAGTGGAGCCAGTGTCTCTATCAATGGCATTACCAATCAATAGTGCACTTTTTTGGAAGGGTGTCTAGGTGTACTAGCTGTAGACGGGTTAACTACCTGGTGACTCCTTACTGTGCTAGTCCTACTAACTGTTATAGTGTTTGATTTAAGCTGAACCTTAGATTTACTAGTGGGTCTACTGTGTGTTTGTTAGGAATGCAGTGTGTGCTGCATAGAGGTCTTGTTTGTTTGGTTGTGAGAAGGAAGCCTCCAGTTTTGTTAAATACTTGTGTCTCTCACATACAGATATTTATAGGCCCAGCAATAATTTGTTTTCTGTAAACATTTAGTGTTACAGTAAGGATCATTTTCTCATTAAGTGGACCTGCAGAAAATATCCAAGTTAGCTTCATAATGCTTAAAGGGTATTGCTGTGTAAATATGTATGAACAATGTAATTGCAAGCAAAGCTGATTTCAGCATGTTCAAATTGTTAATAAGCTGCAGTTAATTCATCCATATTCTGAGAGTGCAATACTTTATCTTTTGGGTTCATAGTTACTAGGCATGCAGTCAAGGGGACCATTAAGGAGCCCAAACCACTTTTCCAATTCCCGCAGACTGCTGTCTGGTTATGTGACTTGCTCAGTCATGCATTCACAAATGGAGGCAGAGAGAATCAAACCATTAAATACAGGAAGCACTGTTTAACAGCACATAGCCTTACTCTTCTAAACTAACTGCCAGACACACTCCACACTAAATGTCCTTAATGCTAGCAGCCAGACTAATACATTAAATGATGCAAGCTAAAAAATGAAATATTATACTGTAAAAAATAATATTTGTACTTTAAAATTTATAATGTCACTGTAAGCATTTAACTCATACAACCTTTGTTTCTACATAAAATAGAAGTTTTCTTTCTAGCTTACACAGTGTACTTCCAAAGCCTTGTCCATGACATCAAAAATATCCTTTACAAGGACATTGCAAGCTAAAACATTTAAGATTGTGTTGCAATTGTTCCTTCATGATGGCCTCGGGCTGTAGCAATCTGAATCATTAATATCTACAGACTCAGTAGATTGCTGGCACATAACTGGTTCTGTTATTTTATTTTGCTGACTAAATGATAAGCAAAGTCATTCACAACAAATGCCTCCCACTGGGCTGTTGTCACAGAATGCATGTAATATTCCCTTTTAACCTTAGCACTGGAAGCTCTCCAGATATGATCCTTCTGATATTGGACGGCTTCGCATCAAGCACTTACCCTTTACCACTGGGACACTGAATGGATGATTTGGCTTGGCTTTGTCTTTGCTTTTCAGACAAGACCTTGGCTTATGCAGAACGATCCTGAGATGAAACAGAAGTTTTAACAGGAAAGCTTAAGAAGCTAATCACTGTAAAAGCACTATAACTAGGAACCAATAAGCCTCCCTGACATCCAAAGACAGAAGTACTACTGCATAATCCAGCTACACTCACATCAAAATGCATATATTCTGTAACACTTCTACACTTTTAGTACATTTATGGTAGCATGAAAGGTTTTGTTTTTGTCTTTTTTGTTAATATGTATCACAATTGTCATGTGCCGTCAGATGTAGCCTTACAGTGCATCTTCATATATGCTAACCTATTTTGTGTGTGTGTCTGTGTTTGTGTGTGTGTGTGTGTGTGTGTGTGTGTGTGTGTGTGTGTGTGTGTGTGTGTGTGTGTGTGTGTGTGTGTGTGTGTGAGTACCATAGCTGTATCTATATATGTATGTGTGTATCTATAGATCAATGTATCGATAGACCTGTATATCTGCATCTATAAATACAGATATATAGATTTATAGATATATACATATCTGGTTATATGGCATTTGACCTCAGGTTCATTTGACTGACACAGAAACTAGATGATACATTTGACTGAAAATTAATTTAATCAGAAATTGACAGACTCTATAGATGGTAATTGGTGTCATTTTTGATTATGGGATTTGGAAGGGAAGTAATTTAGAAGATGTTTGAGTGGGTTGGCAATGGGCCCCATCACATTTTATCCTCTCCAGATCTGTGGATGCTTGTGTTTGTGTTTGAGTGCCCCCACTGATTACTGTGTGAGTGTGTTGGGGGGGGTTCTCTATGGTTGTGTGACTGTGGAGTAAGAACATGTAAGTTGTGGGGGTGGGGTGAGGGCAAAGCATCCACTTGCTGGGTTCAGGGGGATTGCCATTGCAAAAAAAGCTTTTTATGGTATATATGTTGTAAAGTATGTTTTTGATGAAATTAGTTTTTAGTTAAATATAGTTTCAATTGAATGTTGTTTTAGTGATTTGCATCACTTGATTTCTGTGCTAGTTAAATGAACTTGTGATCAAATGTTAGAGAATCATACATGTTGCACACATACCCAGATACTACTATAGAGGCTTAGATCGAGGATTAGGGTGCTTAGGAAGCATCTAAGTGAGTTCCTGTTTACCGATGATGCAGCTATTCTGGCTCACACCGAACAAGAACTTCAGTCACTCATGACTAGCTTTGTGGATGCATGTATGGAATTTGGCCTCACAATCAGTTTAAAGAAGACCCAGGTGGTGGGCCAAAATGTGGGCAATGAGTCATCAAGCATGGTGAGTGACTATGACCTGAAGATTGTCCATGAGTTCATGTAGCTAGTTTCTACAATCTCTGACAACTTGTCTCTTTATAGCAAGATCAACAAGTGCAATGGAAAAGCCACCACAATGTTTTCCAAGCTGACAAAGAGAGTGCAGGCTAATAATAACCTCACTGTGCAGACCAAGGTGCAGGTTTACACAGCCTGTGTTTTGAGAACATTACTGCATGTCAGTGAAACATGGACTCTGCACTCAAAACAGGAGCAGTGGCTCAATGTATTCCAGATGTAGTGCCTTAGGCACATAATTGGTATCTCATGGCAGGACACGATCCCCAATAGCACAGTGTTTGAGAGGATGGGCACCCTCCTGAAACAGAGACATATGTATCGGTTGGCTCATGTCTCACACATGACAGATGGCTGAATAATAAAAGACCTCCTTTTTGGAGAGCTGGAGTCTAGAAAGAGGCCAAAAGGGAGATCCAAATTGCTCTACAAGGACATATGCATGACCTCAGTGCTGTCTCCGTCAGCATGAACACCTGGTATTCTCTTGCATCAGACAAGTAAGTCTGAAGGAAGCTCTCATTATGTATGAAACCACCTTGGCAAGGAGAGCAGAGGATAACAGAGCTCAAAGGAACATCTGTGACCATAATACCGGACTGACATCTGCCTACTGCTGCTCAGAATGTGGAAAGGCCTGCCACTCCCAGACTGGACTACACAGCCACAAAAGATTCTGCTTGAATCATTCCAATAGAAACACTAAACCGTGATGCTTTAGGACTGCACAGCCACAGAAGACTCTGCTTGAATCATTCCAATAGAACCGCAAACTGATGATGCTTTGGGACTACAGATCCACAGGAGACTCCGCTAGAATCATTCCAATAGAACCGCAAACCCATGATCCTTTGGGACTACACACCCACAGAAGACTCTGCTCGAATCATTCCAATAGAACCACAGACCCATGATGCTTTGGGACTGCACAACCACAGAAGACACTGCTTTAATCATTCCAATAGAACCGCAAACCCATGATCCTTTGGGACTACACACCCACAGAAGACTCTGCTCGAATCATTCCAATAGAACCACAAACCCATGATGCTTTGGGACTGCACAACCACAGAAGACACTGCTTTAATCATTCCAATAGAACCACAAACCCATGATCCTTTGGGACTACACACCCACAGAAGATTCTGCTTGAATCATTCCAATAGAAGTGCAAACCCAAACAATGCCTACCTCTACTGTATGTTATGTGTAGCTGTGCATACGCTTAATTGTGTAAAACTCATAGGTACTTACAAAAGCTATGGTGGAAGAATCCATTGAAAAGCTCAGCTGCATCATCCATTAAGCAGATGCTCCCTTCATATTCAAGTTGAAATTTTGAGCTCAAACATCTACTCACTCAGATTAGTTTTAAAGGCTGCAAAGAAAGTTCTCTGCTTGATAGGTACTGGCACTCTGTTGTGGAGATTACCCCTCAGAAGCGTATATGACACTGAGAAGAGGGATATGGATTTTTTAACCAAGAACACTGCATCAATGGGCCCAGACAACATCCCAGGACGCCTTTTAAATAGCATGAAACATGACCTATTATTGCCTCTGGAATGACTATTTAACTGTATCCACCAAACATGCTTCATGCCTCATGAATGGAGAAAGGCAACAGTCATCCCTCTGCACAAAGGTGGGCCATCTACAAACCCTGGAAACTACAGACCCATAAGCCTCACTAGACTTATATGTAAAGCCATATAAAGAATTATCATGGAGATGATCAATAGAGATATAGTAAACGTTCAGACACTGGACTTAACCCAGTTTGGTTTCATTAAGGGCAGATCATGCCTACTCAGCCTGGTGGACTTCTTTGAGAAAGTCACCAAAGCAATGCATGAGGACAAAATCATTCACAACGTCTACCTTGACCTGGCCAAGGCATTTGACACCATACCTGACTTGGGAATTGTTGACAAACTCAAGAGGTTAGGTACAAACCTATATGTCACCTGATGGATAGCCAACTGGCTTACAGACAGAACCCAGGAAGTTAGAATTGGGGAGTCCACCTCTACAAAGAGACCAGTTACAAGTGGAGTCCCTCAGGGATCAGTCCTTGGACTGTGCCATTTTGGCATTTACTTCTCAGAAGGCTGACTAAATTTACAGATGATTGAAAATTAGGAACTGTCATTGAATCTCACAATGACACAAGTGTTCTCCAGGAGGGGCTGACACAGACAAACAACTGGTGTCAGAGCTATGGACTAAAACTAAATGCCAAGAAATGCATAATCGTATCCTTTGGGAAGATATCCTTCGTAACTATCATATTAACAGCACAACACTTGGAGTTGACCCAGTACTCAGGGACTTAGGGACACACATAGATAGTAATGTAGCCTTTGGCCATCAGTGTCTACAGTGGTGAGGAAATCCATTCTATGTTGCACAACCTATAAATGAAGGTGTGGCACCTAAGTCCAAGGAAGTCATTATTCCACTGTATTCAGCATTCATCAGACCTATCATTGAGTATAATACCCCCTTTGGTGTGTACCCAACCAGGCACATCCAACGACTGGAACATGCATAGAGGTTCCTCACTAAAAGAATACAAGGTGTAAGTAAAATGTCCTATGCAGACCACCTCAAGGCCCAATCCCCGTATTCTGTCTCCTAAAGGCTTCTGAGGGGACATCTATACATGGCATACAGGGCATTGTCAGAAACCAGTCTGATGGACCTCTTGCATTTCCACAAAACAAGCAGCACTAGAATTACCCATTCTAAAGATTTAAACCTTGTCTGTGATATAAATAGGACCTGGAGAGATGGGTATATATTCCAGATAGTACCCCGTCTATGGAACAGGCTCCCCATCTATGTGAAGCAGAGTTCCATCCTAATGACATTCAAGTGCCACTTGGACAATTGGATGGGAAACTGGAAATTCATCCCTGATTTGGCACCTATGTCTCTAATGGGTACAAGTAACGTGTACATGGTTTATCTCCCAGGCCCATGTGTACACTTATCAAGGGTAGCAGAACTTGTCAGAGATTTGAGATGCATGGCTAGACTTAAAATGGCTTTTACAAGAAAAGTGCCATATAAGGTGCTGCGTCTATACAGGGTACTGCCAAACACTTGAGGAGAAACTGCAGGCTGTGATGATTTATGGATGAAGTATTGAGGGAGTTGTTCTGAAGTTAGGTTAGACAGCAGCTAATCAACTTTGTCAAAAATGATGAAAAGAGGGGAGTCACCTGATTGGCTACTGCCTGGCTACGGCTAGTGTTGGTCTCACCACGGCTTCACTCTGCTGGGATACAATGCTCCTTTACTTCTTCTCTCACCTGAAGCATAACGTTAGCACCAGTTTGAAGATGAGAAACAGGCCACAGGCTCTTTGCTGATCAACAATCTTGTCCATAAGGATGCAGGGACATGTAGGCTTGCTGTAGCCTTTTCCTTGTAGATGCCTTGAATAGCAACTACATTGATCAGGAAGGTCCCACACAGACACCCCCTGACCAATCAGAGACAGTCAAGAATCAATGCACTCTGCTCCTTTTCTCACCAGGAGCAAAATATAAGCACAAATTCCAAGCTGGCACCTGTGAAACTCTTATCAGGATTTCTGGTGATCAGCAGTCTCTAGGAAATAATGTATTTATGCTCCTTCACGCACCAGAAGCAAAACAGAATCCCAGGATGCCTACTGAGAAGCAGAATATAGGCACTCCAGTAATTGGGGGTTTTAGAGAATATAATTGCACATTTTAAAGTAAGATGGAAAAATGGGCTAATAATATCTTAAGAGTTGCAGTGGGTACTAAGCACTTGGATATGAAAGCGGGAGTAACTCAAGCTTTAGCAATCTAAGGGGACTGCCACTAATTTTAAAACAGCAAGATACATTGGAAGAGGGCAGGCACTTAGTATTTAGGATGTATGAAACAATGGGATTGTCAATAAATGTAAATATCTGAAGGGGAATGATTTCACAAAATGATCATTTGTGCCTGCTGACAGTCACCAAAGAGAGAGGGGAGAGGGAGGGAAATGTATTGTCAAATTAACACAGGGGTGGTGGCCTCTAGACAGGTGGCTAAGTTTAAAAACACTGCATCAGGGTGGCAGGGTGGGGGGAAGTTTCATTTTTTTTCCATCACAAAAGGCACAGCTGTTGTCTATTTCATAATTTAAACTTGGAATTGAAAGCAGAATACAAGTGAAACATTGTAAAGAATATACCGTACAATATACAAAATAGAAGGCAATAAAGCAAACAAATTACAAGAAACCAGAAACAGCTGTCCTTTCCCTTAATGCAGTAGATGGCAGAGGCTGAATGAGTTTGTTAAGGTTGAAAGACAGAAAGTACTGCAGATAGATATGATATAAGGGCGTACAGCAGTCGATTAATGCTTAGATGAACATTGAGCAGTGAGAAATTATATGAGATAGAGACCTGTGTTTTAAAACAGAGCGAATGTTTGGACTTTGGAGACAGAAAACTGGATGTAATAGCATTAGAATGCAGTAAAACGGTATGCAGTAAATTAAACAGTAAGTTTGGGTGCTTACAGTTACGGTACTAGCTTGGGGTTGAGCAGGAGCATAGCCAGGACTTATTTAGGTAGAATTTAATCTGATCTTTAAAAATGTTTACTTTTTCAGTTTGGTTTAAGTGTAGTTGTATGGAGTTCTAAACTTTGTTTAATAAAACAAGTTTCTGTGTTTTTTAACAGCTTGGAGATTATGCTTATCCCATTTTACATGTTGATCTTTTGTGACTCCCCGTAGCTTTGATTGTTGTACTGTTTCTGTTTTGGTGTTATTTTCAGAACGTATTTGGAAAGATTGTATTTACTCTGAGAAATCTTTTGGGGTGAAGAGCATTAATGTTTTTTTTCCTTTAGGATTTAGAAGAAGGTGAGAAATTCTTAAGTGTGTTTTGATGGAAGAGGAGGAGTCCCAGGTTTAGGTTTTGAGAGGGTTGGAGAAGAGCAGATGAGGTTGGCATCATCTACATATTTGTTGTGTGCCGGGAGGCAATGTGAAGTTTATTTATAAAGATATTGAATAAGAAGATGCCAGGTATTGAATCCTTTGGGGCTTCAATGGAAACGTAGGGAGGGTGACAAGTCTTGGAGCCATTTCACCTCCTGATGACTGTTTGTGAGATACCTATGGAACCATAATAGGGCTGAGTGGGAGAGTCTGAGGAATGAAAATTCTGTGTGTAGATTTTGGGGAGTGGTAGTGATACTAAACTTAACAATGGAAACTATGTTGCATATGCTGGTCTTGTGGTAATCTGTATAAATAAATAGACAGATAGATGGATACATGCAAACATACATACATACTGACCTCTCCAATAAACTATTAGGTGTCATTACAGATAATAATCTAAAATTCAACCTACATGTTAACCAATTGATCAAAACCATCAACAAAAAACTAGGTTCACTTTATAGAATAAAAGCCTTCCTAACCCCCCAGCCAAAGTTGCCATAGCTCTATCTCCCCTTTTTTCTACTCTTCTGTATGCACCCCCTCTTCTCTCTAATGTAACAAGACTGTCATGAACAAACTCTCAATCTGTTGTAACCACATTGCCAGGTTATGCATCCCCTCATCTCTGTAATGTTAACAAGACTGTCCTGAATAAACTCTCAGTCTGTTATAACCACATTGCCAGGTTATGCGTCCCCTCTTCTCTCTAATGTTAACAAGACTGTCATGAACAAACTCACAATCTGTTATAATCACATTGCCAGGTTTGCCACTGGGCTGCCTTTTAGGACACATCACTGCATCAATCTAATCCAGCTTGGATGACTTGAACTACCCAGTCTAATACTATATAACCAATTGGTTATGGCCCATAAAATCATATATAACCCTAACAATACTCCCTGCACTTAAATATCTTGTCACCCTCTATAATAATCCTAGACCGCTGCGCTCCTCCAACAGACTCCTTATTCAGATATGTAAAACTAATAACTCAGCCGGTGACTCACTCTTCGTTAATTTTATAGGCAGATTGTGGAACACTCTACCAGCTGATATTGCCTTACTCTCTTCACTTGGTCAGTTCAAAACTAGGCTCAAACACCACCTGGGAACAAACTGGCTATGTCACTGTATCAAGCCTGGTTAATATGTCTCTGGAATGTGTAAATCTGCTAGGTAGCCTACTATGTAATTTTATCTGAGTCTCTTGCTGAATAACACTACCTGATGATTTGTTATAATGTTTGCTATTCTAATCACTGAAAATATTCTGTATGTAATTTGTACTGTCTGCCCATCTAATCTCTGTAAATAATATATTTCTTATTTGTAATATGTGACATGTTATGATGATTTGTTATTCCATGGAGCTTTTCTCCCCAGGCCTCTGCTGAAAATGGACATGCATCCAGTCGGACTATCCCGGTCAACAAATGTAAAATAAATAATAAATAAAAAATACTTAACATAGAAATCCAAACCAAAACTAAAAAACAAATTGTCCGACATCAAATACACAATGGATAAAACCAGAACAATCCTGGCAAAAAGAGTACCAGCTATGAAAAATCTGTTGCAAACATCCCTTGATGAAAGCATGTAAAAATCCTTAAAAGTGTATATTGTTGGCCTGTCTTTCCTGCTAAACATAAATAACATTAAGTGTTGAGTGCAGGTTTTAGGTCCTTACATTAGACTTACCTCTGCTGTGGTGTCTTGAGTCAATCAAGGTCCCCCCCAACCACTCCTACTGCCTTCTCTCTTCCCACACCCCATTTTTCCTCAAACAGGTTAAACTGCTACAACAGTAATTTCACCCTGCACTCCCTCACATAGCCCAGAAAATTATACCCTGCAGCTATTAATTTATCCTGCAAGTGTATAACGTATAGATTAAAAATAGCCTAAAAATTGTATAAAAAGAAACAAATCTAAATACAGCCAGAACGTTACCTTAACATACAATAAGCCCAGGGAAATACTTGGAGTCAGTGCCATCCCCAGCAAACCGAATATACAACCCTTAATAATATATCAACCCTGTAAAACCACAAAACACAATCCTAAAGACAAAGACTATATAAAACTAATAAACAAACTCCTAAAGCTTAGAATATCCTGTCACTAAAACCTTAAAACACACAGGAATATTCATCCCAAACCTGGCCCACCCACACCCAATAACTTCCACTCCCCTACCACAACCCCCACAATCAAGCTACCCCTTTTTACTCCCACTAGTTCCCTCCTAGCATTTCACCTAAATATTAGAAATATTAACAATAAGATTCCCAATCTACATGCTTTCCTAGCAACCCACTCCCCAGACATTATATGCCTTACGGAAACCTGGCTAAAACCTACTACTACTGACAATGAAATACTACCCTCAGGATATAATATACACCTGTTAGACCATACTACTAGGAATGAAGGGGGATAGCAGTCCTTTACAAAAACACTAACTGTTAATAGAAACACCATTCAACCACCCCATTTCAACAATGCTGAACTCCTCTTAACCAAATTACAGATTAACTATTGCAAATGTTTAAACATTGTCTGTGGATACATTCTGCCAGGCAACAACTTAAATACCCTAGAGGATATCCTGTATTGGTTATCCACTACTTATCCCCAAGAAACCATAGCTCTTGGTGACTAACACCGACTGGCACCCCTGCTCCTCTGAACCCCCCCCCCCCTCACTCCTATAAACATATCTGGGTTTAAACAGACCATAACCTCTCCCACTAGGATAAACAAACCGACCAACAGGGAAAGTATCCTGGACTGCATTCTAGTTAACAACCAACTAACAACCAACCCCAACTGTATACTGCTGGCACTCTCCCTGAAAACCTTAGTGACCATTTTCTAACCTATATCATAAAACATACGATAGGAAAGCCTCACCAGACCAAATATAAAACAGTGAGAAACAGAAAAAGCCTTGACAATGCAATATTCCTAAACAAACTACAAACAGTTGACTGGTCAAAACTAAAAAAATCTACCATTAGAAGAGGCTGTAGCTCACTTTAACACTAAATTCCTAAGTATCCTTGATTTCCATGGTCCTGCATGTACAATAAAATCTAGATCAAATACAGCACCATGGCTCACAAAAGAGACCAAATCTAAAATCAAAGCTAGAAACAGAGCCTGGGCCAGCTGGAGAACAACCAAAGCCCCACTTGACAATCTAAAATATCGTCAATTCAGGAATGACACAAAACAAATCTATTTTACTGGATAAAAAAAAGTTTCTACCATAATCTCCAACAAAAACACCAAAACAACCCCCAAAAGTACTGGGCAGGCTTAAATCAACTACTTCATCTAGGACATAATACCACCCAAAACCCAGCTAACCATACCCATAGTTCCCCAGAGATCATAGCTAGCGCTTATAATAACTTTTTCACCAAAACAATCCAATCCCTAGCAAATCACCTAACATCCACAAACTTAAACCACACGACTAATTTAGCCACAAATCACCCCGAATTTAGCCACCAACCAATATCCACTACTTTTATCAAAATTCTCCTAAAAAAACTAAAACCTACCACTCTCACTGCTGACCTCCTCCCTGCAGAGTACCTACAAATAGCTGCAGATGTCATTGCATATCCCATATCTATCCTGATCAACAGAACCTTATCCAAAAATGCTATCCACTCCCTCTGTAAAATATCCCACGTCATCCCACTCCATAAAGTAGACATGTCCAACTACAGACCCATTGCCATTCTTTCCCCACTAGCCAAAATAATGGAGAAATGTGTACACAAGCAACTAATGCAATGCCTTACACAGAATAACTTACTATCCAACTCCCAGCATGGTTTCAGGCCAACCACAGCACCACCTCAGCCCTCCTTTCCTTTACTAATGCCATAAACAATAACAGGAATGACAATAGGCTAACCTCCGCCCTCTTCCTTGACCTATCAAAAGCCTTTGACATGGTCAACCATGAACTTCTCATTCTTTCTCTAAAATCCATTTCCCTCAACATGCACACTATCCAGTGGTTCCAGTCCTACCTAACTGGTAGACAACAGGTGGTACTATGGCAGGGAAAACTCTCCAGTCAGCTACCTCTCACACTTGTTGTTCCTCAAGGCTCCATTCTAGGTCCACTACTCTTCTCTATTTTTATCAATAATCTTCACACTGCTATCCCTAAAGCTACCTGTATTCAATATGCAGATGATTCCACTCTCATCTGTTCAGCCACCTCCCCATCTGAACTACAAATCTTAACCCAAAATACATTTAACACTATTGAGAAATGGCTCGCCAACCAATGCCTACTACTGAACCCCCAGTAAAACTAAACTTCTACTCTTCAACCCCACTAGTAGATCTGCCACACTTTCATTTTCTCTCACATCTAACAATGACACCATTATCTCCCCAGATCAACACACTAAACTTCTAGGGGTTATCATAGGCAATAATCTCAAATTTGACATACAGGTCAACTAAACCATACAGACCATCAATAAGAAGCTTGGATCACTGTATAGAAACAAGACACTCTTAACCCCTCTAGCTAGGACTGAAATTGCTCGATCATACCTACTCTCTTCTCTACTCTTTTAAATGCCTCACCTATGCTCTCAAACCTCAATAAAACCAAACTAAGTAAGCTGTCCCATAGCTACAACCATATTGCCAGATTCGCCACTGCCTCCATCACTGCCAGAACCTGAAACAACTAGAATGGCTAGAACTGCCCAGCTTAATTCAATTCAATCAACTCTTAATAGCGCACAAAGTTCTGTACCACCCTAAAGATACCCCCTCTCTTATAAATATTATTAAGCCATATAGCAACCTGAGATCCCTATGGTCAGCCAACAAATTACTGGTCCAAACCCACAAAGCTAATAACTCAGCTGGTGAATCCCTGTTCACCAACTTTGTTGGCAAAACATGGAATCCCTTGCCAAACTATATAACCCTACAATCCTCAAAAAGTCTCTTCAAAAAAAACCTCAAACAGTATCTCAAATTGAACTGGCTATGCCCATGTACCAACCCGGATTAAGTTATAAAACAATAGCATAATTAGTAATTATCATAACATCTAACTACATCACCATGCTATGTATCCAGTCTTACTTGTAATTGCGTCTGTCCATGAGAACTGTGAGTCCCTACTAGGGAACACTTCTAAACCAATGTACATAAGGTATATTATCACTTTTTTTATATATTCTAATTGTTTTCTAACTTCTTGTGTAACCTTTTGTATGTTTGACTCTGTGGGACCTACACTGAAAATAGACATGTATCCAGGAGGACTATCCCAGTAAACAAATGTAAAATAAAAATAAAATAAATGAGCATCATGGGAGATATGCAAATTATGGCTTAATGACATGTAAGCATTTCAGCACTCTTCCTTTTGAAAGTGCAGGGATCCACAAATCTTTGCTGATGCATCCATTCCAATCAACTAGACTCAGCAGCTGTAGACATGTCATGTTTGCCCTTTTTTTCTCATCAGTACAAAGTGAGTGGATAGTGTAGCCATGCTTTGAAATAATTGGTTTATGAAAACCCCAATGCCAATTGTATTAGGGGTAGATCCCAAACAAGAGTCAAACCAAAAAAAAACCCAAAAAAGGTCCTGTAGCAATTAAGACTATTGTTTTAGAATATTCCTTGCACTATTGAGTCCAGAGAAGGTTGAAACCTATTATGATAGCACTAGTCGAGTCCGGCTGATTGGCTTTAATGCATTAATTATGACTCAGAGGCCATTTTACATTCACAAGCCAATGTGCTGGAATACTTGTATGTCCTTAATGGGTAATTTCTGATCTAGCCCATGTGCATTTTTGCTTTGGGGATTTTTTTCTGTTTTGTTTGTACCTTATTTGGGACCCATCCATAATGTTTTCATAAGCCAAGCACAGATAAACTATCCATGCATATTGTATTGATAAGCACAAAATAGGTGAACATATCACTTTTACAGCTACTGCAAGGCAGCTAGTTGGCTGGAATGCATTAAGATCAGTGTGTATTCAAGAGTCAATGTACTGGGACCCTTATATGTCATTAACAGGTAATTTCCATATCTCCCGTTATGCTTTAATCAAGAGGGAATTGTAATTATTTCTTGATGGATGATACAGGAAGGTTTGTAATTGCTTTGATTCTGTAGAGATATAGATCAACAGACACTGACAAAGATATATCGAAGTGGACATAGATAGATAGATAGATAGATAGATAGATAGATAGATAGATAGATAGATAGATAGATAGGTAGATAGATAGATAGATAGATAGATAGATAGATAGATAGATAGATAGATAGATAGATAGATAGCTGTGTTGGGTATTTAGACCTGATGTTTAATGAAGAATCTGACTGTTCAGTAAGCAAACAATGGGACGTTACTTATAATTAATTGTGAAAATATAAACATAAACCAAATATTTCTAAGAACACTGATATATGTTGGTGAACGGGTGGTTTACAAAGTCAGAGTATGGTTAGGTCGAAAAAGAAGAAGTGAAAAGACAAAAGTTACCTGTAAACTGATAAATTAAGGGATTGTCTAACACAATCAATAGAGGAATTTGATACATTTTATGGGAAATTGTATTTCATATCAGAAATGATGAATTAAACAGAGAGAAAATAATTTGGTTTGCTAGTTAAGTTGCCTGCAATTTGTTACAGATAAAAAGTTATGCTAAATACCTCAGTTTTAAAGCAAAAGGTAGAACTATCAGTTAGACAACTTAAAAGACATAATACCCTGAGGGCTGCAGGTATAATAACAGTATTGTAACAAATACAGAAAGTTTTGGGCTCTGATCGTGATAGCATTTTAAGAGCATACAAGAAAGGGAGAGCCAGCACAATTCAGGACATAGCTTTAGTGTTTGAGTTTAGTTTTTCTTTTCCATTATGACTTAAAAGAGATCCCTTTATTGTATTAAAGTATTTGTAGTTCTAAGGTAAACATACAGAAATAAATGCTATATATTTCAGAGCTCATGTTACAGTCACCAAGAAGGGCTTTCAGTTTCCCTTTTCTATTTGCATGTCTGAGCCAGAAGTGTAAGAAGACACTCATCTGTAGTGAATAATCATTTCTGTGGGATGTTTTACATGCACTGAAAATAAGCAGGGAAACTACAAGCGAAACAGGAAACTCCAGGTGAAGATTAAAGAAACCGTTGAGATAATGTTACTAAACAAAATAAGTACGGAAGTCATAAAGGGACAAATCGTTTCTAATTTAGTGTTTACGCTATATCTTGACTCACTAGCTCATGACATATGGAAAGCTAGAAATGTTCAGAGGGTGGAGTTTAATGTATTATCAATTAAAACTAATTTTAATGTTGGCTCCTATTATTTAAATTTTTGTTACTGAAAAAATACTAGTTCAAACACTTAGGGGTGGTACAGCGGCACAGAGTATAATGGTGTCACCTCACAGCATTATGTTCCCTGGTTTAATTCTCAGCTAGGCTGCCTTCTGTGTGGAATCTGCATGTTCTCCTTGTGATCATGTGGCTTTCTTCTGAGTGCTCTGGTTTCCTCCCACATTCAAAAGACATGCAGTAGGTGGATTGGATACAATAAATTGGCAATAGGTGTTTTGTGTGTGTGTCTGTGTGTGTGTGTGTGTGTGTGTGTGTGTGTGTGTGTGTGTGTGTGTGTGTGTGTGTCTGTGTGGCATGTAATAACTACTGCAGCAGTGCTAGCCCCTCAGTGGTGTAAACCTTGGCTCTAGATGATTGTCACTGGTAATGTGGCACCCCAGCCCCGTGCATGGATGGCTGGACTAATAGAAATGAGTACCGGTGTTGAAAAGGTTTTACTTCCATCAGTGATAGAGGCTCCACCAGGGGCCCACTTGTAAGCTAATGAGATGGAAGTGAGTTGTTGAAGCTGACCTGTCTCTGTCTCAGAGCAGACCATGAGCTAGTCTCTACCTGGGGAAGTGTCTGCTGGTGTGAGCCAGAAGATGGTGTATGTAAAGACATAATTAATGTGTGAACCTAGTCCCATAGGAGATGTACACATCTGCGATTCCAAAATATTGAACAAACCTGGCTCCATGTACCAGATGATGGCTGCAGGTTTTTTCAGGAATGATTTGTATAGTGGTTAGAAATACAGCACACAGGCTACAAGGCCAAAAAGTCACTGAAGCTAAGCAGGCTGGTAATGAGTCAAGACTCTTTTGATTAAGGGATGTTGTAGTAAAACATCACAGATAAGTAATCTCTGGGTTATTTTATATCCCACACTATGAGGTTAATTTCCATGGATCTGTACCACTCTGGGAAAAAGAAAACAGGAAAATAGGAATGAAACGAGAGAATTTATTTTATTTAAATGATTGTATGCCGTAGGCAAATGTGAAAGTAAGGTTGTCTCTCTGTTCATGGCCAGTCACTTATGGTACCTACTAAGATTCAAGATGAAAGGTGAAGATTCAGACCTCATAATTCTGAGATTACTTTTCATGGTGTCTTCAAAGACTCAAAGCCACTTGCAAAGTTTTTAGAGCTGTATAAATCTGGGATTACACAACCACACCAAGTCTTTAAGTAACAGCTCTTCCTCCTCTCTGTCATCCAGCTCATGGCTGGAACATAGCAAATTGTCAGCACTGAAGAAAATGGTTTTGCATGTTTGAAAGCATGGATAACAGATTTGACTAAAAGGCATGACACTACTCCAAAAGACTCGATAGAATATATAAAATGTCTTTATTTTAAGACTAAAAACAGAAGCAATCCAGAAAGCTTGAGTCAGATCTGGTATCCCACCTGTGACCCAGAAAATGATAGTACTGTCACCCTCTAGGGTTAAAGGTTACTTAAGCACACCAGTGAAAGATGGAATAGGTCAAATAGTATATCCTAGATCGAACTAGTAGCTATACCTGAACAGGTTATAACTTGTTAAAAAAACGCTTTTGTTCAAGGGGGAACACTTAGCTGAGTTAATCCAATAACAGCCTTTCTGAAACATGGGGGAAAGTGCCTGTTACTCATTTAAATGTAAAACAGGATAACTAGTAATAGGAGTTCAGGCAATACATTTTAAAATACATAGCAGAGATAAATAACAATTCCCAAATTTGGTCTTTCCACAGAATGAGCATCAGAAATGTAGTTAGCATCTTAAACACTTCAGGGTAGTTTATACACAAAATTAATTTGCTGGAAGATGTACAATGTTGAGTATATAACACTATAACATACATTATATATTCAAAGCTGGAAGAGTTAATGCATACAAATGGTTATCTCAGTTTCAAAATATAAGATTCCGAACTCACTGCCATTTGTCATCAAGTAAGAAGGGTGAGTCCCAAAACAACACAAACAGTCTTGTGCCATAGTTGGGTTATTTACTGAAGCACAGGCAGTTCTAGGAGGAGGGGGACGAAAAGGGACACATGATAAAAACATGATTCCAAGCCTCATTACTTGGGCAGAAAGTTGTGCCATTGGGTAATATGAGTGCCTTACAGTTCCAAGGTCTGAGGTAAGATTCAGTCCTGAGGCAGAGTTATAATGGAGTGTTAGAGATGCTTCACAGATAGCCCAAAAATACCCTAAAATAAATAAATTAATGAATGTGGTGGTCCTCTAGCAGTTGTAACTCAGGACTGGAACTTTCCTGAACAATGATACAATGGCAAACACCCTTCAGTGTAGGAGCTCTGGGGCCATGTTCATTAAACACTTCTGGCTGGTTGATTGTGAGACAGGCATTAATGCCTGGTGTTCCTAGACCCAGTCAGCAGCCTCTCTCCCACATGGTAGTTCCCCAAATAAAAACCTGAAAGGACACCACCCTGTAGATCCTCTGCCTAAGAAAACTTCACTGTGACTAGCCCACCACAAACTACAAAGGTTAATTGTTATTACCTTAATAAACCCTAAATTGTAAGTGCTGCTATGGGTCTAAAGCACCTGTAGTTTGTCTCCCATAACAATTGGCTTACTCCTAATCCTAAGCAAATACTAGTTTATCTCTGCCCCCTAACTCAGTGTTTCTAACCTTAATACCCTGAAAATTGTATTACACTATAGCAACCACCAAAATAAATTATACTTAACTACAGCTTAGCTACAGCTATTGAAATAAACTGCTTTACCCCTATTTACTTACCTTATGGCTTTAGGAAGCCTTAAGAAACCTTGCACTCTGGATAAGCCCTGCTCAGCTCAACCTCGCAGTGCTCAGCAGCCCATCCTGCCCCCAATTCCCATCCGCCCCAGTACCACTATATTTATAGTCATAACGCCACACCCCCTGTTACTAGAACCAGCTTACTTCTGTTATCATTTCTCCCACCCCTACCCCATTACCTCTTATTCTACCACTTTATCCGCTGCTGTTCTACCACCCAAGTAATACAGTCCTGTAACTCACATGCTCCATCACATAATGATGTACCCCTCTCTACTACCCCTTTTGCTTGCCCCAGACCCCCTTACCTTGTATGAAAACCAGCTTCTCACTAGATTTCATTACCCAAACAACCACACTATCACCCCAGCTGTAAGTCCTTGCACCTTTCACCAATTACACAGTACTGTGCCCAAACCCTCAACCTACTCACTCTACCAACCTACCTTTCCCAGATACATTAGCTCCAGATCTAAACACAACCATAAACTAATAAATAAATTCCTGAAATGTATCTCTAGGGTTAAACCTAACTTCACACTTGGCGGTGATATCCACCCAAACCCCGGCCCACCCAGTCCAGATAAACCTACCCCCCCACTTGCAATCCAAATATTCAACCCACAATTAATAGGCCATCTAACTCTCTCCTGGCCTGTCACCCCATCATTAGAAGTATAAACAACAAGGTACATGAACTGCACACTCTCCTTGCTGTTCACTCTCCTGAGATACTCCGTTTATCCGAAACCTGGATAAAACCTAACACCACAGACAATGAGGTGCTACCACCTGGGTATAACATACTCAGGCTTGATTGTGCTGCCAGGAAGGGGGGTGGGGTAGCTGTTCACTATAAATCTAATTTAAATGTCACTAGCAAAGTTATACAACCACCTCAAATTAATAACTCAGAGATTCTTGCCACCAAATAAATGTATCAATATCATCTGTATGTACATTCCCCCAGGAAATAATATATCCACACTCGAAGACTCCCTTCACTGGCTGTCATGTAACTACCCCCAAGAAATCATACTACTCGGAGATTTTAACATAGAGTGGAAGAACTGTTTCTCAGAATCCCCAACCACTCATGTTAACCTGCATGCATTCAAACAAATCATAACTATCCCTACCAGGATAGGTAAACCTAACCACAAAAAAAGCCTACTCGATTGGATACTTATAAATAGTCACCCCCAACTGTACACCTCTGGGACCCACCCTGGTGACTTAAGTGATCACCTTCTCACCCATATAATCAAGCATAATGTCATTCACCCCCATCAACCCATACTCAAAATGGTAAGAAACCAAAAGAAATTTAACCCTGCCAAATTCCAACAGGAACTCAACTCCTGTAAATGGTCATTTCTAAAACACCTCCTCTTAGAAGAAGCAGTTGTATACTTCAACAACAAATTCCTTGAAATCCATGAGTCTCACACACCTGTTCACTCAATAAGAACTAAGGCAGAAACTGTGATATGGCTTACAAAAGAATCCAAACTAAAAATCACCCTTAGAAAAAAAGCATTGGCATTATGGGGTACCACAAAAGACCCCCAAGATCACATTAAATATAGGCAATCAAGGATCAAGACTACAAAATCCATTTTAGAAGATTAAAAAAAAAACTACTACTATAATTTACAGCAAATAAATCAAAACAACCCTCAGAAGTTTGGTCAGATTTAAATAAACTATTACATCCTGGACATACCTTTACCCCGACCCCTGCAGCTACCATTGATAAACCTCCCGAGGAAGTATCAGACACTTTTAACTGATTCTTTACTGAGGCAATCCAAGCCCTAGCTAGCCAACTACCTCCCAGCTCCCCTGGCCCCGAGGACACCACCCTTAGTAACCAACTCTCATTCAGACTCCAACCAGTTGCCACTTCACTTATCTGTACCTTGATCAAAAAATTAAAACCAACTACCCTCTTTGCTGATCTACCACCTGCCAAGTATCTACAAAAAGCAGATGATGCCATTGATTACCCCATCTCAATACTAATCAGTCGAACCATAGTAGAAGCCAAAATCCCCACCATCTGGAAAATATCCTATGTAATCCCACTTCACAAAGGAGGTAGCTCTACTGAACTATTTAATTATAGGTCAATAGCTATATTATCTCCACTTGCAAAGATTATGAGAAAATGTATTCATAGACAACTGCTGAACCACCTAATTCAGAATAACCTTATGGAAGACTCCCAGCACGGCTTCAGACCTCACCATAGCACTACTTCAGCCCTCCTAGCCTTCTCCAACACCATAAACCATAATCACAACAATAATAACATATCCTCTGCCCTCTTCATGGATCTCTCCAAGGTATTTTGATATGGTTGATCACAAACTTCTAATTCATACCTTGAAAACATTGTCTAGATACTAAAGCCCTTCAATGGTTCGAATCTTATCTGAGTGGCAGACAGCAGGCTGTCCTTTGGTAAAACAAACTATCTAACCTCCTACTCAACTCACTTGGGGTAACCCAGGGTTCCACACTAGGGCCCCTTCTGTTCTCTATTTTCATCAATGACCTTTATACTGTTATCCCAAAAGTCAGCTGTATCCAATACGCTGATGAATCCACTTGATCTGCTCAGCCACATCCCAGACTGAACTATGGTCAGCTACCCAGAACACCTTCAACAAAATAGAAAACTGGCTCTCTGGTCGTTGTCTGATCCTACCCCCCCCCAAAAAAAAGCAAAACTATTACTTTTCTCACCAACTCTTAAGTCCACTGCATTTACCTTTACCATAAAATCTAATAATGTGACTATAATCTCCACAGACATCTCTACAAAACTACTAGGTGTTATCATAGATGACAATCTTAAATTAGACCTGCATGTTAATCAAATCACTAAAACCATCAATAAAAAAATTAGGATCACTTTACAGGATAAAAGCCTTCTTAACCCCACCTGCTAGAATTGCCATAAGTTTGCTCTCACCTACTTTCAGCTCTCCTGTACACATCCCCCTATTCTCTAATCTAAACAAGACTGTTCTTAATAAACTCTCCATCTTCTACACCCACATTGCCATTTTTGCCACTGGTCTGCCTTATAGGACACACCACTGCATCAAGCTAAACCAGCTTGGGTGGCTAGAACTGCCCAGCTTGATCCAGTATAACCAACTGATTATGGCTTATAAAGTACTTTACAATGCAGACAATACTGCTGCACTTCAAAACATTATCACCCCCTATAACAATCCAAGGCCTCTTCGATCTTCTAACAGACTGCTAGTACAATCTATCAAAACTAATAACTCAGATGGTGACTTTCTCTTTGCCAACTCTGCAGGTAGATCCTGGAACTCACTCTCAGCTGATATTACTTTACTTACTGCCCTGAGTCAATTTAAGGTTAGACTCAAACAATATTTGACACTAAACTGGCTATGACAATGTACCAAACCTGATTAACTCTACTATAGTATGAGTTAAAAACTGTCATTTAAGTTAGCTGTGTTTCTTAAACCAGACCAGTATTATCTTTAAACTTTGGGATTTGTGCAGCTTCTTAAAGCATGCATGCAATGTATATACTTTATCTGTAATATTAATTGTTACCTTAATTGTTTTCCTTGGAATTTTTCTCCGCAGGCCTCCACTGAAGATGGACATGTATCCAGTCGGACTATTCTGGTCAACAAATGCAAAATAAAAATAAAATAAATTAGATAATTACAAAGCAGAAAACAAGTGTGAGGCAAATTTTAATGAAATAAACATCAGCCAAATTACTTGGCTACCTCAGTAGCCTGATTACTTCTATAGGTTCTGAACAAACAAAATCTAACAAGGTATGTCAAAATAGCAAAACAACAAACAAAAATACAAACTACATAGGAGCTGAAAAGTTACAACTGCAGACTCCAAATACTAAGCAATCTACTTAATGCTTTCTTCACAAGCACAAAATAATGTTGTAAAGGGACAAATGATCAGACTGTTTCACTTGATTTGTAATGACGTAACTTTCTCAGGTGAACTGAACATTTCATCTAAAATTATTTGGTGTCTGAAGGTATCCATCTGACATGTTGGAAGACATTGCCAAGGAAATTATTTGTTGTAAGGATAATGATGTCACACCCCTCCCAAGTAACCCATTGGTCATTTAAGGTCATTGAAAAAGTCACGGTTCTGGTGATATGAGTTTAGACACATGCACTATAAATATGGCTATAGTACTGTGTCATTCTATCGATGGTCATGCCCTGAGAAAAGCTTGTTTTACAAACAAATTAGAATATTTTTATTAATGAACCTGAGATATTAAATAGTGTGGGTGACATTCCAAGACTTGTTTGTAAGAGGAGTTCTAATATCAGAGAGAAATATTGGGTCACACATTTTCAGTTGAATGCTGAATGTCACAATGTGGCAGGTTTAAGTCATAAAGTTATAATTAGAAAGGGCTCTATACTGCTGTCAGTAGAGTTAAGGAAACATGGGTCATTAACTGCAAGAGAGACTGCTCTACTACTTGTGTGGTGTATATTACTAAGTGCCTGAGTTGTGAGAGATGTTACATGGGAAAAGTGGTGGGTAGATTGCAGAGGAGAATTTATCAGCACTATTTCGCCATTAATATAATAGGAACAATGCTTTGATTAAACATTCATTGAGTCTGTTTTTTATTTTAGAAAAAGTTTGCCAAAACAACAGAGGGGTTGAATTGAAAATAAGTTGAAAATGAAGGAATTAATTTGTCAATTATGATTAAATGAAAAATGAAAAACAGATCAAAGGAACAGCCAAAACAGTGGCCACATTTTAGTATAAATCCAGTGGTAAAGCAAGCTTATAAAATGTCCAGAGAGCTTCATCAGGTAGAAAATATTTCATAAAAAAAAATTACTTCTTTAATAAATTTCCCATATGACATCAGCAAACAACTTTCTCTAAAATGGTTTTGGGCTACTATGCCTATTTGAACCTAGTGGTTCATCAGCTCTAAAAATATTAATTTATTTCACTCACTTCTGTTTTATTCTTTATATTACCCACTCATATTATCATTTAGAATCTGGTGGACAGAAAACTTAAAAAAATGTTAATCCCCGTTTTGTAGTATATGTTTTGATAGCACATTTGTCTTCACTTTTCTTCTTATGTCTGAAAGATGTTCACCAATTCTTTCTTTTCATTTCCTGTTTCTTTTCTCTGCATAAAAGGATTAACATTTCATGCAAATAGCAATATATATATATATATATATATATATATATATATATATATATATATAATATTTACAGTTTTACATGTTGCAAGAAACTTAAATTTGTACTCTAAACCTATCACAGGATGTCTAAATTACTTATTTTTATAAATATGAGTACAAAATGATTGTTAAAGCATGGGGACATGCCTTTTTTTCCAAATAGAGGTTGAGCTTTATTCTTTATATCTTTATAACCTCTGCTTCAGATTTCTACCTTTCTTTAAAGTAAATTCTGGCATCGATGATATAAAGTGTTTCAAAATGTCTAACTCTTTCATGATAGGGTGAGTCTGTAAAGGCTTCTGTACGTCTATTATAACCGTTATAAATCTCACATTTTCTTCTTTACCACTACAGACATTTTTATTATCATGGGGATTATCCTCAACACTGAAAAAAGGTTTCTCTTTATATTCTCTCTCTGTTGTAATGTCATTCATTTTATTAATATGTTCCATATTTTATCCTCTATTCAAAAAAAAAAACAAGACTAAATTCATTCATTCATTAAAAGAGACATTATAGTCAGACACACTGATGTCCCGCTTACCAGGCTGAACAAGGAGAGGGTGACTGTGAGCTGCCTATCGGGAGCTAGGATCCGCCACATAACACACGCACTCAGGTCACTCCAAAGCAAGTACAAATATGACTCCGTCATTGTCCATGCTGGCGTGAATGACCTGAGACGTACCTCTCTGGACTACATGAAAAGAGACATAGAGGAGCTCTCTGATTATGTAGCCCAGGCTGGTATGACCCTGACCCTGAGCAGCATCGTGCCCTCACCAAGAATGATGCCACAATACAAAGACAAGATGATCAGCTTTAATAATTGGCTCAAGTACTGGTGTCATTCTAAGGGGATCCAGTGTCTGTCTGCCTGGGATGACATGTTGGACAAGCCACGCTGCTTCACAAGGGACGGCTTGCACCTGTCACCACTGGGCTTCCGGATATTGGCCAAGGCTCTTGCCACCCCCATAGTGCCTTTTATAGGCAAGGCTCAAAAGACAAACCCACCTCCTTAGAAAACAAAAATGAAAAAAAACTAAGGGTAATGCTGCTCAACGCCAGAAGTCTAAATCTCAAGATGCAGGCACTCGCACTCTTCAGTATAGAAAACATCGATGTCTGTGCAGTAACTGAAACCTGGTTCAAGGCTCCTGAGAGCACCCCAACACTACCAGGCTATACCTCATATCATGCTTTTCGGCCCCAAAACCCGGGCCGAACCACAAAGGGAGGGGGAGTGTACATATTCATCAAGGACACCCACACCTCCAGGTTAGTAGCAACACATGAAGCATCAGAGACCATACAGGTGCAACTAACCATAGGCAAAACTGCTATACAACTGGTAGCATGTTACAGACCACCCTCCCAATCTCAGGAACCCCACTCAGCCTTCCTGAAGACATTGGAGGATATGAATGTATCACAAAATGCCATCATACTGGGAGACTTCAACTACCCAAACATAGATTGGGTACATTATTCTAGCCCTAACACCCTAGCCCAAAGGTTCCTGGAATTCATAAATTCAAATGCACTGGAACAACTAGTCACCTCTCCCACTAGGGAGATAATATACTAGACCTGATCATCACAAACATGGGGACAAAATGCTCCACACCGGAGGTATACCCCTCACTAGTGAGATCTGACCACAAACTAATCACCCTGGATATACATATCCCACCTCCACCCCAGCACAAAAGACCACAGTGAAAAACTTCTCAAAAGCAGACTTCACTCTTCTTAAGACTGAGATGGTATCCTTTAAGCCCACTGGGCCAGTGGATACCACATCCCACAATGCTGAATCCTTCACAAATGCCTTCTATGGACATCTCCAAGAATGCATGGATCATGCAATCCCAAATAAATCCAAGTCCCCCTCCACCAAAGGCAAGCGTCCTGTCTGGTGGACCTCAGCCATTAACAAATTGTATAACAAAAGAAGGAAGCTACTGCACGACAGAGCAAAATCCCATAAGGGGAAGACATCTCTGATCAACATTAGCAGAAAACTACGTTCTCTCATAAAAATATCCAAGGCCAACTTTGAGAGAAAAATCGCTAAGGACACTAAAGATAACCACAACGCCTTCTTCAGCTATGTTAGAAACCTGGGCGGTAACCCTCAGATATGCTCAGAGTTAGTTCACAACAACAAAAAATACACTGAGCCCACAGATATTGCCAACATTCTGGCTGACAGGTTCAGTGCATATTTCTCCCCTCCCTCACCCCCAAAAGAAGAAATACTTATCCCAGTTGAATGTAATCTCCCTGTCATCTCAGATGTCCAAGTGAGAACCACCCTCAACAAAGCTAAAAACACAGCATCAATGGGACCTGACGGTATCCCGGGTCGCGTGCTACGTGAACTCCAAGAGGAGCTAAACCCGCACATAAAAATGCTATTTAACCTTAGCCTTACTACAGGATATGAACCTGAACACTGGCGTACAGCAACAGTGGTCCCACTCCACAAAGGGGGTACCTCTACAGACCCTGGGAACTACCGCCCCATAAGCTTAACCAGCCTGGTCTGCAAAGCTATGGAAAGAATCATTATGGAACTCATAAACAGAGACATAGGGGACCTACAGACATTTGACCCCACCCAGTTCGGCTTTGTAAAGGGCAGATCCTGCCTTTTGAACCTGGTTGACTTTTTTGAAACAGTCACTAGAGCCATTGATGAGGGCAAAGCAGTCCATACAGCCTACCTGGACTTGGCTAAGGCCTTCGACACAATACCCCACTCAGGCATCATAGATAAGCTCACCAGCTTAAACGTAAACCCTTATGTCACTAGATGGGTTGCAAACTGGCTAAAGGACAGAACCCATAAAGTTAAAATCACTGGAGCAATGTCAGACTCAAAGCCAGTCACAAGTGGTGTCCCACAGGGATCTGTCCTGGGACCCCTCTTGTTCGGCATTTATTTCTCAGATGTTAAAGCAAACATGGGAGGGTTGTGGCTGACAAAGTTCGCAGATGACTGCAAACTAGGTGCCATAGTCGATACACCTGCGGATACATACATCCTACAAAAAGGCCTCACAGAAATGGACAACTGGTGCCGGAGTCACGGCCTTAAACTAAATGCCAAAAAATGTATAGTCATCCCCTTTGGGAAAAACAAAGTACCCACAAATTATCACATAGACAGCAACCCACTGAGTACGGAAAAAGTAATCAGAGACCTAGGGACCCAAGTCGACAGCGACCTCTCATTTGACACCCACATTGCCAAAGTGGTTAGAAAAACATTCTACCTTGCACACCTCATCATGAAGGGATTCACATCCAGATCCAAGGATATCATTGTACCCCTATACTCCTCCCTCATCAGACCCATGATTGAGTACAATGCCCCATTTGGTATGTACCTCACACGGCATTTGCAACAGCTGGAGAGACCACAAAAGTACCTCACCAAGAGAATCAAGGGACTCCAACATATGTCTTATTCTGCCAGACTAAAGAAACTCCAGCTCTATTCAGTAGCATACCGCCTGCTCAGAGGTGATCTCTGCCTGACGTACAAGGCCATGTCCAATCAGGATCTGATGGACATGTTCCACCTCAAAAAATCCAAATCCATCAGGACCACGAGAGCTAAAGACTTAAACCTCGGCACCAGTATGAATAGGACATGCTGGAGGGATAGATTCATAACCCAGAGGCTTCCCATGCTTTGGAACAAGATCCCAGTTCATGTTAGGCAGAGCCCCTCACTGACTCTCTTCAAGAGAAATCTTGATGAGTGGATGGGAGATCGTAAGTTTACCCCAGGGGTCACATCTGTGTCACTGCTAGACAGGGGCACAGTAAACTAATTCTATTATATAAGGGGGCCTTCACTGTGTCACTACTAGATAGAGGCACAGTATTCTAAATCTATTCTACGCATTTTTGTGCATTTTTGTACCATTTCATGGGGTGGCGAAAGCCACATCACTATGGCTAGGCTTAAAAATGCCCCAGGGCAGATAGCCTAGTACTAAACTATGAAACTATGAAACTGTATGTATTTAACCTGGAGCAGTGATGCATTTGCCCTTTTATCGCGTCCTTAAAAGTAAAGGCTGGGTGCATACTTATAAGAAATAAGTATAAAAAGTGTTTTCCCTAACTGTTTTTATATACTTTAGTATCTAATTCTCCCATGATTGATTTATTAATTTCAATGTCCAAAAAGCAAATAGTAAATAAGTCATGAACAAATCCAAACCACCTCATGAACCATTCCACAGCATAAAAATACCGCCCACAAAATGGTTATAAAACAAAATTTCTTTCCTAATGAATTCTGTGTCAAAAATGAAGTCATCTTCCCATACTGATAAAGTAATATTTGCATTTGTATTAGCCACAGGAGTACCCATGGCTACATATTTTTCTATAAATAATATTATCCTTGAATGTTAATACATTTTCTTGAGCACAAATTTTAATACTTAACATCTGTTTGCGATATCCCTGGTAGTATAATTTATGTTTCTAAATAAGTATCCTGTTATCCCTTCCAAGTCATGGCCATTTGGTATAATCATGAAGACTGAATTCACATCCAGTGTAAGAAAATATATATGTAGTAATATTATTTCCAGATTTCCATAGTATTGACCTATTCAAAGAGTCAGCACTATATCTAATATGTCTTTATTCAATGATACTTTCAGTTTGGCTTCAATAAACATAGAAAGTGGTTCAGTAATCCATTCTTGAGATGAAACTATTGCTCTAAATGGAGGACTGTTAAAATCTTTATAAATTTTTGGTAGGTCATTTAAAACGGGAGTAGCAGTATATGGGCTACGTTAAAGTATTGTAGTAAATCTCATTTCAAATATCTATTCATATGCATATCCTAAATATAATTATTAAGTTCAGATATTATTTTATCAGCCTCATATTTGTGTAATAAATCACACATTTCATCTGTAAATGTTGGCTCATCACCCCAGTATATTTATCTCTGTCCATCACTGCTATGGCGCCACCTTCATCAGCTAATTTAATTATTAACCTTTCAATACTCTCTAAAGTTTTTAGCACTTGTTTTTCTATTACAGTTAAAGTACAACATTTTGCTATATGTGATTTTTCACCAAACTATTCAAAAATATCATTTTAATGTGCATTCTGAAACACATTAGTTACAGAATGCCTAATCAGTATAAAAGTGCTTGATTTTTTAAATTTTCAATATCTTCTTGTCCTTGTGCAGGAAATATTAACTTCAACATTTGAGAGAACAAGCTAACATCTGCCAAAAAGTCCTAGCCATGTCCGTTCTCAGCTGGAATAAACATTAAACCTTTATTTAAGACGTTAAGTTCAGGATCAGTTAAACAGTATGTAGAAATATTTTAGCCTATGTTCTATTTAGGTATCTGACTTAAGTTTTGGATCTGCTCAATGTGCTGAGCTGATTGCAAACGATGTTACCTGCACTGAAGCTGAGAAGGAGTGCTGAAAGGTTTGAAGCCCAACCAAGAAGGGAATGACATGGAGCCATAAAACTTGCACGTTAATCAATATATTCTCCCCGAAGTTCAACATATTTGGCACATCGTGTCTGAAGTCTCTGCAACCCTGCCAAAAAAAAGTCTGAGGTCTGGTCACTGAAATACTCTCTGCTGCAATCACCACCAAATCACTTGAAAACCTGTTGCACTTTCAAACTCGTTTTAAGGTTTGGAAACAGGAAACAGAGCAAGATCTAGTGAGTATGGTGTATGCTCTATGCACTCAAATCCCAGTTTCATCAAAACATCAGTCGTTTTGCCAGCCTTGTGAACGGGTGCATTGTCTTGCAAAAAGAGAACTCCATTCAGCAGCTTCCCTCTCCTTTTTTCTTCCAATGTCTCCTTTAATGGGCACAGTAAGTTACAGTAGGATTCTGCATTAACTGGCCCCTTGGAAGATAGTCAGTCATTACAACACCTTCCTGATCCCAAGACACTGTTGCTATGACCTTTCCTGCTGACTTTTGCATCTTGACCTTCTTTGGCCTTAGTGAACCTGAGTGCAGCCATTGCATGGACTGTTGTTTTGTCTCAGGATCATAGTGGTATAACTATGTTTCATCAACAGTAACTAGTCATTCCAAAAAGTTAGCATCAGCTCAACAAAAATGCCACACAATCAACTTGGAAGTGTCCACTCAACATCTTTTCTCATTGGTATTCAAACATTTGGGCACCAACTTGGCTGACAGCTTCTGCACATCCAGCTGCTCATGGATTATAAACCCAACAAGTTCTCTAGATATCTGTAGTGTCTCAGCAACAGTTTTAGCTGATGTTCCTCAATCTGCCAAAATCAGGTCATGCACATGGTCAGTAATTTCGGGAGGTGACACCATTTGAGGCCTCCCAGACCTTGCTGCAACTTTGGTCTTGAAATCTCCATGCTGGAAGTTTGCACACCACTTCTTCACAGATGAGGAAGAAGGGCACTTGCCATTCTGTGTTTGCATCATACATTCATGGATTTCCTTTGGCGTTTTCTTCTGCAGGAATAGGAACATCATGTCGGCTCAGAGTTCCACACTTGAAAATTCCACACATTTCTTTGACATGATTCAATCAATGATCTGAAACAATGTTGAAACATATCATTATGATTCTGCAAATAGGCACTTTCCAAGATGAAATAACCCTCTTTTCAGCTACTGAGGCAAAATAACACTCAGAATTTAGAAATTTGGTTGGGCTTAGAACTTCTCAGCATGCTATCGTATCCCACTGGCCAATAAATTCAGCTTAAACTTTAACCCCCCTCCCCCATCTCACTTACATTTAATATCTGAAATCACCTCACCACCACTGATCCCACAACACCAAGTCCTGAAAGCTCTATCAAAAGCAAAAAATATTGCACTGATGGAACCTGACAATATCCCTAGATGCATCTTAAATACTATGAAGCATGATTTAGCCACACTCTTAACAACACTGCCCAGTCTCGGCAACAGCCTAACAACACTGCTGAGTCTCAGCCTCCATACAGGTTTTATACCAAGTGACTGGAGAACGGCAGCAGTTATTCTCCTGTGTAAGGGAAGACCTTCCACAGACCCAGGCACCTATGGACCTATAAGTATGACCAGCCCCATCTGGAAGTCATGGAAAGACTAATCATGAAATTAAGCAATCTGGACAATGGGAACCTCCAAACACTGGGCACACTGGACCCATCTCAGTTTGGATTCATGAAATGCAGGTTATGCTTACTGAACCTGGCTGACTTTTTTGGAAACTGAGGGTCATTTTAGGGTCAATGGTCAAACATTGAACATTAGAGGCCATTGTAATTGTAACAGCAAAAGAGTCATATATATGGCTAAGTGCCTAGAATGTCCCATTTTCTACATAGGGAAAACTTGTAGGAAATTAAAAATAAGAATAGGAGAATATTTAGGGGACATTAGATATTGTAGGTTAACAAGTGCTTTATTTAGGCACTTAAAAGAAAATCAAACACACCATTTCAAATTCTTGGTTTTACAGCAGTTAATGGAAGATGAAAAAGGGGGTATTTTAGATTTACATTTAGATTTAATGGAATTGAGATGGCAATTGTTTATGAACGTCTCTCGATATCCAGGCATAAATGAGACTATTAGTATAGCCAGTGTTTTAAAACTCAATCAAATTTCAGGATAGTTTAAGTGGTAAAAGTTAAGATAACTATATATGTATTAACTATTCAGTGATGGAGTTTTGTTTAACATTGTGTGTTTAAATTTATTTGAATTTAAGTAATTGTTTTTTAACATTAGTACAATTTTTGTGAGTGTTGCTTTAAATTTTAATGATCACATACAATTGATTAACTCAAGGGGGTATTTAATATGGTTGGGTGACTGTGATATTTCTTTGTTCTGAGGAAGTCTCTGTAGTAGAGAGGAAAGCGCTTAACAATTTGTTAATAAATTTTGGTGTCCTATGGATTGTTCACATCCTTCTGGTTTTTATTTTTTGTAAAGGTCACCAAAACAATGGATGAAGGTAAAACATTACATACCATTACTTCAACCTGACCAAGGCTTTTTACACAATCCTCTCAGGCATTGTAGAAAAGCTTAATGAACTAGGAACAAACCCCTTCCACACCCATTGGCTTACCAACAGGCTCACATATAGGCTCCATAAGATCAAAATAGGGGTAACTACTTCCACAAAGAGGCAAGTCACCAGTGGACTCCTCTAGCATTTGAAGTTGAGACCTTTTCTGTTTGGCACCTACTTCTCTGAAATAAAAGCCAGTTCCAAAGTGCTCTGGATAACTAAGTTTGAAGATGAAAGCCAGCAGCAGTGATCGAATCCCCAAGAGACTTAGACATCCTACAGGAAGGTTTGTCCCAAACAAATAAGTGACACCAGACCCATGAATTAAACTAAATGGAGGAAAAAAAATCATTTTTATCTCCTTTGAAAAAATTGACTCCTCTGAGGGAGCTATCACATTGATAAGACATCCTAAGAGTTGACCCAGTAGTTCAAGATTTGGGAACTTATCTTATGCGGACAGTGACCTAACGTTTGATCAGTGTATGTCCACTGTGGTAAGTAAGTCCTTCTGTATCAGACAGCTCATAATCAAGGATATTGCTTCTAGATCCAGGGATGTCATTATCCACCTTTACTCAGCCCTCAGTAGTCCAATCATTGAGTATAATGCCCCTTTTGACATGTATCTTTACAGCACATGCAACAACTGGAATGCCTACAGGGATAGCTTACAAAAAGGATAGAAGGTGTAAACAATATTTTCTGCATAGACTGCCTGACAGCTCTAACACTATATTCAGTATCTTACAGGCTGCTAAGAGATGACATGTGTCTACAAAACATCCTCAAACCCATTATGGATGAACTTGCTTCACATCCATAAGTCAAATGGTATCTGAAATACTCACAAGAAATCATGACCACACTCAAGCTGTGGAAATAACAATCTTTTATTGTGGTACCCTAGCATAATAAAAGAGTATTTCCACATCTTAAGTGCTGGCTGTGATTTCTTGTTTGAAATAGTTTTTTGTCTGTTTGCACCTGCCATACTTGCGGACCCACAAATACTCACTCCATGGACTTAAAGCTCTTATGCAGCATTAAAAGAATGGTTTGGCTGGATAGGTATATCTCAGTGAGGATACCAGTGATCCAGAACACAATCAAGTGTAATTTGGATGAGTGGATGGAAAATTTACCCCAGTACTCTTCCCTGTATTGCTAATAGAGAGAGAGGCATCTACTAAATGCCTTATCCCAATGCCTGTTCCTCTCCAAATATCCATGTTCTGATCTAGTAATTATCAAATGAGTAATATGTAAATATAGATCTTGCAAAGATTTAGCTGATTCCAAACTGTAATGCAATGCGTTAATTTTAATTGCCAAATAGGATAGCTGTTTAAGCTTAAAATGGCCTGTGAAGGTAATTAGCCTAGTACTTACGTAGGAACCCATGAACTTATAAAGACCTTGGGTTTGCTGTAGGAATGACAATGGCTTTTAAGGTCATACTGACACTTTATTTGTTTTATCTGCACTAATAAGATCTCTGCTGTACAAGTATCCCTTTCTAAATGCATGATAATGATCTTAGGGCCAAGTATCCCTTTCTAAATGCATGATAATCTTAGGGTCAAGTGTCCCTTTCTAAATGCATGATAACAATCTTAGAGCCAAGTATCCCTTTCTAAATGCGTGATAACAATCTTAGGGCCAATTATCCCTTTTTAAATGCATGATAACAATCTTAGGAACAAGTATACCTTTCTAAATGCATGATAACAATCTTAGGGCAAAGTATCCCTTTTTAAATGCATGATAATGGTCTTAGGGCCAAGTATCCCTTTCTAAATGCATGATAATGATCTTAGGGCTATATGCTGTTTGCATTTTAGTCCATTTAGAAATTGCCCTGTCCATACGTATATTGTTGACTTTCTGAAGTAAGTGTAAGTAACAAAAGTTTGAACTTGGACATAACCTTCCAACCATATGCAATGCCAGATCATTCAGGTTTTAATACAAAAAGTGCATTGTTTCCACAGTTTATCAATTTTGTTAATGGGAAGGACTCCCTGAAGTTTTTCTTGGAGCTGAAAACTCTAGCCCTGTGGATTCACAGTATATATATATATATATATATATATATATATATATATATATATATATATATATATATACCTAAATTGATGCAGGGGTTATCAATACCTAAATTAATGCAGGGGCTGCTGATGCTAAATAAGTCAACAGCAGTTTGTACTTTCTAGGAAGACAATCTCTTGTAGGCAGAACATCTTAAATTGCAAATTAGCATATATGAAGGTATAGCATGAAAGTATACTGTATGTAAGACGTTGCTCTTTAAAACAGCAACCTTTTCTTAGTTTTGCATGTTTATATAAATCATTGTCAAGTACTTATCATGAGATTGTTTTGTGGATATGGATAGAGAGGAAACCCGAGTAGGTAGTGAAAGTAGAGACTCAAATAGCACACCTTAATCTTCATTTCTTCAAAAGCTGATTGCAACTTTAACATGAGTATGACTCTGTGTGTATATGCTGCAGTTAACTGTAAAATAAATAAATATGCTTCAGAAAGTAATGCACTTTAATAATAAAAGTGATGTGAATGTAGTGTGAGTGGTGCAACAGGATGCACACTCACCTTTGGTGCAGAAGGCTGTGGGTTTTATTTCCACCCCAGGTAGATCAATTGATAACATTGTAGTGCAATGAAAGAGAGGTGCTGTTAAGGGCCCATTTGCTTGAATTGGTAGTGGCTCATGTGGATGTAAAAGGTTCCATGGTATCTATTGACAAGAACAGAGAGAATTCCCTGAAACCCTGACCACTAGTGTAAGTACCACCTGAAGTCTACCCAGAAAAAAATTATATAACTATATATATATATATATATATATATATATATATATATATATATATATATATATATATATAAACTCTCTTAACAGGTCCAACAACTTACATTTCCTAGTCCCTTATCTACTCCTCACTCCATCCCAATCCAACTTCCCCACCTTAGGCCATGCCTATTGCAACCCTCTCTACTTTACTTTTGCCTCCATTACTTCTCCTCCTCTATCTTACATCTTGTACTACTCCATTACCACCTATCCATAGAGATCCCATTAATCCCCATACTAACTGCTTCTAATCTCTGCAGTACTCTATTACAATCTCCTCCTCTATCGGACATCTTGTATTACTCCATTACCACCTATCCATAGAGATCCCATTAATCCCCATACTAACTGCTTGTCATCTCTGCAGTACTCTATTACAACCTCCTCCTCTTACACCCTGTACTACTCCATTACCACCTGTCCGTAGAGACCCCACTAATCCCCATACTAACTGATTCTCATCTCTGCAGTACTCTATTACAACCTCCTCCTCTACCTTACATCTTGTACTACTCCATTACCACCTGTCGGTAGAGATCACACTAATCCCCATACTAACTGCTTCTCATCTCTGCAGTACTCTATTACAATCTCCTCCTCTATCGTACATCTTGTACTACTCCATTACCACCTGTCCGTAGAGACCCCACTAATCCCCATACTAACTGATTCTCATCTCTGCAGTACTCTATTACAATCTCCTCCTCTATCTTTTCCATGAACATCCTTCTGCCTAAAATCAAACTTCCTCCCCCTCACTCTCTAGCATCTCAAACCAAGACTAAACATTTGACTTACAACCCATTTAAATTCAAACTTTACCACCTTCATGTAGCCCTGCTTCTAGCAGGAGACATACATCCAAATCCTGGGCCCATCCATCACCCCACCATGCATAACTCTGCCTCTCCCACCTTAATAAACTCATCCTCTCCAAACATATTTCCTTTTACTCTATGAATGCCCGTAGTATTCTAAACAAAGTTAGTGAAATCCATGCCTGGATAGCCTTCCACACCCCTGATGTCATCACCCTAACAGAGACTTGGCTAAAACCCCAAAGCTCTGATAAAGACATTCTACCCCTGGTTATAATATACTCCGCATAGATTGCCAAAACAAAAAAGGGTGTGGCGTTGCCATCCTCTACTCCAACCACCTCACCATTACAAGTATTATGAAACCTATCCCATCCTTTTCTCCTGCTCAGCTACTTACAGCTAACCTTAACATCAATGACCACACCATTATCACAGTAGCAGCCATCTATATTCCTCCAGGAGATAACATTCCTCTGCTTGAAAATATTATTTCATACTTTTCTCACCACATCCCCAATGAAACTATCCTCCTTGGGGATGTCAACATTAACTGGTTAACTCTCACTAATCCAAACTCTAATACTCATATTAATTTATATGGCTTTACACAACTAATCTCCCAGCCTACTCATACAAACAACTCTCACACATCTAGTACTCTTATTGACTGGGTACTTGTATCTAATCCTTCCAAATATCATAACCCTGAAACCCTACCAAACACCCTGAGCGATCACGCCCCTATAAAAGTGCTTAGGTTCACTCCCCACTTCTCAAAACCTCCTAGATTTATCACTTGTCGTAAACTATCTAACTTCCATTCAGAAACCTTTAATGCCCTCCTCTCTAAAGTAAACTGGAAATTCCTTACCCAACTACCACTAGAAGAAGCAGTCCTAGCTTTCAACTCCACCTTCCTTAGCATCTTAGACTCACTTGCTCCCCCTCACAAAGTCCGAATTAAGTCCACCATATCTCTGTGGCTTTCAAAAGCCATTCATACCCTTATGATAACTCGAGATAAATTATGGAAAAACTGTCACAAATTAAGCTCCCTGAAGGCTTGCAAAAATATAAAGAACTCAGAAATCTGACAAAAAAACCCCACATAAACAAAGATAAAAAGGACTTTTATAACAAACCTCCCACAGCCCTAAAATCTAATACTAAATAATTCTGGAACTCTATTAACCAAATATTACATCCCGGTAATCTTAGATCCCCCAATCTATGCCCAGACAAGACATCTGAAGAAACTGCCACTATCTTCCATACCTATTTTATCGATTCAATATCTAAGCTACTGAACCCTAACCCAAACTCCTCTACTACTAACATCTCCAACTTTTCTGAACCTAATCCTATCTCCTCAAATACCTTCTCCCTCAGACCTGTACCTACTAGCTACATCAAAACTCTACCCTCTAAATTAAAACCGTGCTCAGCATCAGCTGACAATATTCCTTCCACTTTTCTTCTACTAGCAGCTGACTCTCTTGCTCTCCCTGTATCTATCCTAATCAATCGCTCTGTCTCTGAATCTATAGTCCCTTCCATCTTGAAACAATGTTACACTCTACCTATACACAAAGGAGGTAACTCCTCTGATATCTCCAACTTTAGACCTATCGCTATCCCCTCCCCTCTCTCTAAAGTACTAGAAAAATGTATTCATAAACAAGTTATGCAGTATCTAATACAGGAAAATCTGCTTACACCCACTCAACATGGCTTCAGACCCAAACATAGCACCACTACAGCTCTATTGTCCTTCCTCAACACTGTCTCTATACCCCTGCATGACATTAAACTTATTTCTTGCCTATTCTTGGACCTCTCAAAAACTTTCGACACTGTCTCACACTCTCTTCTGCTGCACAAACTGCATAACCTCAACTTCTCCTCTGATACTGGTACATGGTTCTCCAGTTACCTCACTGATAAATCTCAATCAGTGCGATGGCACTCTGTACTCTCCCCTCCTCTCACTGTAAAAATGGGTGTACCTCAAGGGTCTATCGTAGGGCCTTTACATTTTAATATATTTACTAATCAGCTCTATACCTCCTGTCCTCAGTCATCTTTAGTGCAGTACGCAGATGACTCTGCAGTCATCACCACAGCCAACTCTCCCCATAAGCTCTTCTCAGCTACTCAGGCATCTTTTAACTTAGTTGAAACATGGCTCTCCAACAACCAGATCATCCTTAACCCTAAAAAAACAAAGCTGTTACTCTTCCTACCTAAAAAGTTCAACAATATTAAACCCTCCTTCTCCATACAGTCCATTAATAACACTCCCATTCAGGTAGAATCCAGCACTAAGCTCTTAGGTGTAACCATCGACGATCAGCTTAAATTTGATTTGCATGTTAATAACTGTATCAAAAAGCCTCATTCAAAACCAGGGCTCCTTTACCGTAACAAGAAATTCCTTACCTCTGAAGCCAAGATTACTCTCTCTCTTTCTTATGTACCTTCTACCCAGTCTAACGTACAATTCTCAAATTCTCACAAATCTTAACTCAACACTCCTGACCAAACTCAAATCTACATACAACAAGGTTGCTAGATTTCCTGCCCAACAAACCGACAAATCCCATCACTGTGTCTCTCTAAAACACCTAAACTGGCTTGAATTACCCCACCAGCTTCTTCTCTCTCAGCTCCAGATCATCCATTCTATCCTATACCAGCCTTCCTACTGCCCAGCACTACCCCCTCTCATCTCCCATTATTCTCCCACCAGACCTCTCCGAAGCTCTAACCAAGACCTACTACAAATCTACAAACCCAAGCCTAAATTTGGACAGAACATCTACAGCTATCACCCCACTATTGCCTGGAATAGGCTCCCACTAGAAATCAGGACCCTTACACATCCTAAACAATTTAAGACAGCCACCAAAGAGCACTTTAAAAGTCACTGGTCCTGCCACTACACTCTCCCTCCTTAAACATCCCCTACTTCTCCTACCTTAATCTACTTTCTGCCCTTAACTCGCTCTTCTCACTAGCTCTCTCTAATCTTCCTTGACTTCTCCTTTTACTGTCTTCTAAAATCTATTAAGCAAATCATCTCAGAGAAACATTCTATTGTAATTGTCTTGCCTTCATGCAACTACATTATGATAAAACTGGGTTTGCTGTTTAATGCTAATTTATAATGAAAATTGTTTAATATGTTGGAGCTTTTCTCCTCGGGCCTCTGCTGAAAAAGGGCTCTACAGCTCAGTTGGACAATCCCAGTCAACAAATGTAAAATAAAATATATAAATAATAAATATAAATACACACACACACACACAAATATATATATATATATATATATATATATATATATATATATATATGTCTATATATATATATATATATATATATATATATATATATATATATATATATATATATATATATATATATACATGGATCTAGAACTAGTTACCAATGACCCGTTTCAACAAAACAAACAGTCGAGCACACTTTCGCGAAAGTCTGCTAACAAAAAAAAAAAAAAAAAGACAAGATTTAAAAAAAATAGATAACAGTAATCATGTTGATACAGGGGGGCAAGCCCCCCTGCAACCCCCATGTGGGCGGCAGTGCCCCCCACCCCCTACTTTTATATTCTCACTCCAAGATCGCACTACAGTGGGGAAAAGGAAATATTCCTTTATCCCCACTGTGCTGCGATCTCAGCAAAAGCCATTTTCTCATGTTTTTTTCTTTTTTAAGCTCAGTTTTGCGAAAGTGCTTTTTCAGTTTGCTCTCTGGCGATCATTAGACCTAGACCCATATATATATATATATATATATATATATATATATATATATATATATATATATATATATATATACATATATATATATATATATATATATATATATATAGGGTCTATGTCAGAACAACAAAAAAACATTGTCTTCCTGATTTTTCGCTCATGTGAGCGATTTACATTTTGAGTTTTCGGAGTTCTAAAGTAGACCCTATAAAAAAAATATATATATATATGTATATATATATATATATATATATATATATATATATATATATATATATATATATATATATATATATGTGTGTGTGTGTGTGTGTATGTATGTATATTAATATATATATATATATATATATATATATATATATATATATGTGTGTGTGTGTGTGTGTGTGTGTGTGTGTGTGTGTGTGTGTGATTTAAGTGTAAGCTTTCATTGACTGAGATTACATAGAATAGTATATGCTGTCTGAGGTAATGAATTTTTTGTTGGATTCATGAATCTTTTACACTGGTTATGAAGGGGGATTTTACACTAGTAACAAAGAGGGTGTATGTCTGGAAAAGATAAAGTAATACTGTATGTGATCCAGAAACAAGATGTTTTTACTGAGTATAATGCCTGACTTTACTGAAGCAAACATTCACAGCAGTCAGGCATGTACGGCTTACACTGTGACATTTTTATATCTTATCTAGAGCAGACATTGATATTTTACATTCAAATCCTTCACCCATTGTGCAAGAACTGCCATTACAAGCTGTCATTTGTCCTAGGCATTCATCCACATTTCTAAAAGTGTTACTGATTTTCAAGGTGTTCAAAGTACATCCATTAGGAAGGTTACAGTGGTTCTTTCTTTGTCAAAGTGTATGAATCTGTATTTCTCAGCAGGGTTTGTGGATGTACCCACTGTCAGTAAGTAGTTTTTCGCATGGATGATATGTAGTGATGGAAATGACATCAAATGTCATGCAAAACAAAACTATTTTAAGGTTCAGACTTATTTCAAGGACACGTTGGTCTGTTATGATAAAGAAGCCCAGAAATATCAAAAGAATGAGTATTTTTATGTTTGTTTTGGATTTTTTTATCAATAAAACATTGTTGAAGTAGCGTAATATTAATGCAGATTACAGAATATATTTTATAACAATCCATACAGCTGTACGTGGTATTTTCATTTTGACACAGCAAAGTGTAGTTTGCTTCTCGATGCACAAACTAAATGGACAAATCAGAAGGGCATTCATATCTGAAAGAGGAGAAACACTGATTTCTTCAAAGCAGTATTAGAGAAACTTTTCCCACAAAGGAGATCAGATTCAAGTTTTTGTCCTAATTACAAACCTTCACTACTTATATCAACCCCCTCAGCCTTCATAGTTGGGTGTCTGTCCCTCATTACAAACCTACAGGACTGATATCAGCCCCCCTCAGCCTTCATGGCTGGGTGTCTGTCCCTCATTACAAACCTTCAGTACTGATATCAGCCCCCCTCAGCCTTCATGGCTGGGTGTCTGTCCCTCATTACAAACCTTCAGTACTGATATCAGCCCCCCTCAGCCTTCATGGCTGGGTGTCTGTCCCTCATTACAAACCTTCAGTACTGATATCAGCCCCCCTCAGTCTTCATGGTTGGGTGTCTGTCCCTCAGTACAAATATTCACTACTTATATCAGCCCCCCCTCAGCCTTCATGGCTGGGTGTCTGTCCCTCATTACAAACCTATACTACTTATATCAGCACCCCCTCAGCCTTCATGACTGAGTGTCTGCCCCTCATACCCTTTAAAGTTCTTGTTCCCGCAATGGAGTCAAAGAAGCACTTTTATTACCTGCCAGTAGCCAGGATTCAGAACGAACTCAGTGCATTAAAGCAAAACTCCACCCTCTCCTACAGTTTAACTCAATCCTTAGGTTTCACTTCTCCCTACAATATGGTTCCAGAATTGTGCAGGTACCAGAAACCTTCTTGTAGTTTTTAAAACTTTTATTTCCTTGCATTGGAAACAAAGGAAGGGAATGCCCACCTCATTTTTTTAAGACTAACTTTTCACATACTTTGCAGAAGAATTCATCTCTGCTTGCATGACATATCATATCATAGACACAGATAAGTCTGTAGTTTATCCTGTCAGGTACTGCTGTCAGTCTTAGATAGGCAATTAATTCTATTAATGTCAGGAACACAGCAGCTGATATAAAAAAAGATAGAAAACTGTGGAACTGTTTTCCACTGCTTTTATTGCAGAGAGGAGGAGAACTTAACATTTCTCTTTCATAGCAAAACAAAACAATTAGATCAAGTCAGGGGTTTAAAGGCAGTTGTCATCTCTTCTGACAAATTTACATAAGCAACAACACAGTATTCTTACAATCATATGAAGTTACTAGGCTATTGGTCCTGAGGCCCTTACATGCCTAGCCAATAATTAGCCCATGTTCCAAGTCAGTATCCAGTGCCCCTGTCCATCAGGGACACAGGTGGAATTCCAGGGGTGTATTTTCTGTTCCCCATCTAGTTATCCAGGTTGCACTTAAAAAGGGGTAAAAGGTACTCTGCTTGATGTGAAGAGGGAGTCTATTCCACAGAAGGGGGAGTCTCTGGGACACAAATCTGTCCCATCAACATGTCCTATTGATGTCACAGACTAGGTTGAGGTCATGTGGTTACTTGAGTGGAGCTTAACCTGTGGATATGCAGCAGTCCCATCAAGGTGGGGTATGAGATTGCTTTGTACGCCAGAGGTCACCTCTGAGGAGTCTGTAGAAGGCTGAGTAGAGGGATAGGGCTTTTAGCTTATCTCTGTAGGGTAGATGGTTGAGGCCCTGGATTCTCCTGGTGAGGAACATCTGTCATCTCTTTAGCTGCTCTATGTGCTTTGTGAGGTACATGCTGAAAGAGGTGTTGTACTTTAACTTGTAATGTGTCTTATAAAGGAAGAATACAGGGATGTTATGACCTCCTTGTACCTGGATGAGATACCCTTCTTAATAAGGTTGGCAAAGTAGAAAGCTTTCCATACAATGGAGGCAATATGGTGGTCAAAAGTCAGTTTGCTATCAACCTGGGTGCCCAAGTCCCTGACGACTGATCGAGTGCTTAGGACCTTGTTATTAATGTGATAATTTGTGAGGACATTACTCTCCCCAAAAGGGATGATGATGATGCAGTTTTTTGGTATTCAGTTTGAGGCCATGTTTCTGGCACCAGTCATTTGTTTGGGTGTGACTCTCTTGGAGGATATAATTGATGATAATGCCCAACTTGCAGTCATCTGTAAACTTAGTCAGCCATAGCCCACTGGTTTTAGCCTGCACCTCAGAAACATATATATCCCAAACAACAGAGGCGCAGGACCAATCCTTGGGGTACACTCCTTGTTATAGGTCTACAGCTTGAGGTGGCTTCTCCAATTTTGATTATGTGGGTTCTATCAGTGAGCCAGTTTACTACCCATCTAGTAACATATGGATTGATGTCTAGTTGAGAGAGTTTATCTATTATACCCGAGTGGAGAATTGTATTGAAAACTTTGGCCAGGTCAAGGTAGGTGGTGTGCACCATCTTCCCTTCATCCATGGCTATGGTGACCTTCTCAAAGAAGTAGACCATATTTAACAGGCATGACCTCCCCTTGATGAAAACAACTGTGTGGGCTCGAGTGTTTGGAAGTTGCCAATGCCCTTGTTAATGAGTTCCATGATAATCTGTTCCATGGCCTTGCAGATCAGGCTAGTTAGGCTAATGGGTCTATAATTAACTGGATCTGTGGATGCATCACCTTTGCACAAAGGGATGACAGTGACTGTCCTCCACTTGGCTGGGATGAAGCCAGTAGGCTTTGGTTGAATAGGGTGCCTAATGGTTTTGCAAGTCCCTGCCTGAGTTCATATAGGATGCAGCCTGGGATGTTATCGGGTCCCATGGAAGATGTATTTTTTGCCTTTGAGAGGGCAGTGATGACTTGCTCCCTAGACATAAGAGGATGGGGGGGCAGATGCTGGGGATGTCCTTATTTACTGATGGGGGAACAGAGGGCTGAAGTTTCACTGAACCTGTCTGCCAGCAGGTTGGCTATATCTATGGAATTTGTGTATGTGGTGTCCTTGACCACCATTTCTGAGCAGATCTGAGTGTTTCCTTTGAGATTGTTACATATATGAAGAAGGCTTTATGATTATCTTTAGTAGATGTGGCCAGTCTGGACTCGAAGTTTGCTTTGGAGGATTTCACTAGTGCTCTTGTTTGCTTGTTTAGGCTAAGGAGAGATTGCTTCCAATTAGGCCCCTTATCCTTTTTGGTCCTGGACAGCAATTCTTTCCATTTATTTTAGAGTTTGTTTATTGCTGATGTTCACCGGACAGGTTTACTGTTCCTTGAGGAGGAGGATTTTGTCCTGTCAGGTATGCCTGATTCCATGCAACTATATAAATTCTTGTATAGTGTGTTGGTGTAGGTTTGGACATTTGTGCCAGCTCCTGTGGAGGAAGAGAGGGCTGTGAAGCTGTTTATACCTTCCCTCAGGAAGTTGTAATCAGCTTTGGAGAAGTTTTTATGTTTGACTGTAGCAATGGGGGGGGGGGTCAGGGGAGATGGTGACTTCAAAAGTGACCACTTTGTGATCGGACATTACCAGGGAGGATGACACTTTAGGGATGCTGTGGTGGTTATTCATGTTGGTTAATACCAAGTCCAAGATATATCACCTGTTGTGGGGTGTCAACCAACTGGTCCAAGGCATTTGAATTGACAAAATCAAGGAATCTCTGGACATTTGTGTTTTGACATGAGTAGTTCTTCCAGTCTATGGTTGGATAGTTAAAGTTGTCTAGTATCTGGGTAAAGGGTTGAATCTTGATAGATTTGAAGAGGTCCAGATAGGTAGATTGGGTATCTTGTGTCAAAGTTAGGGACCTTTAGCTAGCTATGATTTGAATAATTGTCTTGTCAATGGTTAACTGCACCTGGAGTTTCTCCTGTGCATCATACTGTTTGACCAGCCTGGAGGTGTGTATGTCTTTGTTATATATTGAAACTCCACCTCCTTTTGCTTTGCTGCCCACAGTTTGGGGTCTGAATGTATGATAGGATGAGCAACCTGGTATGACTGGGGTGCTCTTCACAGCTTTGAACCAGGTTTCTCTGACTGGACAAATGTCAGCATCTTTCAGGGTTAAGAACACTTGCAGATTAAAATCCATAAATCACATCTTGTCTTTTTACAAGAAACACATCTAATATCTACAGATACTGATAAGCTAACTACCAGGTTTTATTCAGTTTTAACAAGCTCAGAACATAGTGAAAAGAAAAGTAGAGTAGCTATATTATGGAGTAAAACACTTCCCATGCCTAAAATACTAGACATATACAAAGATAACAAAGGTATGTTTTGTTCTGTCACAATAGAACTAAATAAAAAAAATATATACTTTAATAAACATATATTGGATTCCAGGTATTGGTTCAAACACTGTCAAACAGCATTTAAATAAGATAGTTAGTCTAGCTAAAGGTAATTTAATAATAGCAGGTGATTTTAATTATATATTAAATGATGCAGATACTAACACTTCAGTTAAAAAAAAGATTTCAACCAGCTAAATTACTATTGGACTTTATGCAATCATTTACATTAAAAGACATAAATAGCTTTGCAGATTCAGACTCACTCCAATACACTCATTATTCCCACAGATATAAAACAAACTCTAGAATAGATAGAATCCTAATATCAAAAGAATTAACAGATGACTTAATAAAAGTAAAGCTTATTTCATGTCCCTTGTCCGATCACAACTCAATAACTTTTGAATTACTAACCAAAACAACTCACACTGTTATAATTAAAAGAATACCAGCATACATAACTAAATTTAAAGAATTTAAAGAATTTTTGCTTTTAGAGATACAAGACTTTATCACATTAAATAATAATAATATATCAGACATTTACATATGGGATGCCTTAAAAGCCTTTCTATATGGGAGAATTCTCTTGTGGTATAATAATAAGAGAAAATCCTAGGACAAAGAACTATTAGCTTTACAATGTAAATTAGACAAGCTAAAACTTAACCTAGACAGTAATATTGATAGAATAAACAAAGAGAAAGAGATAAGTAAACTAAATACAAAATACCTAGAGATATTAAACCATAAAACAAAGATCAGAACAGAGACATTTAAATGTATAACCTTCTCAACAAATCCTAGTTATTTAAATATCTTAGCAAGTAAAACTAAAAGAATTAAAAAACAACCATATTAAGGAGATTTATTCCCCAAAAAAGAAAGAAACTTGTGTCTAATATACACAATATTTTATTGGAATTCAAATAATTCTTTCATAAGATAAATCAGAACACCCAGTTAGTAGATTCAAAAGATATGATTAAGACATTTATAACAAAGTATACAAAATATAGATTATCAAAAGATCAAACTAATAACATAGATAAACCTATTTCTTTACAAGATATACAAAACCAGATAACAAAACTCAAATTACACAAAGCCCCCAGAAATGATGGCATTATCCCAGAATTATATAAATTATTACCTAAATCTGCTTTAAATATTCTGCATAAAGTATTTAATATTTCCCAAAACAACACTATCATACCCCCTTCTTGGAAATATACCTTTATCTCACCAATAATCAAATCAAACAGAGATCCTACTAAGTGTTCTTCATACAGACCAATCTCTTTATTAAACACAGATTATAAAATGTTTATGTCCATATACGCTGAGAGATTAAATCAAATCAAACAGAGATCCTACTAAGTGTTCTTCATACAGCCCAATCTCTTTATTAAACATAGATTATAAAATGTTTATGTCCATATACGCTGAGAGATTAAATGAAATCAAAGAGAGATCCTACTAAGTGTTCTTCATACAGCCCAATCTCTTTATTAAACATAGATTATAAAATGTTTATGTCCATATACGCTGAGAGATTAAATCAAATCAAACAGAGATCCTATTAAGTGTTCTTCATACAGACCAATCTCTTTATTAAACATAGATTATAAAATGTTTATGTCCATATACGCTGAGAGATTAAATCAAATCAAACAGAGATCCTACTAAGTGGTCTTCATACAGACCAATCTCTTTATTAAACATAGATTATAAAATGTTTATGCCCATATACGCTGAGAGATTTAATCAAATCAAACAGAGATCCTACTAAGTGTTCTTCATACAGCCCAATCTCTTTATTAAACATAGATTACAAAATGTTTATGTCCATATACGCTGAGAGATTAAATCAAATCAAACAGAGATCCTACTAAGTGTTCTTCATACAGCCCAATCTCTTTATTAAACATAGATTATAAAATGTTTATGTCCATATACACTGAGAGATTAAATCAAATCAAACAGAGATCCTACTAAGTGTTCTTCATACAGACCAATCTCTTTATTAAACATAGATTATAAAATGTTTATGTCCATATACGCTGAGAGATTAAATCAAATCAAACAGAGATCCTACTAAGTGTTCTTCATACAGACCAATCTCTTTATTAAATACAGATTACAAAATGTTTATGTCCATATACGCTGAGAGATTAAATCAAATCAAACAGAGATTCCACTAAGTGTTCTTCATACAGCCCAATCTCTTTATTAAACATAGATTATAAAATGTTTATGTCCATATACGCTGAGAGATTAAATCAAATCAAACAGAGATCCTACCAAATGTTCTTCATACAGCCCAATCTCTTTATTAAACTAAGATTACAAAATGTTTATGTCCATATATGTTGAGAGATTAAAACGTTTTTTGCCATCATTAGTAAATGATGATCAAACCGGTTTTATTGTAAATAGAACTACTTATGACAATATAAGAAGAACAATAACTTTGATAGATTCAGCAAAAACCTCTAATAAAACTTTAACTTTAATAGGTTTAGATATAAATTGTGCCTTTGACTCAGTTAGCTGGAACTATTTATTTATATTGCTAGAAGAACTGAATTTCTCAGATAATTTTATATATCTTATAACAAACCTATTTAAAGGGAGTCATGCATATATCAAAATTGGCACTTCCATATCAGAAAACATTTCTATTACAAGAGGAACTAAACAGGGATGCCCTTTATCCCCCCCTTTTATTTACATTGATTATGGAACCATGGGCCAATTTAGTAAGAGATGATGAAAACATTGAAGGTTATAAGTTAAATTCAGATACTTCATCTAAAATTCAATTATTTGCTAATGATATTTTGGTAACAGTAGGAGAAAATTACAAATTTATTCCTGCCATATTTAAAAATATTAATAATTTTCAAAAATATCAGGTTTAAGTTTTAATAACAATAAAACTCAGATCATCCCAGTTAATCTAAAACAAAACACAATTCAACAAAAGTATAACAAACTTATACCTCAGAATAATCAGATAACATATTTAGGAATAGTGATTACCAATAATATAAAATATATCATCCAATTAAACTTTACTAATTGCGTAAGTAAAATCGAAGATTCTGTAAAAAAATGGAATAGTTTACTCTTTTCCATGGATGAAAGGCTTTCTATTATAAAAATGACTATCCTTCCTAAAATACGTTATATTATTCAATCACTTTCATTAATTTCCCCTAAAACAATAATTAAAAGATTTAATTCCTTGATATTGAAATTTTTATGGTATCCTAATAAATCCAGAATAGCCTTACAACATCATATGAATGACTGGACAAATGGTGGCATAAGATTTCCTAATTTGGAATTATATACTTTATCCTCACACAGTCTCTTTTCTAATCAATAATACATATTCTTCTAAATGGAAACAATACTTATTCTCATTAGCTTGGGACTCTTCTAACAAACTAAACATTCAAAAAACACTAATATTAAATAATCCTATTTTGTGGATATTAAAATATATATTTACAGTACATTCATATAAGTTAAATAAATCAAATTATTTGCTACTCATTTTAAAAACATTTAGGAACTTTATTTTTAAATTCACTAATTATAAAACATGGATTTTCCTTCTTTTCCCAATTGCATTTACTCAAGGTATATTAACTACAACAGATAATACAAAAATGCTATTATTCAAAGAGAAAAATCTTATTTATTGGTCTCAGTTAATAGAAAAAGATAGACTAAAGTCTGTTGAGGACCTAAAACTTGAATATGACATAGACTCAAACTTTTGGCTATGCATACAGGAATGTAAACAATATATTATAAATCATTTGGATTCAATGCCCTTACATTTAGTCCATTAACTAAAATAATTTTATTTCTGACTACACTTATTCAAAACATAAACACTGACAAAAATTAACACATATTTACAAAATACTTAGAAATTATACAAATTTTCACACTGAGAAATATTGGGAATATTTCAATACAATTAATAACTATGCTCCTAATGATCAAGACAAACAAAATATAGTAGAATCAGCTTACTACACCACATCTTCCCTGAAGTGGAAATTATATACCTGGAAATATATGCATAGATCTTTTATTACACCACACACTCTAAATAAATTCAATAACAACATCAGTGATTGTTGGAGATGCAAAGAAGTATTAAAAGCTGACTGGTCTCATATGTTCTATGTCTGCATATTTCTAAAAAAATATTGAGAAGATATAAATAGTTTTCTTCAAGGTTTATTTACAGATACTTTTTTGATTTCTAAATCTTTAATTATATTTAATACTCCAATACATCAAAGTGTTAAAAAATCCAAATATACATTAATATGGACCATATTAGCAGTAGCAAGAAAAATAATAACAATTAACTGGAAATCAGAAACTTTCCCTACGTTACAAGAATTCAAAAACCTTCTTACTGAAGTCTGCAGTGTGGAACTTTTGACCATTAAGTCAAGAACTAATAGAAATATGTCTAGAATTAATATGTGGAAAAATCTATCAGACTTGCTAGAAAAGTATTGATTGTATATGAACAAACCTATAATTTGTTTGATATTTATGTGAACATCATTTGTAGATAGTTGTGTTGTTAGTTAGACATAGAATGTTTTTTTTCTTTTTTTATATTGTTAAAAATGGAACATTTTATGTAATTCATTTCTTTATTCAAATTTTAATGAAAATTTTTTTTGAAAAAAAAAAGAATGCTTGCAATGAGTGCCGTTTTATGTTTAGACTCCTAACTTTTAGCAGTATGACCTTTAATTTGCATTTTGATGAACTTTTCATGTTGATAGTTTTGACCTCATGGCATTGCCTAAAAAAGGCACTATGGGGGAAGCAAGAGCCTTTGTCAGAAACCTGAAGCCCAAGGGAGACAGATGCAGGCTATCTCTAGCAAAGCATCATGGTCTGTAGATCATGTCTTCCCAGACTGTCAGGTACTGGATCCCCTTGGAATGACACCAGAAACTAAGACAATTTTTAAAGTCAATCATTTTCTGTTTGTATTGAGGTATCATTCTGGGTGATGGTAGAATGCTGCTTAAGGCTAGGGACTTACCTGCCTGGGACATATATTCAGTAAGCTCAGTCATGTCTCTCTTCATATAGTCCAGGGAGGTACGTCTCAAGTCATTCCCACCAACATAGACTATGGCAGAGTCATAACAGTACCTCTTGTTGAGAGACTTGAGTGCATGTATGCTATGGTGGATTGTGGAACCTGACAAACAACTAACCATGACTTTTTCCTTATCCAGCCTGCTGAGGGGCACAGCTATGTGTCTCACAATGGCGTCTCCTATTACTAATATGTTGGGTTTATGGTTAGGCCTTGGTGGCTGTGAGACACCAGGTGTGTGGACTATGTGTGGTGGGCTGTGGAGTTTGCCTATGTTTTTGCCTCAGAGGCCTCTTTTGTTTGGGTATGTTTTTATTGAAGACCTCTGCATATGTGGATGTGTTGTGTTGGTGTGGATGTTGTCTGAGGTGAGGTGTTTGTGTTGACAACCTTCCCAGTGCCAGATAAACTGGCTTGTAAGTGCAAGAGCATAGTCCCTAGGTTCTTAATGTAATTGCTTCTCTTACAAATTGTGTTCCTAGGTGGTAGTAGTAGAGGCTTGTCTGTGTACATGAGGCATTTGCTACACTGTCTCAGGATGCCCATATCAACCAGACTGGCAGGAGAAACCATAGGAAATTATCCATCCATATGTCTCAGAATCTGAGGGAGAGAGGCCAGAGAGAGATAAGCAGGTAAATGGTGGAAGGTCTAAGATGAGTACTACTAGGTGATCATACAAGTGCTACTAAGGGAAAATTTGTAGCTGGAATGCCTTGCAATGGGTTAAAAACAGTGCAGCTGTGATGTGTAACATGCAAACAAGCCCACACTAGCAAAAATACTGGGTTTAAATAGCGCAAAAAATAGAATATTCTAGTAACACAAAGATCTAGCCAATCCTGCTAGCCCCTGCTTTCTTTACCAATCAGCTCATGCCAGACAAGGTCCAGACAGCCCTGCTACTCTCTTAGTGGAGAAGATAGGCCCCTACCAACACAAGATGGCTGCCAGAAACACAGAAGGCAAACACAAGATGGCTGCCAGAAACACAGAAGGCAAAAAGAAATGGCTCTGGATGCAGTGAACCTGTATCCAGACTATGCTACTCAATTTAAGGGTCAAGAACACAATAACATTCACAGAAAAGCACAAATTAACCACTTATAGACAAAAACAGAACTCACATTATGAAGAAATACATTTAACCAGTAATGAATTACAGTAAATAGCAATGAAATGCAGTTAATTGGTAAATTGCTTTAGCTTATTACATCCGAGTGACACCTCCAGGTGCATCTGCAGCTAACAATCACTGACGTCTCTAGGCGGCAAATATTGTTTGTTCATATTTGCATCAATAATTCCAAAACTATGCTAGGTACAAGGTTTTAAAAGATTTCATCTTAAAGCTTACATAATGGCAAAGCCAACTGCATTAATATTTGACTTTTATCTAGTACAGGTAAATAGAGATTAACTGTTGTTTTTATGACATTAATTTATATAGATATAATTTTTTCACATTTTTCTAAATATTTCAACAACCAGGTAACACAGACAGAACTCCTTAGCCTCATATGAAAGCTCTCAACCAGATGAATAAAATGCTGCTGACAGTATTTTTTTAACTTGAGTGGTTGCTAAGATATTGTAAGTTGTTTACAAAATATTACGAATGTAATAGTTACTGTGCTTACTGTGACTTATAAAATTTAGACCACCTATACCTCTACAGACAAGTGCATGTACTGTGATATTTATATGCACACACACACACACACACACACACACACACACACACACACACACACACACACACACACACACACACACACACACACTCCCACCACTATCTCTCAACTAAACTCCCTAACACTTACCTCTAATGTGGTCTCAGCCATTGAGAGTTATAGGTGAACTTGGCCTTCTGACCATGTTAATTAAAGCACCTGGCCATTTTAATTTATACAGAGATTTCCAGGGGAAAGCACATGACTCATTATCATATGCCACTCCCCCAGAATGCCTCATTAGCAGTGCAGTACGCTATAGGGACATTCCACTGTGGTGGTTCTACAGACTATGAAGAATCACACAGTAAGGCTGTCTGTAAATTAGCAACACGACCAGCAGACAAAAATGTCCACATTAGGGTTTATCTCTTGCTGTAGCCCTTTCTGAGTCCCAGGGAATGTCTTTCTTACATATTAGCTTTCTCTACTTATATCAGGACCCCTCAGCCTTTAGAGCTTAATGTTTGCCCTTTACAGGTGTTGGCATTCCTGATCTTGCAGCATATTCAGAGATGTGCAGTCATTGTCTGACTATGTTTGTCACATACTAAAATGAAAAATTGTTTATAAATTGCTCATCTTAGAAAACAGAGAGGTAAAAAAACATATAGACTCAAGTAAAAGAATAGAATACATCTTTTGCAATAGAAAGTGTATTTAATGCAACAGCAATCAAAGAACAGTGCTTAAGCTTCATATACAAAATTCTAATGATCTTTAAAACTAGCTTACAATTATTTTAGATACACATTATATTTTATTAAAATGCAGTAACTCGTACAGTTTATTATGACACTTTCAACAACCTGTTAAAAGCCAAATGCCTTCTTCTTTCCTCCGTTCTGTTTCTCACTTTTGTCTCTTCCAACAACAAATTCACTGTTTCCCACTGTAGCTTACTTGAGTGTACTGTTCAAAAAACTAGGCCACAATATTGAAGTTGAGTCACACTTTAGAGTACAGATATTCAGACTTTTTCCTTGAAATACATTGAATGATTGAAGCATAAAGAACATATTTCCTCTGCTATTTATGGATCAAAGACTGTTCTATTTCTTTTTAGAATATGTCTTAAGTAATGTGATTGCAAATGTGTCACTGTATAAAGTGATTGCGTAACTCAAAAATCTTGAAAATTGTGAAGTATATTAATGTAGTGAATATCAATTTGTGTTGTTGATAGTTCATTGACATGCCATGTGCTTGTTCGAACCAATATCGATGATTATCTGCTATATTTTATGTGGCGCAGCTGTCTCTATCATTCTTTGTGAAGCACAAACTATTCTCGTAAATTATTCAACCAAGGTATTCAGCTTATAGATATGAGATGTGGTTTGCTGTTTAGCAAAGAATGCCATATTCTTTATGGAAGAACATCTTTCAAAATGTTTGAAAGGGATTTGACATTTACCTGCCAGTGACTGGGACAGCATCTTGGAACTGCATCTTATGCAAAATTCGAGCATGAAGTGCTGCCATAGGGACAGTAAAAAGTTTATTTTCTACTGTGTTTCCAGATAGTTACAAAGCAGACTGTTCAGTACAACACAAAGTTACAAATACAGTTCTACAACTTTAGATCTAACAGACTAGTGATAGTGTTTCTCTGCAAAAAAATTAGGAATCCTCACATAGGTAGCTCATTCAAGCAGAGCCAGGGCAGTGAAATGTATTTTATTTTCACTTAGTCAGGCAAATGAGTAGTTACCAAAAGGGTTTAGTCCTCCTTAGGTAGACAGATCACCTAGTTGCATCTATTCACACACATTTATACTTTGGATTTGCAGCATGCACCCCTGCAGGCTAGAAAACAAGGAACTGTTTCTGAGATATATTAACTGCTTTGGTATACCACTGTATTACCATTACCTGAAAGCACTCTGTATGCCACTGTGCCACTGTGTTATCCATATCTTAAAGCACTGCGCCATTATAGTATACCTGAGACTTATGGTCCATTAGTTAGAATACTACAATGGGTTAAACACATGACAGTGCTATGGGAAAGAAAACTGTTATGACTTCTCAAGAGTAAGGCCCATAAGGAAGTGGCTATGGGACAGACATACAAGTTAGCATTAATCAGTTTATGTTGCAAATGATACAATATACTAACTTCACATTTGTATAAAGGAGGTATAAGGAGCACATGCTACACATGATTAACCATTATGTGCCAATTATGTGATACAAGCTCTCAGCACAGTGATGGGGAGCCTTCCCCACAGCAATAGTGAGGTGAATAACTCCTTTGTAACCCTCTGTATTCAGAAGACTATATGTGCTTACAGCTTAGCACTTTGCATTGATGCTCAAGTTCATTAGGAAAAGCTGGACTGGTTTGTGCAGTCTGTCTTCTTCCAGTTTAGTAAATAATGGAGCTGATACAAGTGGAATTTTTGTCCACTACATGCCACTTAAGACGTGTCTCATGGTGTTTATGTGCTTGTGTATTTCTGAATGCTTGTAGTCTAGCTAGGATATCTAACTATTTGGTGAATTGTTTTGCAGCAATGTATAAATTTAACAGACCTGGTAGCCAGTTGGTGAATTCATTTAGAATCCCACTCTTAAAACAGATACAAACACACAAGCACACACAAACACACAGACCCACAAGCATGCATACACACAATCATTAACCAGAAACTGAAAAATATACTTTATGTGAGTGGGAAAGTACCGCCCTCCCATTCCGGGAGCTTTGTCCATTGGTATCTCTGCAAAACACCAAGGCCACTGGACATTGATAAAATTATAACTTTGACCAGCAGAATTCCTAACCAAAATCCTCACCATATTACCCCAAAGAGATGTTGTTTTTGGAGAGATGATTCTGACCCCTTGTTGATGAGGCTATTCAATGGTTTATCTTCACAAGCCATGATTCAGTTAAACAGCTGCCAATGACTTAACAGTCATCTCAGTGGAATGAATCTTAACCTTCTAGGCATCATACACCAAAGAGCTCAATAAATTTTGAGACCATAACTGGTGTTGCCATAAAACGCAAATCAGGTGCAACATAATTCTTTTATGTAGCAGTCTTGTTTATTTAAGCTCATCTTCAGGTATTTCTGTCTTGTAACAGTGAATGGGAAGTGACGTATCCACCCCTGATGTAAGGACATGACATCATATTACTTTGTACGGGAAAGGTGCCACCTATTCAGTTTCAATGTTGTCTTATCATCTCTGGCGAGATGTCACAGATTCATCATCTATTACTCGATCAGTTTTTGTTTTTGTTTAAAAAAACTTTAAATTCTGCAACATTTTTACTCCCTGTTATTTATTTAAATGTTGTGATTTGAATTCTGAGACCCCTTTCTCCGTTATATAAGCCACTGTGTGAACTCGTAGGGAGCAAACTCCTGATACAGATATTTTGTCCTTATTTAATCTGCTTGAGAGCTTTCTGCAGTACTGAGGCATATTGGATTGGTAATAGGTTTAAACAGATAGAGATTATATTTGATGTCTCATGAGTAAATTAGTGGGTAGCTGCATTTTACAGTAGTTTATTAATTATCTGATTTGCTATTAACAAGATAAATAAAATGTCTTGTGACCCTTTTAACCCTCAAACAGACTAGCTGGACTGTGATGTACACCAGGCTTGTGAGGTACAATAAGCATCGTTAACAGAGGTACAATTTAATACACACAGTCCCTAGCATTACATACGTGGTCCATTGCATTACATATGTGATCCCTGGTGTTACACACATGGTCCCCAGCATTACATACATGGTCCCTAGCATTACATATGCAGTCCCTGGCATTACACACACGGTCCCTGGTGTTACACATGTGGTCCCTAGCATTACACATCCAGTCCGTAGCATTACACACGCAGTCCCTTGCATTACATACGTGGTCCCTGGCTTTACACACGCAGTCACTGGCATTACATACGCAGTCCCTGGTGTTACACAAGTGGTCCCTGGCATTACATACGTGGTCCCTGGTGTTGCACATGTGGTCCCTAGCATTACACATGCGGTTCCTTGCATTAAATACACAGTCTCTGATGTTACACATGCGGTCCCTAGCATTACACATGCAGTCCCTTGCATTACATATGTGGTCCCTGGCTTAACACAAGTGGTCCCTGGCATTACATACGCAGTCCCTGGTGCTACACAAGTGGTCCCTGGCATTACATACGTGGTCCCTGGTGTTGCACACATGGTCCCTAGCATTACACATGTGGTTCCTTGCATTAAATACACAGTCTCTGACGTTACACATGCGGTCCCTAGCATTACACATGCAGTCCCTTGCATTACATACACGGCATTACATATGTAGTTCCTAGCATTGCACACGTGGTCCCTAGCATTACACAGATTTTATAAAGCACCAGCAGAGTCATATATCATGCATGTGGTATTTCCAATACAAGCTGTCATAACAGATTGTTACAGGCATTTGTGCTCAGAACATACCAGTAAGATATTGTGCAAAAGAAATGCAGGCACCATTAGTAGAAAATTAGGACATATGAATGGTGACAGGATGTAATTAAATACAAAAATGTATGTTGTGCATCATTTAAACAGCAGGTAAAGCTCTGCGCATTACAGTGAATTGTGCATGGTTCGCTGATCACTAATCTCTATTATATGTTCTCAACATGGATGCCACGATTCACCTCCCAAGCTTCACTCTTGAGTTGAATTTGTTGGCATCCATGTGTCAAACACGTAACATGGCTGGGATCATGAGACTGCTCATAATCCTCTGTATCAGTGCCACATATAGATCATTCACTACGGAAGAGTCTCTGGAATCTCTTAAACTCTTGATTTGCACGTTTCTCTTTTACTTCTGTTTCTTCAGAAAAAAAGAAAATAAAAAAGTGTTAAATCAAGCGTTTCATGTGTTTGTGCAGCTCTTATGCAACGACCATTGAAACCTGTTAATACTGTAGCAGGAAACTAGAGTTTAACATGGGTGAGAGACGGTGATTAACAAACGCTTATTAAGTACCTTTTTGACATCAGAAACATGCTTAACAAGCCTTCCTTTTCCCTGATTTTGGAGTATAATCACAGCATTCCATGCACTAGAAAGAATATTCTCTCTGAGGTAGTGGCAACTTGTTTGAATTTAAGGATCTAATTAAATCTGCACATGGATTTTCTTGAATCCTGCCTAATTTTGTCATGCAGTATTTAAATACCATGTCAGGTCTCCCCTGAAAACAAGCTAAAGGCCAAGAGGAATGAATCTGGTCAGCAGAAAGCAAATCAGTCACAATACCAGCAGGAGACATTGGGTAAAGCACTGTAAATTCTTTGTTGGCCAATGATTACGAGATTCAGTAATCAGGAGTTGTCCAAAGTCCCACTTATATCTTGTGAGCACCATCTTTCGGTCTGAGTCTCGGTCAAATGATATTAGGAACAGTCACATTTTTGTATCTTGCTATATTATTCTGTTTGCAGCTACTTGGGGTCACTGCCAACTGTATTTTCTTTTACTTTTATTTGAACACAGAGATCTGGGAGTGCCCTTCAGTTTTTGTTTTATTGCTGAAACTTGAGAAGTGCTTACAGTTGATGTAGAGGACTAAAGCTCTAAACTGTTCATAAGCAGTGCCTGTTGCATAGGGTTTCATTCCTTCTACCTGCATTTGCCTGCTGTCTGACTCCAAGCAAGTCAGTTAACTTGAGAAGGTCACTCCTAAAAGAGGGACAGCTCGTTCCTTACTGTGTATCTGTCAGCAAGTCACTCAACCAAACAGCACCTCAAAGTCACCTCTGAAAAGGGATAAAAATGTCCAGTGGGCTTACCCAGTCAACAAATAGATAAAAATTGAATATGCTCTTCTTGACTTTTAATTTTAAAACCTTTCGACCATGATCCAGTAGTACATTAGTGAACGCTTTGTTTCATATTTAAGTAATTGTAGTGGTCGCTTACAGTCAGGGGAGACTTCTCCTTTGCAAAAGCATGTGTATCTGTTACTATCTGCTGAATATAAAGTTGTCTCTACTCTTATCCCTTGTCTCTGCCTTGATCATCAACTAAACAATGTGTAAGTGAGTCACAGACATGTCCAGTGGACCATCCAGTAATGACCTGACTCCAGTCTGCTAATCTGCTGCGGTGTATTCCAAGGATACTTAGCGACTTCTAAAAGCTATAGTTAAATGACCCATCAACAATCTCCTAATGATGTTCATTCATGTGTCTGAGTTACTTTTCAGTGATGTTTATATGATCATACCCAAGAAATTTAATAGGCAGATATTTTTCTTTATTGCCCTACATATTACGTCTAGGCTAGTTATAATACCTATTCAATAACCTAGACTTATTGATTCAGGTATCACTGAAAAGAAACTTGAATTAATGAATCAAAACCTCTGTCAGTCTATCTTATCTTGAGTTCTGCTGAGATATACATTTTCAGCCATATAATCCCTATACTGAACTCCATCCAAGAGAGGTCTCAGACAGAAGAAGGCACCCAGGTCCATCTTCAAGGCACCCAAGTCCATCTTCAAGTACCCAAGTCCATCTTCAGTATTTAAAAGTGTATGAAAATGCTGTAAAATCATCTTTACCAAATATAGCCGCTTTCTAAGCACTCATCACTGATTTATTTTCATTATGCAGAGTCAGATGCCACCCTTTAGCAATCCATTAATATACCTCTTAATTAACTGCCATTAATAAAAAAGTCATTATACTTCAACATTTATCATTTAATCTCATGTGAAATTAGAAATGGTTCACTAATACTGAATGATAATGCAGGATTCTGTGTCATAGAAACTACAATTAATTGGTTCATATCACTATGTGGTGTAAATGATGTTCTTGGGTCTATATTATATTTTCAAAAGTTTCAAATATCGAACACCATATGGTCAACACCATATGAGCGATGTTTGAAAATTCGTAAATATAAAAAAATAAAAATAAAAAACTATATTTACCTAAACGCTGTAGGCAGGGGGCAAGCCCCACTGTGCCACCCAAACCCCCGCTACTTAAATATTCCTACTCTGAGATCACACTGCATTGAAGTAAAGGGAAAATATTCCCTATGGTGATTTCCATGTTGCGCACGTGACGTTTCGAAGTTTTGACCAATCGGGTTTGCTCAGTACACATTCTCCATTTAAAATTTTCATTCACACGATAGGAACCTGATGTTCTTTCCATCTATAATGACCTAGATATTAAACAAGTTGGGGTTCACTAGTTTTAATGAGGGGACAAAGTGCCAAAGTGACCTGTGGAGTACATGACATTATCAAATGAGTATTCACTTCGAAATCGCTACATAAAGTGTCTACAAAGTGTCCCAACAGCTTGTTCCTGAGTACAAAACAGACTTATGACCATTACATCCCAATGTGGAAGCCACTGAAAAATAAAACATTATGTGTGTGGCAAGCCCCCAGATTTCCATCAGCAAGAGATTGTACTGCTAACATTAGGTGTGTGGTAAGCCACCAGATGTCCCTTTGGAAGAGACTGTACTGTTAACATTATCTGTGTGGCAAGCCCCCAGATGTCCCTATGGAAGAGACTGTACTGTTAGCATTATGTGTGTGGCAAGCCCCCAGATGTCCCTATGGAAGAGACTGTACTGCTAACATTATGTGTGTGGCAAGCCCCCAGATGTCCCTCTGCAAGAGACTGTACTGTTAACATTATGTGTGTGGCAAGCCCCCAGATGTCCCTATGGAAGAGACTGTAGTGCTAACATTATGTGTGTGGCAAGCCCCCAGATGTCCCTATGGAAGAGACTGTACTGTTAACATTATGTGTGTGGCAAGCACCCAGATGTCCCTTTGGAAGAGACTGTACTGCTAACATTATGTGTGTTTCAAGCCCCAAAATGTACTTCTGCAAAAGACTCTACTGTTAATATTATGTGTGTGGCAAGCCCCCAGATGTCCCTATGGAAGAGACTATACTAATAACATTATGTGTGTGGTAAGCCCCCAGATGTCCCTATGGAAGAGACTATGCTGCTAACATTATGTGTGTGGCAAGCCCCCAGATGTCTCTCTGGAAGAGACTGTACTGCTAACATTATGTGTGTGGCAAGCCCCCAGATGTCCCTATGGAAGAGACTGTACTGTTAACATTATGTTTGTGGCAAGCCCCAAGATGTCCCTATGGAAGAGATTGTACTGCTAACATTATGTGTGTGGCAAGCCCCAAGATGTCCCTATGGAAGAGACTGTACTGCTAACATTATGTGTGTGGCAAGACCGCAGATGTCCCTCTGCAAGGGACTGTACTGTTAACATTATATGTGTGTCAAGCCCCCAGATGTCCCTATGGAAGAGACTGTACTGCTAACATTGTGTGTGACAAGCCCCCAGATGTCCCTATGGAAGAGACTATACTTGTAACATTATGTGTGTGGCAAGCCCCAAAATGTCCTTATGGAAGAGACTGTACTGCTAACATTATATGTGTGGCAAGCCCCCAGATGTCCCTATGGAAGAGACTGTACTGCTAGCATTATGTGTGTGGTAAGCCTGCAGATGTCCCTATGGAAGAGACTGTACTGTTAACATTATGTGTGTGGCAAGACCCCAGAAGCCCCTATGGAAGAGACTGTACTGCTAACACTAGTCAACTATGAGCATGCAACACAATCACGAAAAGAAGATGCTCTGATTTTGGCAAAACGTGCTCAAAAAGGGATTTGCTACACTTCTTCCACTTAGGAGTAAGGTTTCTCAATAGATAGTTTACTCTTAATCCTGTTCTGTGAAGGTGTTTCATGTCTGAAATATGTTGAAAATTGAAAGGTATAAATAAACATTGTAAATAGTCTGAAGAGACCATGTAAGGAATGAATCTGTAAGGTCTATAAAATATTACCAAATATACTGATCTAGTAGGGGGGGGAAATATATATATATATATATATATATATATATATATATATATGTATTTCACTTAAGAACAGAACTATTTTAAATATAAGCAGAAATCTGCTGTCTTTGTGTTTCTCTGGCACAAATAAAAACTGGGCTGAAGGCTGACTGAGCATGTCCAATAATTTGCTGCAATCATTAAACATGGCTATGCTGTTTTGAGGTCATGCAAGAAAAGCATAAGGATTAAACTTATGCATCAAGGCCTATTAAAACAAACAAAAAGCGTTTAAGAGTGCTGAAGTACTTAATGATAAAGTAACTATTATTTTTCTGATAGTATTAAATTTTCTCTGACTTACTCAGATGCAGAACTTTATAGCTTAAAAAATAGGCACTAAGCATTAGAGGAAAGTGCAACATAGGACTAACAACAGTGCGACTTAGTGTACAGCGCATCCCCAAATCACGCTAACATTCAGATGTGATTCACATTGGTAAACACACGTTTCTTACATGATGGCAATCTGATAAACCCTTATGGGGATGTTCCATTGTTTAACGTTATCTCAGATATAAGAACGTTAATCCTGTCTTGTTTTAAGAGACGTCATCAAGCTAAGTAACCTATTGATTTTATTTCATTTGCAAAAGGTACAGAATATTAAAATAGTGAAGCACTAGTCATAAACTTATAAATATGGGCCCACACATTCAGTCATGTGCACGTGCATGTAGGCAGACATGCTGGCATATGGGCTCATGTGAGACACACACACACACACACACACACACACACACACACACACACACACACACACACACACACACACACTCTCTCTGGAAAAACTTAATTTCCTTAAGAGCTTTCCAATGCATCTCACTAAAACTATTGTGAAAATTTGAAATGTTATCTTATATTTAGTGAAAGCTCATTTAAAGAGCAGATGGAGGAAATTGGCTGCTTCAAACACAATCAAATCAATAAAAGCATTTTGTGAAGACACCAGATGCAGAGCAAGTACCAGGGAAACTGAAGTTACTGTGGCTTGGCTGCTTTTAGTGTTATTTTTTGCAAAAAGAAAGTGGGAGTTACATAAATTTACTGTCAAGCACTCCCCACTCTGATCAGTGATTTTCTGAAATTTGAACAGGCAGCATGCACCATTGTACTATTGATGTACAAGCCTAGCATACATATTGTAAGGCTTTAGGCACAATTTATTTTATGAGGCAGTATGTTGCCTAAGTTGAGGTATATGGATCTGTGAGGGAATGCTGCAGGCACAAATCCTGCATATCATAATATGAGAAATGAATGTTGATTTTATAAAAAAACTGATGTAAAGGATAATCAAAATAACTATGCAGAGTGCAAGCTCAAATGCACCTCCCGTAATTCCCATAATCCTCCAGTTCATCATTGTATGGATATGGAGAAGGGGCAGATACTATGTCTAAAGCTAAAGCAAATGCCCTATGCTGACCGTCTTAAAAAACTCCAGCTATACTCTGTCGTATATCGTCTACTCCAATGCAATCTCTGCTTAACATACAAGGCCATGTCAAACCCAGAGCTGTTGGACATGCTACACTTAAAGAAATCCCAATCCTTCAGAGCCACACACTCCAAGGATCTAAACCTTGTAATCACAATAAACAAATCATGCTTGAGGGATAGGTTTCTGACCCCAGAGACTCCCCAGACTTTGGAATAGACTGCCCATACATGTCAAGCAGAGCGCCTCTTTGGTCCTCTTCAAAAGGAACCTTGATGATTGGATAGGAGAAAGGAAATTCACCCCGGGGATCATGTCAGTTGCCCTGCTAGACAGGGGTCCAGGAAAGTAAATAGTGTGGGAAGAAATAGTCAGGGAATTGTTATGGTTAGGCTTGTATAGGCCCTAGGGCCAATAGCCTAGTACCAACCTATGAACCTATGAACCTATGTCAATGAGAAATGATTTCCAAACATCTTATACAGCATTCCATTCTAGAAAGATAAATAGTCAAACTGTTCCTGTAGTTTATGGCCACTCCTCCTACAAACAACTGAAAAGAAACCTGACCACAAATAGTGAACTTATACAAACACAAGCATTACATATAAAACAATGCTAGGTGGAGTGTGTGCATTTCAGTGTTTGTGATTCATGGTTCATGAATGCATAAGTGATGCAAGTGTGCAAACATCATCATGTTCTCAGGTAAACTACCTTCATATGTGTGATATAAATATATGTCAATCTGGTGCCAGGAGTACAACATTTTATTTAAAATGTGATGATGGATTGCAAACTGTCTGAAGGCTGGAACTCACACAATTAAGGTGGCAGGTGCCATTTCAAAAATTAAGTACCCTGAAGAGTACCACCAAGTTCAGTACTTGGAGCACTCCTTTTTTGGTATATATTTTTTTCTGACCATTTACCACAAACTACGACCTACAACTAACAAATCTTGTCGATGACTGCGATTTCTGTGTTCTCATCCATGCTCCCTCACAAACCAATAGTGTATAGAGAAAGAGCTCTAAGTGAATAAAACTAAAGTGCAGTCTTGTAACCTCTGGAAAATGCTCCTTATTTACATCTTACAGCATAGCCAGTACCTCACTCCACATGGATAAAGTAGCCAGGGATATCTACACCTAGGTTGGGATCTTCCTCACCTTTTACCACCATGTTCCTACAGTAGTCTTATTGAGTACAATGTCCCTTTCTGCATATATCTAGACAGTTATATCATGCAGCTAAAAACACACCTGAGATTATTGGCCTAAAATCCATAAGACAGACTAGAATCCCTATCGTATACTCTGTCTGTTATACACTGCTGCATGGAACTTTATACCTGGCATTCAGTAGAATTAAAGATCCCACCTTAATACATCTCCTAAGCCTTCACAGAACAAATGGCTATACAATCACCCAAACAAAGGATTTTAAACCCCAAACAACATATAAATAAAAGACATTCTCATACAAACACACACACACACACACACACACACACACACACACACACACACACACACACTTCACAGGGAAGGTTTTCAGAATTTTCTAGTTCAATTACAGGTATGTGCTAGAGAGTTTAGTGACATGTTAGTGGTGGAGTTCCAGCCTACCCATCTCTGGAATAAATTGCCCTTATATGTTAAGCAGTTACACCCATGCTTCCTTAGCACCAAACGTGTGAGTGGGTGGGAACCTGCAAGTTCATTTGCATCCTGACATGTTTTTTTCTTCTTGGGAGTGAGGTAGATCTTGAAGGCAGTATTTTGTAAGATGCACATGGTCTGCAGAGTCATTTGCCTTGTAGTTTGTATGATCCTATGAACTCACCCACTGGTTTTATGTTGGGACAGAAATGATGAACAAAAATATATACTTTGAACTGAAATCAGTATCAAATCAGTCATGCCCTGCTTGGATGACCATGGCAGACACACCTATGAATGTTACTATGAAATCTGCAAACTGGCCTTGTAAAATTTTACTAACTCAGAATAGTTAGACCAGCATTTTTTTCAGCAGTATCCAACTAGTGTATTTTTTTCTAGCCTAGTCAGATATTTTTCTTTAAGTGTCTTATTTGGTACAATTAATTGTTTTCTATTCCTTGTGCTCTATTTACCTCTGTTTAAGTTGTTATCAGCACTGTGTTGACTCTATTCTTGTTTATGTAAAATGTTATGTGCTTACTTTAAGAAATTGTGGTTGATATTTATTATTTATTTATGTATTGTCATTTATTGTCTGAGAAGGTAGTATTTATTGTTTAGCAATGTAGATTGGCAAGCTGTGGTATCCACCTCTAATTAGCCTGATCAATTGAGAATGTTACCAGTGAGATATCCTTTTTATAATTTACTCTTGCCTAAGTTAAGAGTGGCAGGT